>NW_028288650.1:2677886-2999201 GCF_059628265.1 Tinamus guttatus
GATCCGATGCATTAACTGAAACATACTCACATGTCACAGTGCTGTTTTACTGAGATATGGCATTTCAAACTGTTTACCTTCCATAAATATTTTTATTCTTTGCCTTCACAGTGTCTATTCCCTTGGCAGCAGTATGTGCATAGCAGTGTGTGGGTACACTATTAAATGCCAACACTTGGTGTTTCAGGCTTTGGGAATCGTGTTCTCCTGGTGCATCTTCCTCCTCCACCTTTTGTCCTTTTCAGAGACCAAAACTGTCCCTTCTCCCAGTGTCATATGGTCATCACAGCCCCTGGGCTTCCCTGCACACGTAAATTTGATTTCCATGCTCACAGCTGGTATTCTCTAGCTACAAGTCTTAAAAATATAAATTGCTTTTCTGGCAACACTCTATTTAAAAGTGATTAAATCTGTATAGAAAATGTTAATAGGAGATTTGTCATAATTTTCATTGAAAGCAAGATCTCGCCCAAGATCTTTAGCAGCTTGTTATGAATTTCGATAGTCTGGTTTTGTAGTCTGTTTTAACATGGCATTGGGTCAGGAGACTTCTTGAAACTTCTTGGAGGTCTTCTGACCTGTTTTTATGCAACACCAATATTTATTTGTTTTCTCTTTTTTTTGAAATTTGACTTTTTCTCCTCTTCTGTGCCCCAGCTATTCTATCAAAATCCTTTTTCTTGTAGGAATTGCTCATCCAATTCTATTGCCTCTTGATTCTTCTTAGTGTTGTCATTTTCTGCAGATTTTATTGCCTCCAAATAGACCATTTCTTCATATTCACACTGTAGTTCCAGAAGAAGCTGGATCGGTATCTACGATGTGCAATTTTATTTATTTATTTACTTTGTAGTGAACATAGGAATAAACCAACCCCAAAAAGGCAAGTTGCATTGCAAACACTCTTGATAATGAACTAAACTGTCCCATACTCTTACATTTTGTTTTTCAAGTGAATGTGTTTTTTCTTAGGCAGAGGATTTAGGATGAGGTTTCGTAGTACAGGACTGTGAAAGGATTTAACAACTTGGCTGCAAGTAGTGTTAATAACCCATGCAAACCAGGTGAAGACTTTCTCCAACAATGTTCAGTGTGCCCCTGGATCTGGCTCAGACCACTAGCTTGTTCCTCATGATAAGCTTCATGTTGACCAGCCCTTTGTGCAATTTTAGCTAATATTAAAGTGTTTCTCCAGTAGGTAACTAAATATGAAATATCTGAAGACAAGCAGGGTATAAGAGGAGCACTCGGAGATGGCAGGGCAGAAAAGCTAGATTAATTCTTTGCATCATAGAGAAAAGAAGATGAAACTGGGAGCTTTCCACATGGTGCCCTTTGTGGTGATCGTGGCGGGGAGCTAGAGGATTTTTGTGTGAAATTAAGTAACTGTGTGTGAGATTATGGAACAAATACACAGCATGAACTTTAGCAGACCTCCGGGATCAGACACTGTTCACATGCTAATTCTAAGAGCAAGGATGAAAAAGCTGAATTACTCATAGTAGTTTGTAACTTCTTTGGTAGCTGCCAATTTAAAATAAAAGCTTCTGGAAGAGATGAGGGTAAAGAAGACTATGCATGCCTTCAGTAAAGGAAAGTTCTTCCTTACAAATATGTTAGAGCTTGTGTGTTTTTGTTGTTCTTTCTCCTAAGAGATTCGTGATGATGAGGGTGATCCAGCTGCTGCACTCTGCAGGATTTCAAAGCAGGTTTTTGCAGAGAGAAAAAAGTTTATCAGACAGGAGGTCCTAGGATGGGTAAATTATTGACCGAAGGGCAGGAAAGACGGTCAGAGCTCTTTTGATGGAGTAAAGGTTTTATGCTTATAAACCCTCCAAGAGAGGAGGTGAGCAGCAAGATAACTCATTTTGCTGCAGGTGATAAGTTATTTGAAGCATAAGGGAAAGGCTGATCGTGGAGAGTTGCTGACGGACCTTAAGAAGATTGAGTGGGTCGGCAATGAAGTTTTGCGTGAATTACAGTATAGTTAAAGTGCTGAAGAATGCCTTAATATCCAACAAGCTACATTAAAACTGGAGGAGGCTGATAGAACGGTGAGAAGGGTCACCAGATGCAGCGTGGCAGCAGCTGAGCAGGCCAGGACGGGTCTCACGGTTCTTCCAGAAGCTCTTTTCCAAGATGAGAAGCCTGCTGTTCTGAACTGACATAACGAGGGCCTGGGAAATGCTAGGGAAGGCATCGTACATCTTTGCTGCTTGCACTCTTTCCCAAGCAGCTCTTGCAACTGGTTGTTGGAGACAGAATAGGGAACTAGATGTGCCATTAGCCTGAACCAATACATCTATTCTTAAAATTCCTAAACGAGGTCATTTTTCTAGGAAAAAGAATGTTAAGAACCAGATGTATTAAGCCTTGGTGTTTATAAAACTGGTAGATGTGCTCCCATATGTGCACAGATCATGCACAGGCCTGCAGGAAGCGTGGGAAATGTAACAGTGGGGAGAAAATAATCACGCTTTTTGTGGTCGTCTTCCAGGTATGGAAATTCATAACTGGGGGAAGCAGAAAGTGCCATGTTGCGAGTTGTTTTGAAGTAATTTTCAGCTGTAGGCAATTAAAGGATGTAGCAAGAGAAATTAGAAATGCTGCCACACAATGCAAATTTAAATTACTTTGCAGATAATTGATGAGAAAAAATGTTTCTCTAATTGCACACGCGATTCCAAAAAAAGGGCAGATCTGTTGTAATTTTTATGAAAATTGTTCTCAGCTTAACTCTTTGTTTAATCTTGTATATTCGTAACTTGTCATTAAAAGCATATTATGAACACAGAATAGCTCAAGACTTGTGTGCTTGTAGGTTTAGGGTTAACATTATCTATGTACCCTACACAAAGTTCTATATTAGGGTGACTGCTAATTCAGTAGGAGTTTTGAAATAAAAGGAGGCATTTGAATGGTGACTGGTATATTGTTTGTGGGTGTTAAATGCTACAACTCTAAATAATTTCTTCTCTATTCTCTTTGAATTTAACCAGACACTTAAGAATCTTTTTCTTCTTATTTTGGTGTATTTGTTTTCAGGCTGTTCTTTCTTTCATGAAATTTTATGATTTTCCCCCAATTTTTTTATAATGGAGTTTTATTATCTGCTTTACCTTTTTGATAGGAATGAAAGAAGACAAATTAGCCTTATAAACATTATTATAACCATTGCTTTGAGAGAAATTTTTAGAATTTCCTGCTTTGTTACCCCAGTTAAATAAATTACTTGTTATTTGCCTAGGAGAAGGTAGTGTTCTAACTTCAAAAAAGTGGCCTGTTATTTTATTGATGATAGATGTTAACAGAACAGGACAGAAGTCATACATATATTTTGCATTTAAAGTCTACTTGAAAAGATTGAATTTAAATGTAGATTTAAAGAATCCACATTTAAAGAAGTGGATTTTTTTATATATTTACAATGCAATTTCTAAATAACAAGGGGAATAGTTACTTTCAAGACTGAGAGAGTGCATATAGCCTTTTTTAGATTCTTGAGTGCATGTGCTGTTTGGATTGATTATTATGTAGGTGGTAAAAATACTGATTGGGGATAACTCTGTTCTCATTTCTAATGAAAAAACACTCTGTGCCAGGCAATAAATGAAAGTATCTTGCTTTCATTGGTGTAGGTAAGCCCTGCTTGTAATATGTTCCTGTTGGCTAGTAGCATATCTGCAAGTCTTAAATGAAAAAAAAAATAACCTGTAATTATTTAGGCAAAGATGTTACGCTCTTCTGTAGGCTGATTTCAGATCTGGATTTCATAGCACATAGAATATTTTTTGATGTGGTTATTTATCCCTGATGATTGAGTGCAGGAGTATTATTGCATGTTTTGCTGCTAGGAGAATATTTCTCCTTTTAGAGGGTGGTTTCTCACTCTATCAGCAATACGTTAGAAGCCTTCTGGCTTGTTCTGTTTGTGCCATTTTCTATTGCAATGTTGTTCCCTGCTACTGCAACTTGCTTTGCACTTCAAGACAGAAGGTGTAAATCTATTTCCCTTTAGCAATTAAACCATATGAGTAAATGTTTTTTTTTTCCTCTTCTGTATATTTGAAGAGAATATTATTTTCAAAATGAAAATACTCTGTATCCTGACACCTCCATGTCTTCATCCTCAGGGTTTACTTCTGTGCCAAGGGAAGGGAGCTGCTGTTCCTATTCCAGCCTGGCCTGGGCTCTGCAGATGCGCTGTTCCATCTCCAGCCCCCGGAGCGTGACAGTGGAGCAATGCAGACACAGCAGTTTCTTCAATAGGTGTAAGTCTCGAGTTGGGTTACAATTAATATCTGAGAAAAGTAGAAGAGGGCTGGAAAACTTTGCTCAATCCTTATGAAAGTCTATTTATAGTAATTTTTCTTTCTTCTGTTCCGTATCTAACAAGCTTGCTGTTGTAACTACTGCAGTTGAGAGATTTGCGTGCACAAGGTCAGTTTATTATCTTGAAATAGCAAGTGAGGCTCCATCTCACAGTGAATACATTTATTGAAATTATAAATTGCATGTTTATTTTCCAAATGCTTTTTGAGCTAGAGGCAAGACAAAACAATTCAAGCTGCGGTCTCAAAAATTAACTGATTAAAAAACAATAAAGGGCTAAACAAAAAGTGTTGACAATGTCCTGCTAATTGTCTGCCCAGCTGCAGTATTATCCTCCATCCCTGAAAGATGCTTAACATAATTGAGAAATGATGAGTGTTTAAATTCCCACTTGGGTCTGTGAACTGAGGTGGCAGATCCTCTGCCTGGTTCACACTTCCCAACCTGGGGAATGGAAGGAGCAGGAAAAGTCTCTGGCAGAGGTAAATGCAACAGGTTGAGTCACAGCTCTCTGACTTTCTGTAAGGCACAGGGTACAGGAGCTCTGTTAGAGCAGACTTTGACAACTGACATTTTTGCTTAGCTTCTTGTATTAATTTCTACCTGACATCATTTTATTTTCCTTATACCTTCTAAGTAAGTGGGGCTTAAACAGTCGTGCTGCCTCCCTGTTCCCTTTACTCAGTAAACTTGACCATTTCAAACCAACTCAAGGGTGGTAAGGTCTTCAAAGACCAGCAAAGAGCCACAACATGAACCAGGGAAAAGAATCTTTCTATGCAGAAAAGATTTTCTACGCATCCCAACTGCAGAAAAAGTCAATTGGAACTTTCTTTAAGGCACCCAAGCAGTCACAAAATAAGAATCTTAAGTTAAGCACAGTTATTAATTTGTTTATGTTAAATTAAAAATGTGGCACTGCAAGTCATTGCAATGTGGTTATAATTTATAGGTTAGATGCTCTCTGAATTATGCTTCTGTTCATATTCATAAAGGCCAGATGAGGTCTGCCCTACCAGGAGTTTTGCCAGTTGTCCTTTCCCTTGTTAGATGACTGCATGCAGAACGCTTGCTGCAATAACATCCCATTGTTTGACTTAATAACATTTTAAGCAAGCTGCATTTCAACAAACTACACAGAAGTATTAACTTACAGAAACGAGTGTGTAGTCCTGTTTGTTCTTTAAAAACAAACAAAAAACTGGACAAAACAATATGATGCTGTCATTTTTAAAGTGCTGTGCTACTTCATTTTGCGAGCCATTGGTGGGCCATTTTGTTAGAAGGCAGCTTGTAAAAGTGTATTGGACATAAACTTGGTTCTTAAGAACCATTTGCTGCTTCTCAAAGCAATCAAGCAAGCTGGATAAATAAGAGATCCCACAGGACTGTAAAGAGTGGAGTAATTGTTTTTTCTTTGTTCAATTCATCATGCGGTTCATTTGGAAATGTAAAATTATTCTATTGATTTCAAGCATGAGCCAACTTACAGAGTCCCCATACTAATAAGGTAATGATATATGGAGCGTACAGTGCTACTCTTTCAATTATGATTACTCTCAAACTTTTACTGTTCTTTTTCCATTTGGATGCATGCACTGAAAAAATATGCTGCTGAGTTAAAAAAGCAGAAAGTTTTGTTCGGTTCATGTGTAGCTTTGACTCGTGAGCATAAATTTAAGTCTTGCAATGCAATATGTCTTGCCTCGAGTTGTGATGGGGTTGAGGGTCTATCACCTGCTTGCTGTATTTTTGGACAGTGTTTTCTGAAGGATATTTGGAACAGTGTGAATCGGAAAGGTTGATGTCGGAGACAAGTTATATGCTGAAATGGACCATGGACAAGTGTGCTTTGGAAGTAGCTGGAAAGAAGATTGAAGTGCTGAGGGTGGCAAACGGAAGCTGTGTTTGCATGAGTGGAAGTCAGGCTGGCTTAGTGCCTGGGGAGAGCACGGAGGTGGGAAGCTCCCAATAGCCCATCCCTGTGGAGTGTCCCTGGGACAAGAGGGGGACATTTAAATGGATGTCGAGGCTGTGGCAAAGCATTGGCCCAATTCTGTGGGTGCTGACAGGAAGGGACACCATAGGATCATAGAAATCATCATTTTTGCATGTGTCATCAGCTTGTTAGTCCCTTGCTACAATTATTGTTTTTTTGTTATTGTTTTTTTTACTTCTGTGAAGCCTCCTTCTCTAGAAAAGCTCTCAAAGGCAAAGAGGTTGTTTTTGGTAATATTTTTGATGGATAGCCGAGGCTTTCATAACTGCTCTTCTTGCTGAACTATTTTCCTTTTTTTTTTAAACAGGCTAGTGTTCTTTGAATAGTTAAAAACCTCAAAATTCAAATGAAGTAGGATATTAGCTATATAAATCACATTATGGCACTCATGTTCTCTAGCAGTGGAGTTGTTTCAAAAGAATGGCAGCATTAAAAGATGCAGATATGACCGTTTTATATGAAGCAATTTTCAAGTGATATGTCACCCAAATGACAGTCCTTTCTGAGCGAGGAGGGTGCCGGTACTTTTCTATCTCATTAGTGAAGGTTTATTTCTCTTCCATCATAGTCTTAAAAATGTTAACATCTTCTTGTTGGGAGGTCATCTGTACCTTCAGCTTGACCTTTAAAATAGTTTAACTCATTTAAAGAGCAGGAATTGCAATTATCCCAGGCAGCCTGGGGCGGTTCTGCAGGAGCTGGCTGCTGCGCTCCAATAGAAGTGTACTCAGGGGCTTGTTCTTGTCCAATGGCAGATATCAGGGAGCCTGTAATGAAGGAATTTAAACTGATCTTGTTATTAAAGGCCTAGCTCTGTCCCTTCTTCCCACTCACCCACTGTGAGAAGCAATTAGGTTTACAGTCTCTGAAGTACTTAGGGATTTCACATGCTTACTCAGAGATATTATGGAAGGACTTGATTTTTTCAAGCCATATTGCTTATCTTCCTCTGAGAAATCTTGCCTCCTTTTCCAGGGTGTCTAAACAGACTCTGGCATGTGCAAATAACATCCTGTTTGTATCTGCTTCAATCCGAATTCTGTCTGAGAGAACAGGACAGTTCTGTGTTCCCTGCCTCTTGGTGTATCTATATGTTTTCATGCGCATACATATAGGCTAGTAAATCCTACTCGTCCACGTTTCCCAAACAGATACTTCATTTTTCAATCTTTGACAAGCAATGATATAAACAAACGGAAAACCACAGTTGTCTATGTTTCATGGCAGCAGTATGTGAGGCGTGGACACTGTTTTAACTGGATAGCCCCAGATTGGGGTTGAAATCCAGGGACTGTCGCTGTCGAGGGCAGCAGAGACATGTGGACATGTCGTGAATACTGAAACAGTTTGGCTTGGTCTCAGAAGGAATACCAAGCTGCTGTGTGGAATTATATCTGCCTGAAACAGCTTTGTTCCCCATCATCCAGGTTCTGCAGTGATACCAATCAAGCACAATTTCCTCAGCATCCACTGGGTATGCTGAGGAACTGTAGGCAAGGCTAACGAACTTTTATGTGAAACTGTAATTATATCAAAGTTACGCTTTCCTGCTTAACCTATCGATTGCACTGATTACACTTGGGACCAAATGAAAAGGAAGAGCTTAAGTTCTTTGTTGCTAGATGGTCTTTCCTATCAGGTTGGGGTATGGGCTAGAGGGACTGACCGCATCACAGGGCTTTTGGACTCAGTTTGTAGCAACCAGGGGGGAGTCATTTAGGGCAGCAATGTAAAATCACGCTCAGCAGTAACACGTGTTGTCTCTGCAGGCTTTGCTTGTTGTAGGGAATCACACTCGGTAGAAACCTCTGTGTTACTGGAAACATCTGTTCCTGAAACCCTACTTTTAAATTGCATTTTATATCATTTTTTCCCAGTTCTCCTCTGTGAGTTTGCTTTATTTTTTTTTTTTTTCTGTCTGGCCTAACTTAAGGATCAGAGTTTTAAAAAAAATCCATTTAAAAAGATTATGTTTTTAACTGAGTGCGACTACTTTGGATAAACAATTGCTAAATTACCACTAGTCACTGCCAACAATGAAACGTGAACACTTTTGTTGTTTCAGCAATAACAATGCTATTAAGTTTTATAAGTGAAGAACAGCCTCCACCTCCGCCACTTTTTACAAGGGGGATGTCTGTGGATGCGTGTGTCAAAGAATAGTTGGTTTATTGGGTTTAGGCAGGAAAAGGGGAATGAATACAAAATGCCTGAAGATCAACAGTGCTAATTGAGAGAGTTGTTTCCTCTGGTTTTGATTTGTGACTGCATTATATCTTTGGTGAAGCCATTTCAGGCAGGCAGTCGGTGTTTTCTTCCTTGTTTAGTTTTGAGGAGGTGAAGCAGACCGCCTGTGTTGGGTTTGCAAACCTCACAGAAATCATCATTCTCCTACTGGGTCCAGTGACATTGACACCATCTTCTTAATACTCTTCAACATGCAAAAAACTGGAAACAGTTTTTCTTTGTAAAAGACAGCCTGAAGACAGCATGTATTAGCCAAGTTAAGGCCCTGTTTTTCGTTAGCTGCTATGAAGAAGAAATACAAATTCCTGGGTTTTGTCTGAATTTACAGCTGTTTTGGTTCTTTGTCTCAGTTAACAAGCTTTTATCTATTATTGATTAAATTTGTAGCAGGATTTATGCAGGATTTGAATTACGACTGTCCTGAGGAACCCCTCTCCCTAGCTTTCCACTAACATGTTGCTGAACTGCTGGCTTTAAAAAAATGTAAAACTCTCCTGCCAAAAGCACCATGGCAGCTTATTCGTGGGGAGCATGAATGTATCTTTCAGGGTAGCACTTTCCAGCTGTAAAGTTTGCTTTGTAATTTCAGAGTGCAATATTTTTTCTTCTGTTTATTGAGAAGTTGCCCTAAATTTTCCTGTGGGTAGAATGGAACAATGGTTGAGTTACAGAGATGGTCTTTGTTCCAGCAAATTTGCAAACATGCCTAAACTAGGTTTCTTCTGCAATCCACATAATGAGACCTGCTTTTTTTTTTAATGGGATTATTACATTTATATAAAAAAGCAAGTAGCCCTTAACGCTTCAGCAGTATGGGGAGGATTTTTAAAGTTAGTTTGTATAAGAGTATGTACAGGAACTACAGAGAAGAACAAAGCAAATAGAAGGCAGAAAGCTTGTTGTGGAAACCCAGCAAGCTGGAAGAAGAGCTGTCCATGAAAAAAGAACCCATGAGAAGAGCAGAAGGATGTTGCTCTTACAGGGAGGATTTTCCATGGCCACTATGAAAACAAGCTCACTGTGCAAGGCTTTGGTGTATGTTCCCTCATTTTCCTTGTTACCTGTTTTTTTCATGAATAGATATGTTTATCCTTTTGTAGCAGTGTTAGATTATTAGAAAAGCTGCTTTATTATGGAGACAATTTAGCATGGAAGCTGTGACATAGAGTCCAGATTGCAGGAGCTAATACACAGAGGTGCCTTTGTAGGCATGCGTCCTAGACTGGCCCAGTTTAATCACTGGTTCCTAAAAAATGTCAAGGTGTTTATTTGCTACGTGACATATCTGTGTTATTTGCCATAATGGGCATGTACGTAACACTGTCAGAATAATTAATTTTCTGAGGTCATCAGCACTGTACAAGTGCATTAAATGCAACTACAGCGCCTTCAGGCTTGCAGGGATGCTGTGCCTTGGGATAGGGATTTCATTTAATGATGTAGGTCATCAGGTAACCCTGTCTTTTGTGGTTATCTTTTTTGTTATTGTAAGATCAAACCCTTTATAATTGGACCGTTCCACCTCTGCCTGCACCTCAGTGATGAGACTGTGGAATAGTTTTGGTGCATCATGTCAGTGCCCTGCATTAAAATTTCCTGTTCAATAGGGTATCAGTTTACTGATAGTTAAATTGTCCCTGAGAACTTGTGTAATTTAAAAATGGGTGGATTGCTGTGTTCTCATTAATACCAGTATTAGATACTAGCCGTATAATCAAAGTGGTTGAAGGATTAACTTAATTATCTAAATTTCTAAAATCGCACCAAATCCTGCTTTAGGAGGATTACTTGCTCCTTGTTGTTCATGAGCACCAACAGGATGACCTCTCTGGAGGCTTTCTGTCCTCAGAAGAAATGCTTCAATGCAGTTCTCAGTACTCTTAAAACCCGCCCTGGAATACGGAGAGCCATTTTATTGTCTAACAACAAAAGTTAGTTGCACGATTCTTACAGAGGGGAACCTCCTTCAAATGCCAGACGGAGCTGTGGACTTTGGAAAAACAACCGTGTCGGAGGCCGGAGGAGCGGGAGGGAGTTTAACACCCTCTGTAGTGCTGGCATCTTCCTCTACAGCTGGAATCCTCTTGGCACCTTGAGGCATTGGGTGCACGTTGGTGACATTGTATTGGTGGCTCTGCATGCGTGGACCTTTTCTTGGCTGATCCCTTGATCCTCAGAGCTGTGGGCTGGGGTGAGGTAGTAGGAAGGGTGGCTCCCCCCTCTCTGCACCCCGAAGAATTTGGAGTCCATCCTGCTGTTTCAAGAAAGCCTCTCAAGAACAACAGGTATTCGATACCAAAAACCATATGATTGTGCTACAGTAGTGTCTAGGAGATTTCGAGGAGTAAATGAGAAACGAAGTGAACGTGTAAAGAGCTTGAGAATGACCTTGCTGGTCAAACCAAATGTCCATCTAACCCAGCATGCTGCTTCCAGCAACAGCAGATGCTGTGGAAAAAGTGCAAGAACAGGATGAGCATGGAGTAACGCTTCCTCCCAAAGTCCTCCCAGCCTTGGCTGACTTGTGACGTGGCATTTTGTGCATCCATAGCTCCGGGTGGCTTTTTCTTCCGTGAATTTGCTCAGCTGCTTTCGAAGCCGTGCGAGCTTTCTGCCGTGAGCGCCTTCTCCTTTCCGGAGATGGAGAAGCCCCGTGATCATTAGAGAAGACAAGGTCAAGGAAATGCCCTCTGCACTCCAGTATAAAATGCCGAGGCCTGTGGTGCTCGGGCCTTGGAGGAGCATTTGATTCTGAAGCTGCTGACCTGCCCCTGGGAAAACGATCCGCATTCGCTCCTTCAGCAGCTGAGTCTAGACTGTGTCATTTATCCAAAGCTGTGAATTGCTTTAGGATAAATAAGCAGCATGTACTCCTTAAAAATGCTGTTTTATATTTCATGTCCTGTATGGCGTATTTTTTCCACAATCCTGTTTTTATTTTGGAGGGGAGTGGTTAAAATAGCATACCTTCCTAGAATTCATCTGCTAGTAAAAATAAATATTTGGAGCCAAAGCCTGGAAGGAAATGTTAGCAATTGGAAAGCTCTTATAAAGTTTCTTAAGCTAATAGATGTAATGATACGTAAATGTAATGGCATTTATGGGCAATAGTGCACTGGAGTAAGCACACTTATTGTGACATGTTCATAAATCATTTTATTTTGTCAGTAATATTAATGTCTTCAGTTCTCTGCTGCTGTTTTGCTGCAAGACAACTGTCATCAGAAAACCTTAAGCAAAAATTGCTTGTAAGAGGAAAATGTCAGTGTCTAAAGTTGTTTTACAAAATTAATCCTTTCTTTCCCATTTACTTACATCTACAAGTAGTGCTGCCATCAGTTTTTCAACCTGCTGTTGTTTGTCCTTTTCATATTTCTTTTCAGATTGTCTAAGCAAGCCAGGAACTCTCATCTTGCAGGAAACAAGGAAATCTCACTGTTTATTGAGTCCAGTTTATGACGTGGTTTATAGCAAGGCTTTTTGGGAGTACTTGAGAGTCACTGAGGTGAAGTAAGCACTGAGGCTGGTTCCTGAAAGTGGGGGATAGTATGGAAGCTCACCAAAAAACCCATATCCCGTTCCGAATGTTACGACCATCTTTTATGTAGAGGATACAATGGAGTGGCGTCACACAAACCTATTATTAGCAGTTGTTGGTGATCCGCTTACATAAAACGTGCTTTCAACAAAATTGAAACGTGAAATTTTTTTCTAGGCCACAGCAATAAAACCTTACACATTACAGAGCTGCTCCTTTTCACTTAGCAGCTCTGCTCTTTGGTAATTGTCTGGAAACGTGGTGGCCCGGTACGGCTGGGGATATTTTAGCTGTGGAAGGATGAGCAGAGCTCCTAATTTTACTGAGCACAGGCAAAATGAAGGCAAGGCCACGGCTCACTGAGGGGCTGTACTCCTGTTGTTGTCTCTCAGCTTCAGGGCACCTCTGCTAGCGTAAAGAGCATTATGGTGTTGCCCATTTCTTCATGGGGTTACATCCAGCATTAACCAGGCCTTGCTCCTGCTTCTGTGGGTGCTCTCCAATCATCTTGATCCTTGGCTGCCGAGTCAGATTGACCCTTCTTATGGTCAGATTTTGATTTTTATCTCTTCCCATTGCAGTGTTGGCTGTCCATCTTCAGCAATATCCCCACCGTTTTAATTGTCTTGACTGCAGCCTATTTCCTTTTCTGTCACTTCGTTTTTAAATCAGCTTGATATCTCCCATCGTACAAAGAACTCAGCCTGGCAGCCTGCAGGCTTCTCATGTGTTTCATGAAATTCAATGGCTTTCCAAACGCATGATGATATTATTATAGACTGATTAGCTGAACTGCACTTTGGTACCAAATGTGACATTTTTCTCTGGTTCTAATTTTGTCAGATTTTGTGCAGCACTTGAGGCTAATCCCAGTCTCAGCCTGACCTCATCTTTGCTGGCATTGACTTGTCTCCTTTGGTACAAAGCAATCTCCCTCCTCTGTGACTTTTGCTACTTTCTCTGTTTTGACATTAGGTGATTTTTATTATTTATTTAGGAAATGGTTCCAGCTGTTGCTGTTTTTTTTTTTCTTTTTTTTTTTTTTTTGACTGTGTTACGAGCTCAAGTGCTTCCTGTTCTGGGCTCTCCCTGCTTGTTCCTGCAGCTCCATAGCCTCGATGCTGGTCATAGGACTGCTGGTGAGGCCACACAGACTGAAGTAGATGCAACAGTTTGAAAATAACCCTGCAGAGAAACACATATATGGACTGCACCTTTATAGCAATGCATTTCCAGGCCAGCAGCATTATCATAAGTACACAGATTCTGCCAGTTACACAATGTTTTCTGAAGAAACTAAGAAGCTTAAGTCTGGGTGATCGATTGCCAGCTTTCCAACTCATGCGTCAGTCTCACAGTCTCCTTTAAAAACATGAAAAACGGTATAACTGGCTGCATCACGTGCCTACCAGTGCTTTTTTTTAATTAAGCTTTCAGGAGGTAACCTGCCTGCTGAGCACGGAGGTTTTCCTGCTGGGTGAATTCCCGCTGCTTTGGTGGAGTTTCAGTCCTGCCCAGGGACTGCACTAGCCTTGGCCTGGTGAGATCTGAGCTGCTTCCTCTTGCGCTTCCCATTCTGACACGTGGCCACAACCAGTCACCTGGGCCTGCTCTCCCAGCAGCGGTGAAGTTTGTCCCCCTCTTTCCCCTGCTTCTTTTGGCATTTAGCACACAGTTATTCGTCTATCTTATTGACCTATCTATCTATTTTTGTCAACTGGATTTCTGCTTGTGGCTGGCTGCTCAGGAGCTTCTTTTCAGCCATTCGGTAAAGTTGCTGTGATTTTTACCATTAACATCTTGACATTAACGTTCACTTGAGTGTCCAGACAAAGAAAGGGTGTTTTCAGAAAGCTGTTTCCTCTGGGCAGGGAATAAAGCCTGTGCAGATGCAAATCCAATTCCTGCAACTCAGCATGTAAGAAATGTGATAAGTGTCACTGTTATCTGCAAGCCGCAGACTTTTCCACTTGTTTAGCCTGACATGAAACCTGTCTTGCTCTTTTTGGCTTGCTGCAATATTCCTAGACTTTTTAGGCCATTCTGCTCTTGTCCGTCTTATTGGAATGCTATTTTATAGCTTCCTGGACTTGCAGTATTGTGTGTCTTGCCTCGTCCACATCCTTTCTAAGATGCTCAGCTCTGACTACTTGTTTTGCAATTGTACTTCTCAAAAGAGAGTTACATTCATGCTCCCAATTTGAAAAGCATTTTTGATGAAAAAGGGGAGTTCACACCTTTGAAAGAGACACCTAGATCATCTGTATTCAAACTTAATGTAAAAATAAGCTGGGGCAGTTAACATCAGCTCTGGAAACTCTGGCTCGCTCCAGTCTTCACCTTGCAGTCAGCACAGCAGAGCTTCCCCAGCTGCCCGGACAGCATCTCTCATGTGGGTTTATCTGCCAAGCGTGGTGGAATTGTTTGCTGAGAAGCTGTAGGCATTGGAGGAGAGTTATTTTTCTTCCCCTGGTTAAAAGTGCTTGCAGATGGCTAAATTGGATAAAGCAGAATCAGTCTGCAGTCTGAAACGAAGATGGAAGTTGTCATAGGAATGTTGCCTCTGGACGAAGCGCAGGATAACATCGGTCTGCAAGTAAAACTAATTGCTGATTCCTTGGTGGCAGCCATCTCATCTGCTCTAGCAGCTGCAGTGCTGTCTCTGCAACATCCTCCTCGTGTCAGCAGATAGTTGTTGGTTTTTGTTTATGTTACGAGGAAGTAATGGGAGTCCTGCTGAAAAAGAAGTCAACCATGAGCCAGCAGCGTACGCTGGGGCCAAGAAGGCCAGTGGTACCCTGGGGTTCATCAGGAGGAGTGTGGTCAGCAGGTGAAAGAAGGGAATCCCCCTTCTCCTTAGCCCTGGTGAAGCCACATCTGGAGGGTCCAGTTCTGGGCTCCCCAGGACAGGAGGGACATGGAGCTATTGGAGTGAGTGCAGCAGAGGGCTCCTGAGATGGTGAAGGGCCTGGAGCATCTCCTATGAGGACAGGCTGAGAGCTGGGTCCGTTCGGCTTGGAGGAGCCTGAGGGAGCACATGGCCAACATGTACAAATACCGGAGGGGAGAATGTAAAGAGGATGGGTGCCCCACAACAGGATGAGAGGCAGAGGGCACAGATCAAAGTGAACGCTAAGGAAAAAGGGTTTTTTGTTTGTTTTTATACTGTGAGGATAACAGAGCATTCAAACAGGTTGCCCAGAGAGGTTTCTGCAGTCTCCTTCCTGGGAAATATCCAAAAGCCACCGAACACAGCGCATGGAGAACGTGCTCTAGGCGACCCTGCTTGTGCAGGGAGGCTGGACTAGATGACTTCCAAGAGGTCCCTTCCAAGCCCAGCCCTTCTGTAATTCCGTGCAGCTTCCCGTTTATATAAGCTGGGCAAACAGGAGGATGAATTGAACTGTTTGCCTTTAAATTGATTTTTGAATATGCTTTCATAAAGCACTTGCTCAGCTGGGTGCTTATCTTACCACAGGCATCGCTGGCAGTAGAGTCCTACCTGCAGCAGGTGTATGTGTGTGCAGGAGGATATTACTTTTTTAGCCAAGCAGTTGTCCTCCCGCTCGGTACCAAACCACAGCAAAGATCAAGCAAGGGATTTTTATTTAGTTTTGGTTTGGCTTCATTTTCCAGTGTAAGCAGTGCTTGTACATTACTTATGAAAGCTCTCTCATTTCAGTGACAGCTGATGAGTTATGGAAAGGAGCTTTGGCAGAGACTGGTGCGGGAGTGAAGAAAGGAAGAGGAAAGAGAAGGAAGAAGAAGATAAGGAAGAATCTCAACAGAGGCCAGGAGATTGGTGAAGGTAGATCCATGAAGAAGAAGAAATGTCCTGACTTTATCCTTTGTAGTATTTCTTGGTTTTATAAACTGACAAATTGCTGTTTCTTTCCATAATGTCAGAACAGCTTTGGAGGTATTTGTCTTATGAAAAAAGAAAATTCTGATGTGGTGGTTTGTATTTTAAAATATAAATTCTGTATCACAGAATGTAGTTTAAGTACAGGAGCATACTACTCCTTTTATTGGACTTTCACTGTGGGCAGAGTTTCGTTCTTAGTTTGGAAGAAGAAGTATTTTTTTTAATTTGCTGTTTTCAAGGACGTTCCGGTATGCTCTGGCCTGGTCTTAATGCTCCTGTGATACAAAGTGGAAGAGTCCAAGCAGTTAGCCAGCGAAAGAAAGAAGAGCAAGAGAGAATTCAGTCTGAAATTGTTCAGCAGAGAGACATGTGGGAGAAGAAAAGAAAATTAAAAGTTAAGAGAGAAGGCGGCTGGAGCGGACATTGTTGGGGAGGTGTCCTTCTGGACCCCCCTGACCCGGGTCCCAATGGAGGTAAGCAGGCTGCATATTATTCTAGTTTTATTTGATCATACCCAGGAGAAAGTAGGATCCAGACACTTCCTGCAGGGTCCAGACTTTTCCTGCAGTTAAAAGTTCATTTTATATTTCTGCTATGCATATCTCTATCTGTACTCACTCCCATACATAAACCAAGGCAGCTAAACCCAAGGACAAGATGTGTTAACATGGATTAAATCTTTTAAATTACTGCTTAGTTCAATATACCTGTTACAGCCTTTTTTGTTGTTATTGTTCATTTAATGCAGTACAAGTTAAAAACATCTGGTTGGAATGTAGCTAAAGATGTTCCTTATTTATATGCTGTGTATCTAAATCTCTTATTGAAGCTTAGTACAACTTAGTGAGTTTGTTGAAGACCCCTGCACTATTTTAATAGTTAGGCTTAGTTCATTATTGTCAGAGTTCACTTTGGCTGGCAGCGTGTTCTCCCAGTGAGAGTTTGGCTCGTGGAACATAAGCTGCAACAAGACAAGCCTTAAATGGGGAATTGCATGTGCGGAATCAGAATGATGTTGGTTTCTCATCTTTCTTCAGTCACGTTTGCTCCTGAGTCTGTCTGGTGCTTTGTTTATGAATTTCTGCCTGTGAATATTTTCTGGTAATATGCTGTTGGAGCTGGATTCAAAATTCCACGTGTGCCTCGTGCCAGGTTGTAAGGAAGAGAGAACATTATCTTTTTAGTGCGAGTTAGTGCTGTTGTTCACAGAGACTGAAGTTTTATTGCCATATTTTGTAGCTTTTGCTTTTGTAAATTCATGTCCTTCACTGTCTACTTCTCCCCTCTTTTCCCTCTCCTAGGTTTTCCAGCTTTATGGCTTATAAGTTTTGTGGCTTATGTCACAGTAACATCTGAGTTATGTTGTTTCCCTACGAGTTATCTTGTGGATTTATGGAGAGCCTGACTATTGATCTCTTAGGGGAAGTTATTTTGTCTTGAATTTTAAGAACATGCCACTGTATTTTAATACCAGCGTAATACTGAAGTATATAAATGAAAGGTTAGCTATGGCTGCTTCCTTGCATTTCATTTTATTACCCTGAAAGCAAATATTTCATGAACTGACAGGAGGATGGAATTAGCAGCCTGTCACTGAGTGAGTCCTGTCCTACAAGTCGAAAAATTGGTGGTTTGAGAAGTTAAATTGTAGGGACAGAGAGATTGCCCAGAGAAGTTGTGAAGATTCCTTCCCTGGGGATATCCAAAAGGCACCTGGACACGATCTTGGGGAACATGCTGCAGGTGACACTGCTTGATCTCCAGAGGTCCTTTCTGACCCCAACCATTCTGTGATTCTGTTTCCAATTTCCTGTGAAGTTGGTGCTGGAATACAGAGGAAGTCCCGATCTTTCGGCAAAAGACTCCTGTTCTTAATTTGAAGTACGTTTTCAATAGTTTATCCATTAAAAGAAGGGGCAGCTGTTTTCAAACAACATTTATGCTTGTATGAGTTTTACTCTCCAGTGTTTGCCTTGATTTTGGTGTGGCTGATGCTATTGATGTTGGAGCCTTGCGATGTTGGGGTTGTAGTAGTCAGGTCAAGTTCAAATGAAAAGAGAAATGGGTACCTAAGAGGCTTCAGAGAAGGGACAGGGATATGTGCTGCCATTTGTGACCTCTCCCATGATCTTCCTGCGGATTAACAGGTCTCTAAATTGCAGTGAGTTGATGGTGTTGGTAGTTGTTTTGGAGCTGCTGTGTAAATCCTAAGGCAACCCCTTGTGAAGGGATAGGTTGACATTTTTTCCTTTGATCCTTGCACTGTTTTCACCTCCCAAGGCTTTCTCCAGAACCTCAGTGTGACCATGCAAACAAAATATGTGTCGAGTGTTTAACTGACCCTGGTTTTCCATGTAAAGTCCGTGCTGGAGTTTGTGAGGTCAGCTGGAAAAGCCGGAGGACAGAGGAGTTTCATCAATTCTGTGTATCCTGATATATCACTGCACTGCCACTGATCTAAAAATCAATGTTGTTGTTTTTTTCTTTCCACGAGAGCAGTAAAAGGTGACTCCTTGTGTTCACATTAAAAAGGCATCTGTGGAAACAGTTTGCTTTAAAATATAGATGAATAATAAAAGTGTGCTCTCAATTACCTAGCAGCGAACAAAGATATTTGCGATTTATATTGGACCGTTTGTGTAGTCATCAAGTTTGAAACAGGACCCTAGAGAAAATGGGTTCTTCTGACAGCATCCGTGACTTGCAGCATTTTTGCATGAAATTTAATATCTTTTGGTGCCTTGGAAAGGACGTGTTTGCTCCTTAGAGTTGAATAAGGTGCCGTACGCCTGAGTGCAGCTCTTCCTACCGCTGATGCTGAGATTGTGATGTGATGCTGAAGCAATCTTTGTTTTGCAAGGCAAAAGCATAAACTACCAATGGATGGAAAAAAATAATGCTAGAATTGTTTTGATTGATTACCAAGACATTTTTTCCAGCAGCTTTTGAAATTGAAACAGAAGAAAGAGTTGCACTGTGAGATTCCTGGTTATTTGAAGCAGCTATGGTTTGGGGTGTTTTTTCCTCTTTCTGGCACTTCACATACATAAACACTACCAAAAGATACCTGCAATTTACTTGAATCTCTATTGATTATCTAATACAGGCTTCAAAATATTCTAAGTAATGCTAGAATTTGTCACCAGGAGGGAACAATCGCTACGACATATATCCAAGGCAGCCACTGGAAACCCTAAATGCTTTATTATCATAACATGTGGTGGAAAATTATTTTTCATAGCATTGCTGTGGCTGTAGAGAATTGAGAAAAGTATCAAGTGTGATTGAACAAAAATGCATCAGCAGAAATGCTGGAGTTTTGGGGTTCCTCCAAATAAAGTTTGGAGAGAGACCTGTCTTGTGGCCAGAATATTGGTCAGGTTCATCAGCTCTTCCGTAGCTCTATGCAATGAGCAAGCAAAGGACTTAAATATCTTATATCTTGCTTTACCATTTAGGAAATTAAAGGGTTATTTTGGTTTTTGGTTTTGTTTTTTTTTTCCTCCTCATACACTACTCTGGTTATTTAAGTTGGACATTCTTTGAATACTGGTTCACTCTTTCTTCTCTGTGTATGCAGTACTTTAAAAGATTAGGTATTGATTGGGGTTGAAGGTTAGAGTACCTAGTAGCACCATGAGCGTGCCTAACAGTTGTCACCTCTTAATTACAATGAGCAGTGTTGTGATTATAACAAGAGCTATATGAGACTATATAAGTTCATCATTTGGGCTGGAATTTTTAAAGCTATTTTTTTTTTCACAAATGTTGTTTTTTACAAAAGAAATGGGAAAAATGTTTTATTAATAAAGACAGTATGTTGTTTTCTCACGGATGTTCTAAAGGAGAATGTATGGAGTCAAATTACAAAATATATTTAGAGTCTTCAAAAAGAAAGCAACTCTCAATGCGTATGTTCAAATTGTTGCCTTTTCTGTTTAATACCGAGGTTAATTTATAAGTTGTAGTTATATAAAAATTAGGTCCTTTTAAAATTACACCACCTGCAGGGAGCTGTGCTGATAGATAATTAATACACTGAAATGTAATACATTATTTTTCTCCCAACAGAGACTTATGAAGACTTTGAAACAAGAGTCATTGAGGTAAGTGTTACAAAAGTGTTCAAGGCCTTCAACCAGCTATCACTATTTTATATTGGTCTTAGGCTTTATTAACCAGTCCTCAATAAGCTAGATAAGTCTCATAGCATCAGGAATTAGTCCAATATTCTATTGCAGTTGCAGTGTTGAGCAACACAGGAAGATAACCCATTGATAAAAGTCAAAGTGGGTTTTATTGGAAAACAAGAAGTAGAATTTTGGTGTGATACAAAACATGTTTATGCTGCAGATACATTGACCCTTATTATTTCTCAAAGGAAAAGTACTGGAAAAGACAACCCCTACCAAAGCAGACTATTAATAGTACTGGACATTAAGAGATATATTTTACCTCCCATTTATTTTTATTTACTTGCTCTGGAAACAATGGCACTTGGGTAAGGATCGGTGATGGGGGGTCATGACTTCAGCATCCAAAAGGTGGCAGCTCTGGAAGTAGGAACAGTTTTTGCCTCTGTCCCTGTTTGTTCCCTACCATTCCCAACTGAATTCCAGCTCCATTTGACTCCACAAATTTGTGATTTATGTTTTTTAGAGAGCTGAACACTCACAGTTTGGTTATGATTCTTTTAAAAATGCCTGATGTGTTAAAAGGACTTTATTTTGGCCAAAATGGTGGAGGCGTTTGAAAAGAAAACCTCCTAAAGTGTGGCAAATGGACTGCTTCCAACTCGGGCCAGCAGAAAACATTAATAAGGAGCTTTGGCTGAGCTTTCCCAATTAGAGGTATTGCTATTAATGGTGAAGAAGAAGACGCAGGGAGAAATCCAGTGTTATGAGAGATCTGAAAACCATGCTCAGGGCTTCACGGTGTCCCCAGAGCAGGACACGATGCCTGTGGGCCTTCAGGGGGGCCACTGGCTGGAGGAAGACTCTCTGTCAGAGCCTTCTTCAGGGGAGGTTGTCAGAACGTGCTGCAGTTCTGGAAAACACTCAAATAAGACCTCGCTTTGAGGTGACACTTTGGGCACCCTGTGTGGATGAACCGGAGCATCCCATAGATGCAACTGACCCACCAGCGACCAAATGAATTCCTAGGGATGTTATGTGGAAACCTCAGTTGTGCTTTGGTAGATTAATTGCAGTCCTGTTAAAAAAAAACACTTGGTGACACAAATAAACCCAGTGGTTTCACGTTTAAAGTAATTGTATAAACTTGTCCCTTTAGCGTTTTCGTGCTGTTTACTTGCCAACAGATGAAATTGCTTTTTAGATTTGCACTCTGCTCAGGGTTCTTATCCAAACGTTCATTTGCTATTAATATTTAACTACTGCATTATTGCAAAAAAAATAGGTGTTGAATTGCTGCTTTGAAAAGAGGTTCCTTTCATTTCACATCATCATCTGAGAACCAGGGTATAAACCTGGATCAATGCACATTCTCTGATAAATACATAGCGGGACTCTTTGTACACAGCAAGGCCTGTACCTCACCCTTTATCACTATAAAGTGACTTAAATTGTTATGCAGATATATTATCTTCCTACTTAGCATCACTAGGAGAAAAAATGAACCTTCTTTTGGTCTCCACCTTGACATTTAACTTCTTGTTTTCTCTTTCTTCCTTTTGTCCATTCTTCCATTGTTTTATTCTTCCATTTCTACTGTCTGAAAATCATTCTCACTTTCTATTTTTTCCTGCTCTGCCTGGTAGTGTAATTATTATTGAAATAGTCAAATGCAAGTATTGAAGTGCAGTCATTGTTATTAATACTCTGAGATGAAAGAAGCAGAACTCCTGAAGCCATTATTTGGGTCTCGAAGGAAAGATTTTATGTATTTTCTCAGCTACTGGAACTAGCAGTCTCTTTTAACTTCATTTTTCAGCTGCTGAAGTGCAGTATCATCTGAGAGTTTTCACATGTTCTGCTTTATAATAAACCAGTGGTTTTTTGGTTTTTTTTTTCATGGCTGTGATAAAAGCAGCCCTGCTACTTTGAATGAGCTGATGTTTGTGTAAGATTGGAAATCCAGCTGTAGATTATCTGGTAGGATAAGGTGCCAGGCAAAAAAATTGGGTAGGCAGGGTAGGAGATTTTTTCTTCTTAGTAGTGTATTAAAAGAAAAGATAGCTCCTCAAGGCAACTTTTAATTTGCTCTGAAGAGCTATATTACTTAGCACATGGAGCATGAATTTTCTGATGGCATCAGTTGTTGAGATTAAATTTAAAAAAAGGAAGAAGAAATAGGATGTTGAGGTACTTGCTGTCCTTTTTTGGCTGCTTGGCAGTTCTCAGACCAGAATGCTGCTACTGCTTTTGTTTTCCCCTCCTTATTTTTCCTCCAACGGATCCTCTACCACTTTTGGGGAACAATCAGTAAACAAGAAAGAGATTTCTATCCCAAGTGTTATTGGTGCAGTCTGTGTCAGGGCAAAAATTTCTTCAAAAGGTGAACTGTGGAGAACTGTGATTAAATATACATATATACATTCAAACCCAGCACCCTTGGAAGCATTCATGTGCACTCAGTGCTATCAATTTGCAATACTAGTTTGGAAAGTAATGCCAAATTACAGGATCGATGAAGCAGTAAAATGCAAGTGTGATCACTTGCAGAAGGATTTTATGAAATCGGACCCTTATGAGCTTCCTGGATCGCTCTTCCCGATATGCAGTGAGGGTGACTAAAAGGGCGGTGAATATCTCACAGTCCTGACCTCTTCTTTGTTCTTAAAATTTTCATGCAGAGATGACACAGCCTGGAGGTAAATAACCATTTGTCACTAAGCACATGCATCTCTGAAGCTGCCAGATGCTTTTTGATGGTTATGGGAGTGAGCTGAGTCCAGGGGAATCAAGGAAGGAGGACTCAGTACCCTTTCAGATGTGGCTTTGCCAGTCTGCAGCAGCACATGGGAAGTTAGTGTTCAAAAGATGCTATTTTGTGTTCTGGTGGATTTTCAGCAGGCTTTTACAAATTGCAGTTATAAATGGGTAGCCGTTGATCACATCACTTGTCATTACTGTAGTTCTTTTAGTTAAGCACTTCTGTGAAATATCACCTGTGTTTTTAGAAGCCTTGTGTTGTACCTGTGTCTCTGTGATAAAGGGTATGTCTGGGAAAAGTCTTCGTTCCACTCTCCATGTGTTTGAATCTCGGCTTAGTTTTGCCCACAAGCGCGTTGTGTTGTGCTCCCCTGCCAGAGCTCCCAAGCGATGCCCTTTTAGGAATCATGATCCTTCTCTGTCTCTCCTGTTACGTGCTCATATATCTTATTAAGTGCCGTCATTGTGCCGGAAGAGTTGCTTTTTCTTCATGCAAGTACTTTTCAGAAAACAAATCACGTCTGACAAATCTGGCAAGGGATGCCATTTTCTTTATTAGCAGGACGCACTTGAAAACAGTTATTCTGCCTCGAGATTTTGCATTATGGTCAGAGTCAAAATCTCATATTGAGATTTTCGTCTTTGGAACTGTACCTCTTTTTTTGCAGTGCATATCTCTAAGAGGGCTGCAGGTGCCAAGCGCTGATTCTTATGCCAGACCTTATGTCTGGGTGTATTGCTCTTGGAGCATGGCCAAACACCTCCTATTTTGGAGAAAGGCCTCGGGAAAAAATGAAGCAGTCCCTTGACCATAAATCAGAGCTTTTCAGGGCCCATTGCAACACAAGGCTGCAGAGGATTTAGGAGTGGGTTACGGGTTGTGCAGAAGAGACTGGAAAGCAGCATCACTGTCTCCTCAGAAAGCAGCAGATACTTCCAGACAGGGAAATACCATCCCTTAGTAAAAATGCCCTTTTGGTGGATCTTCTCTAGAGGTGTAGGGAGAAATGTGGAAACTGCAACCTGTGAAGTGCATTTCTGATATAGAGGCAAGTGGCACTTGGCGCATTTTTTTTCTGCTTTGTTTTTCACAGTCTCTCTTCTCCCTGTCACTGCTTGCGTCACTGCTTTTAAAAACGATGGCCCATTGCCTTTTGCTTGAAATCGTCCTGTCGATCCTTGTGATGTGATTTCCACAGAGCAAACGTTGAAATGGGAACGTATTTTCACCAGCTTTTGAAAGTGTCCCTGTTGTATTTGATGTGGTAATAGGAGCCTATCCTTTACTGTCATTGAAAGACGTCACGTGGGCACACGTGGAAGATGTAGCTGGAGTTAAAATCAAACATCTCTAAAATTGCTTTGGGTAACTAATAAATAGTGTGTATAGGATGCAGGAGTAATAGCAAAGTTAATATAACTGTGATCAATCTTAAAGTGTGTACAAGCACAGCTCACTGGAAAGTGAGTTATTTCAAGCGACTCGAAGGCTTGTTTGAGTTGAGGGAGAGAGATTATGAGAAACATTTCATTAAACGGGAGAGCCTGATTTACAACCCCTCCTTATCTGAAAGTTAAAAGAAGAACAAAAGAAAATCCGAGTGAAACTGAGAGCACTATTCCAGAAAGTGTCTGAGGTTTCTGTTCTCTTCTGATAAATGAGCAAATTCTGTTTGTCCTTAACCACCCTCTTCCTGCATTTTGCTGAGAGGAGAAGTTGAGAGTCCATCCGCTTACGTGAGCACGGGAAACTTGGCTTTAGACATGAAGGAAAAGAGGCATAGGGAAAGCTGAACACTAGACCTGGGAGCGCCCGGGAGCTCTATCACTGGAGGATTTCAAAAGCAGGTTAGATAAAGCTGTCAAGAATGCAGTAAGGAGGCAAAATCAGTAACCTAGACTATCTTTCTGCAATTCTTTGGTTTTAAAAGTGCTGCTTGAGGGCATGTTGCTGTATGACTTTTCAGGTCTGCTTCATTTGACCTGTAGATGTTTTGGTTCGCTTCCTCACTTCCTCTGGTTTTACTTTGTACGTAGTGTAATTACTAACATTAGGGCAGATTTACCTGGAAATGTATACAGCAGACTCCCAAGGGATAGTCAGCTGAGGCTGTTGTGAAGCAAACCTGGGTCTGTGTTCCTCTCTGAGTGAACAGGGTATGTAGCAGCGTGGAGCCGTGCTTTCCTCCCTAGCACTAGATGGGAATGGCCTGTAATGGCCCGTGGATTTAGTCTACAGTAGTTGGACTGTTTTCTATTTGTAATCACAGAATCGAGTTCTGGGCCCCACAGTACAAGAGGGACATGGAGCTGCTGGAGAGAGTCCAGCGCAGGGCTACAAGGATGATCAGGGGCCTGGAACATCTGCCCTATGAGGAGAGGCTGAGGGAGCTGGGCCTGTTCAGCCTGGAGAAGAGAAGGCTGAGAGGGGATCTAATCAGTGTCTGTAAGTACCTCAAGGGAGGCAGTGAGGAGGATGGTGCCGGCCTCTTTGCACTGGTGGCCACCAATAGGACTAGAGGTAATGGCCACAAACTGAAGCACCAAAAGTTCCACAGGAACTTAAGGAAAAATGTCACCCTCACTTGACAGTGAGGGTGACAGAGCACTGGAACAGGCTGTCCAGAGAGGTTGTGGAGTCTCCTTCTCTGGAGATCTTCCAAACCCGCTTGGACGCAGCCCTGTGCCACGTGCTCTAGGTGACCCTGCGTGTGCAGGGGGGTTGGACTAGATGATCTCTAGAGGTCCCTTCCAACCTTAACCATTCTATGATTCTATGAATGTTTGAGGTTGGAAGGGACCTCTAGAGATCATCTAGTCCAAGGGACATGAGACACACCAAGAACGGCGCTTGGCAGAAAGGAGCCTCCCAAGGATGCGCTGCCTGAGCCCTCCCTTCTCGTCGTTCCCAGAGCCCCCTCTTCCCGGCAGTGCACGGATCTCCCCATCGCAGAGTTCATGCTCCATCCTCTGGTACTGCTTCCCCTGGGACAGCACCAGGCAAACGCTGCCTCGGAGGCCTCCTCTCGCTGGCAGTGATCTTGGGGCAAGATCACGCTGCAGCATCTACTCCCTAGGGCAATGAGTGCACCCTCGCAAATGAAAAGCGTTTTCCTTTCCAAATTTTGTGTCAATTGTCTTTGAACCTAAGCGGGTAGACCTGCCAGGGTCATATTTTGTCCTGAATTTAAGTCCTGATCATTTATTTCGTTTTGATTTTTTTTCTTCTTCCACTTTTAGTTTAGCCCTTTGTGCCAGGTCAAGAATATATACAGGGTCCTTTCTGTTATCTCGTCAAAGCTATTTTAGTCTTTGGTTATGATCACTATTTTAAAATTAAATTATGTTTAAGATCAAATTGGAGGTTTCAAACTCAACAGAATGTGTAAAATAGTAGTGTGTACGCTACTAAGAACAGATTCAATTAAAGGCACTTGAAAGTTAATGTAATGAGATTTCTTCCTTTAATGAGCTTCAGTCTAAATCTTAAGAGAACGTATATTTTCAAAAGACCTGATCTTAACTGTCTGTTCATACTTAATGTTCTGTATGTCCTTTTGTTATGGTCACTTATCCCATCTCTGAGTTTGCAGCACTAATAGAAATTCAAAATGATTCCACTTAACTGCAGTTAATTATATCTAAACTGACATAAACACAGACCTGTAAAATTGAGTTCAGTATCAAGGTTTTTGCTGTTTTGTTAGATATTTTAGTATATTCTTGTGAGATTTGTCATTGGTGCCTAGATAAGAGATGATAGAAAATAGATCGAGAAGCAAATTTGCGCTTAATATCACAGATGGTTTGTGGCAACAGTAGATGAGTTATTTTTATCTACTGCATACTTATATAGCATAATATGTATTCTGATCTGTATGTGTCTGGGCTTCCAAAAACAACCTTTAAGGATGACATTGTTAAAAAAGCACTGGTGGTTTTCTGATCATATGTAAATCCGTTTCCGTGCCCAGTTCCTAGTTGGTAATTATTTAAGGATTACAGTAAGAAAGATAAATGCAACAAAAATCATTCAAGTAAGTAATAATAAAATGTCTTGATTTGTGCCATATACTTTGTATGCAGGCTTATTTTAAAGTGAAAAATTAATCCATTGATCCCAGGTTTAAAATGATTGGTTCAAAAAGAGTATTTGAGTATGTGTGTGCCTCTGTTTAGTTTCTTAATAAATGAATAGCCTTTGAGATACTGGAGAGATAGAGGAGCCTTCTCTTATTTGAATTCCTCTTAGATGAATCATTAGTGGGAATTACTGTACTCCTGGTAGACTGTCCTGGTGAGTTTTAGGAAAAAAAAAATCACAATTTATTAAAATTCCTTTAAGTAAATGAACCTCTGGGGTGAAATGAAGGACTTTTAAAGTAATATAGCAAAGTCTGCTTGGATGTTTAGATTTAAGATTAGTCTGTGTTGGAAGGGAACTTGTAGACTGGATTTCCATGCATACTTTCCATAAAAGTAGAGATAGATTTTTCTGTTTTTTTTCTCTTTTTTTTTTCTCTGAGTCCTGTTTTATGTTGTAATCATCAGCACTGTAAGTGCACAATTTCAGTGTCTTTACTAAATATATATATGTATAATATCTCAGTCAAATCTGGCGTGTTTATCTAAAATTTCATTGATTGAGTCTATAAATTAGATGCTTTGGTTGTAGGTCAGTAGTTGGATGCGAAGCAAGTTGATTTCATTAGGAAGTGCTATGATGTTTGATGAAGTTTTGTGAAATAGGTATGGGTTTGTGAAGTAATTATTTTGCATATTAAGTTATATTTTACATTGGCCCTCTCAAAGAGAAGATTGCAAGTGCTTAGGGTCTGGTTTCTTGCACCCTTTCTTATATAGAAATATATCTAGGATATCTCTGAGTTATAGAATGACTTGGAGAGATATCCTATATATATATCTATAGAATAACTCGGAGAGGGCAGGGAGCTGCTGGAGTAACCCCCCTGCCCAGTCAGACCTGTGGTTTGCAAATCAGTGCATTAGTAGGGAACTTCTCTCCTGGCAGAATTAAGGTTTTTGTCCCACTGGGCCCCTGCTCTGATCTGCCAGTTGTTGCCTGGAGCCTGCAGGAGCATCAGGACGGATCTTCCTCTCCTTTTGCCTCCCTTTGGGCAGGCACAGGTAAGGTCTCCACGATGCGTCTCCCTGGGTAGCTCTGTGGAGGCACTGACTGTGGGAGAGCGTCAGCTTTGGTCAGGTTCCCCATGCCCAAGTATAATAACAAAAGGAGTTTCCTCCTGTAAAACCACAGCTGCTTTCTCGGGACCTCAGACTGGTAGATGTTCACTAAGGATGGCCATTCTGGGCCTGCCTAATTATTTACCGTCAAATTCATTAGATTAAATGCAAAATAGGTTGCTATACAATGCTTCCATGCACTATGTAAATCTGTTTCATTGCTTGGTTTATATTTGAATACTAAAAAAGCTTTTTCGGAGCTGGCTGGGGCTATATTGTTTTATAAGGTTGCCACAGATATGAATGGGGAAGGTAGGAATGTTGCTTTTTTTTGCAGAAAAATGTTAGCAGCGGCAACGATTTCTATGTCCAAAGTCAGCAATGAGCCCGAGATAATTGAATCCCATAATTTTCTGAAAACAAGTGGGGAATTTGAAATAAACAGGTCTTATTAGTATTTTTACTTTAAATAGATAGCATACATAATGCTATTTCTGTATGCGTTTTCCACTGCCCTTGTATTCACAGCAGCACAAGAGGTTAAAACAATTGCTGGGAAATTACAGTTGCAGAAAAGGAAAAGCTGATGTTTCTTTTTTCTGATTTTTGTCTTGATTTCCAGCAGTTCTCTGGATATAAAAGCTACCATCTTTATGTTTTATGAACGAAAATGCAAAAGCCCCTTTTCTGGTAAGATTATGCTGCCAAAAGGCTGTGCTTGTTAAGAGAAAGAAATAATATGTGTAGGTATTTCCTTACAAAGTAAAGCTGTTTTGCTTGGTTGTCATTTATGGGTATCAACTCTGTGAGAATAAAACCAACAGTAGCATTTACTGTTGGTATTATCTGTGCCCTGGTCCTTTGGTGTCAACAGCACTTTCTGTTGCTATTTTAGTCCAGGACTATCTCTCACATTCTTTATTATGTTGAAGGTAGAGCTGCCTGTCATTTTTTTTCCTGGATTTTTTTCTTTTTTAACTTTCTAGGAGTGTGGGAAGGGAGGGAAGAAGTGAGGACAAAAGATCTTTTTAATACTCACATACTAAAATTAGTTATCTGGGTCTTCCCTAGACAGAATAAATCAATGTAAATAGCCTATTTCCAGGTACTAGTGTGAGTGGGTATTCTGAGAAGTGGGAGGCTGGTATTTTTCATCAAGATAGCGATGAGAGCCTTCAAGAAAGGCTAATTTTGTCTGATAGTCAAGATACTGTGGAGCAAATGAAGCCCCATCGTGGGCTCTCATCTGAATCTTGAATCAGTCTGAATCCTTGAATGTCGTCTCCAGGAAAATGCCTTCCAGACAGTAGCTCACTTGAATTGCATTGAGATCAGATATACCTTACAGTACTGCAGTATTGGCAGTTCATATCTGGGTCCCCATGTGCCAAGAGTTTGTGCAAGACCTGTAATTTCTTAAAGTTGGCGGCTTCTGCCCACGTGAGTCTGGTCATTTGTTTGTTTTTCCCTTTTTTTTCCCTCCAGACACCCATTTGAAGGTTTGTGCTCTTGCAGTTGGTGTTGCCTGTGCTCGTTTGCTCGTTCTGAATGAAGCCCTTAGCAAAAACCAGGGAATCTCCGTCCTGGCATCGTTCAGGGCTGGGGACACCAAATGCTACGTGACAGGGACCAGATGATCTCCAGAGGCCCCTTCCAACCTGAACCATTCTGGGATTCTGTGTGGGACTTTCATCAGGCTGTGCAGAAACCTCTTGCCTAAGAAGCACTACTTTTATGGTGGCGTGAGGGAGTAAAATCAAAAGACCTAGGGTTTATTGTGCAAAAATGATGCAAAGGACCTTAAGTGTCTCTAAGTCAGCAACTTACTATATGTATTTTTTCAAAAGTACATGTAACTATCTGCAGGGAGAAGGAACACAGAAAGGAGGTAATTGCACCACTGTAGTCATTTGTTCTGCATCCACTAAACAAGAATAAATTGTCCAGATGCAACAGGAGATGGTTAATATAATAGAATATAGGGCCATAGTTTCAATTTTCCATGTAGTAGCAAGAAACCCATTAGTATGTGTTTGTTTTAAAAGCACAGAATTAATCTTGGTAAACTCATCACAGATAACTGTGTTTTAAAACCACAGTAATATTTTTCTGTGGCAAAAATACAGTTCCTTAATGCACAGAATCCAAAACCTAAATTTCTTTTTGTAAGGCTTTGGAAATTGTTTTCCAGCCATTGTTTCTGGAAATGGCTTCTAAAAAAAAAAAAAGGTTTGTGAAAGAGAAATGCTGCATGAAATTACAGTGTCTGAGATCTCTTGTTTGACATACTTGACTGAAAAATTACATGGTGTATGTGGTATTCTCTGAGCAATAATTTGCTTCAAATGAGATGTTGGCTAAAATGTATTTGTGGGATATTGTGGCTATAGGCTTGGCTTTCAGAGCTATTGGGACGCTTTCTCTTCCCTGGGTCGTGCTGACTGTGTCTGTAAGAGATGATAAAAATATTTGGGCTCGGATATTGGCACCTGGCTGGAGTGGAGCTGAGTTTGGAGGTGGTCCTTTCCCTGTGTTCCTGTGCGAGGGGCAGGTGAGTGCAGGTTATTGGGGTATTGCTGCATCTGTCGGTGCTTCGCGCGCCGGGGCTGGAACTCCGTCACGTGCAGGATCGTTAGCTCCGAGTGTCCCATGCTGAGAGGCTGCAGCTGCTCAATCAAATTCCCTGAGAGAGAAATGCTTCATTTACTCCAATGGAGAGCTGTGAGAGAGGGTACGGGTGTTCAGCAGCACGGACTGACCAATTCACCCACGGATAAACTCACTGCGCCTCGAGATGGTCACATCTTAGCGGTCTTAGAGAGATTGATTTGCCTTCTCCTGCAGTACCACCCGTGCCTGATACATACGTAGGTGGGAACCTATATGTGCCACTTGGTGTTGCTGCCATCCCGTTGTGCCCTGCCGCCGCCTGGGGGTCTGGGGTGCAGCTGGGGGAGGTCCTGTCACCCGTCCCGCTGCGGTGACGTTGTCCGTGTGGCAGGGTGGCTGCGGGGGGCAGTGTGAGGCGCGCTGTGAGGAGGGTTGAACACGCGTCTGTTTTGGAATTAAAAAAAAAAATCTACAGGCTTTAAATCTGTCTCGATTAAAATCTAGTAAATAAGGGTTATTCTGCCTTAATCGCAGTCTCTCTTTGGAGGTTGCGCTGTTGGGAAAGTGACGAGCTACTAATTGTGGATTCATTAATTCCCTCGCAGCGTAATGGTGTGTTTGAATTCCGGGCAGGAAGGGAAGTGCCGCGGCAGGGAGGGGGATGATGGAGCCGAGCGGTTGCACCGGGATGAGCTCGGGAGGCCCCTCCGGAATGCGACGAGCACGCGGGGCCGGAGCCGGAGCCCGCTTTCCTGCAGGATCCAAAGGCAGCCCCTGCAGCAGCCCATTGCACAGGTCCTTATTGCCACCTTCTGGAGAGGGAGAAGAAGGAGCTTTAAGGAGAGTCCCCCAGGGAGTCTCGGGTTTGTACGAGCACCTTTTCGCTTTGGTGCTTGGAGGCACTCATATTCACAGAGCAAAAACAGGGTGTTCCTGATGTGTCCGGAGAGACCATCGCTCCGGATCGGTCCCTTTTCTATATTGCCCCATTACTGCATGCGTTCTGTAAGCAACCTGTTCTCCCACGTGCTTGAATTTTCGGGCTTGCTTTTTAGCTCTTAAATGCAAGCTGTAAGATCATGAGAAGAAAAATAGCTTGGAATAAGCATACTGTGGCGCTGGCATTTCTTTGAAGCACCCTCTGGAACATGTGTGTACCTTGAGATTAAGAGCATCTTTATTTTAATGAATATATATATTCATTAATATATATATGTATATATTTTGGAAGTCCTCATTCCTAACCTGCATCCAGGGAAGTCAGTGGACTGTTATTGTGAATGTCAACAAGAATGATTAAGCCATGACCATATATTTGGTGGTAATCTATCTAAAAATATATGTTAAAACCAAGCTAGCTTACTGAAGAACTATATATGTCGAAAAAGGGCAAACAATACTTAATCCAGGTTTCATTTAACTGTTATGGTGGTAATTTACAGAAATCGTCCTGGTGCTTCAAGAAGGTAGACCTTGATGCAGTAACACCCACTGTGTTACAGAAAATATATATGCACATCTGTGTGTGTGTGTGCGTTAGTGTGTGTGTGTGTATGTGTGTGTATATAGACAAAGCCAAGGAAACCAGAGCAACAGCTAGACAGACAGAGGATTTCAAGTGATGTATTAGCCCATTTAAAGTGTGAAGACTAAAATATATTAGCCCGTTTAAAGTGGGAAGACTATAAAGCATGGGATGAAAAGACTCGAGAGAGCCAGAAGCAAACCTTGCTTTACAGAATACAGACCTACGGCCCCCTGGCTCTCTGTTTTTTGTTGCATCCCCTCACTTCATCCTAAGTGATTTTCTCTGTTTGAAATTATTGCAGAGCTTCTGTTAACATTTCTGGTTCCAGGAACCAGAAACCATTTTTCTTTCTCCTCTTTCTTAAATGAAGTCATCTTTCTAGCAGCTGCCATCTCAGTAATGAGTAGAGCTACAAATCAATGCCTTCTGCTGTCTGCAAGCAGATTTGAATCCCAGGCCTTAACCCATGTACAGCCTTGAGCAATTCCTGAGAGTGCTTCTAAAATACGTTAAAATGGAAGGGGGTGGGGGAGAAACGTTAACGTCACTTTTCATTTATTTGATTTTCTTACTGTCTGGTTTTCCATCGCGATTAAAATCACACTTGAAGCTAATGGTGTTAGAGGATATCTGTCATGCAAATAAACACAACGGAGGGGAATATGTTAGAGAAACTGCACTGAAATAACTTTGTGCATATCTGAGTTTAGATTCTTTGCAGCATTTAAATATTTAATGCCTCGAAGCCAGTGTCCCGCTGCAGATGATACTCATTCACAAAGGCAGGATGCATTGCAAGGCTCATCACAAACCTCTAATGCCTTGTTAATAAACTAACTCTTGAAAAAAATACAGTTGGACTGTGTCATCACAAGCTGCTTTGTATTTCTTTGTGCAGGTGAAAAATGTATTTTGTATGAAGGCAAAGGAAGGCCGAAAAAAATCAATTCGTGCTGTCGTTGCTATTGGAAATGGAAAAGGGGCTGCAGGTATGTGCAGTTAATGTGTGTGAAAAGTACCACATTAATCATTATTTGGAGTAAGGCTTTAGAGGACATGGTGATTTAAAGAAATATTTTGTACATTCTCTTTTTACAAAAGAAAATTCACTCTTTTTTCCACTAGGCAATATTAAAGTAGCTGTAAGAATTGAGAGTCATCTATAAATGTATGCTTTATAATCAAATTATGTACCTATTCACCAGGACACTTTATTTCATATAAAACATGATGGAAAAAGTAATAATGTGTCATTAGGGTTGGGGCATATCCTATGCTCTGATTAAAAACAATTTTTATTCTAGAGTGCTACAACCAGCCAGTGGCAGGTCTTAGCAGAAGGGATTATGTAGATATTATTATGTATCAATTTGTAGTAAATCTGTAAAATGAGAAGACCCTAATATTTAGTTTTACACTGAGTCTTTTCAAGAAGCTTCCTTATTTTACAGAAGTTCAGTCATAAGAAATCCACTTTCTAGATTTGCTGTAAATATTTTATTGAGATTTCTAGTGAAAAGTAGAATTTGACTCATGGCATTTTGAGTCCATAGTAACTTGAGTGACCCACATCCTGACCCATTTGTAGGTTTTCTATTTATAAAGATCTCTTCAGCCACTGATTTGAAGTCTAACCATAGAAACACTGTCCTGCATGAAATAAATGAGACAAACTGAAAGAAATATGAGATTATGGAGGACGTAATACAGAAACAGTAAATAGAGACTTTCCTTTTTTTTGTCTTTCTCAGCAAAGACTGGAGAATACTTCCCAGAGGGATTGAGAGGAGTGTTTTGTTGGTTTGTTTTTTGTTTTTCCCATGGAAGGGAGCTCTAAGCACGGCTCTGCTGCTGAGCAGTTCTGGACAAGTGACTTGTAGAAGCACCAAGCGCGCTCAGCGCAGCAGCATCGCATGACCTGGTCTTGCAGAGGGGCTCCCAGCTAATATCTTCACGTGTTTGTAAGCTCACACACTGCAAAGCCAGAGCACACGACCAGGCGTATTGTATGGCCTTCCCTCCCAAGGCATTTGCAAAGTGCTGCAATAAGTAGGCACGGTTCTTTCTTCAAGGGAAGTGCATAGGGCTCTTGGCCAGAAGAGCCTTTGAGCTGGTCAGATTTGCTCCTTAATGAAGAGACCAAAAAATCACTGCCCTGCAGCTTCTTAAGGGGCTGCCTGCACAGTAAAGAGCTGAGGAAAAATTCTGCACCCTCTTGACTAATTCAGTTATCCCTGTTGGTGGGGTCTCTCATGTAGAGAAGGAGCAGGTCCCATTATTGTTTTTTTATGAATTTTCCTCCCTCAGTTGAGTGCATTTGAGGTCCTGCGTTTCGCTCTGTCAATTACAAAAATTATTAGGCATCCGTTATTTGACAGGACATGTTTTGCTTTTAGTTGGCTCAGGTTTGGCTCAGATTCTGAGCCAGTGGGCTAAGATGTGAGGACAAATTTATTGAAGACAGTACTAATAGATCTCAAGTATAAAAAGATTTGTAAAGGATCTGCACACTCACCCTGTACTGCACTTACATGCTTCTGGTTCTGTTGTTTAGGAAATGGTGTTAATCTTTCACTCGATTTTCAAGTACCATGAGCTAAAGCCTGTTTTATTTTTGCGAGATAAATTTTATTTAAGAAGCACCCTTGAATATGAAGCACTAAATTTCTCCTGCAAATGAGATAGTTTTCTGGATGTTCTCCTGAGGATGTAAACCAATGTACATTAAAATTCCTGTTAGACCTCAAACAGACTTGGAAATAAGAAAGCTATGCAGAATTAAAATGAGATTCAGCTGGCAGAAAAAAAAAAAAAGCCAGAAAGTGCATAGTTCTGAGGCAAACAGGTCAGTCATATGCATCTGTCGGGATGGGGGAATATAGGATGCATTATCTTGATGGCAGAGGACAGGAAATTTGCATTGTTACGTGACTGAAGCGGAGAAAAAGTCTATTTTGGGTGCATATGCCTTCCGAGAGCATTCACTTCTTGGATGTAAACAGTCCCCTTGCATTATGAGCTGAGCAGCTACCCCTGCTTTTGGGATGCATATGGAAGCTTGAATAAGCCACATGCATTTGCAGTTGCTCGCAGATTTGCAGAGCGTCATCCATTTGGAAGATGCAAGCCCAGATGTTTGCCTCAAGCTCAGTTGTAGCCGCAGTTTGGAGGGAATAGATAGAGGAAGGTGTGGTTCTCTTGCAGAAGAAAATAGCTCTGAAAAAAGGCTGTCTTCCCCTCCTCTGAAAGGCTTTTTTTCCATGAAATGTATGCCAGCATATTCCTGAAGACTCGCTTTAACGCATGCCCTTGGAATGGTTGAGTTGAGGCTGCCCAGGCGGCCTCATTTTTGATCGTTAACCCTGTGTTAATGTGCTCTGTGTGTGTGTGCAGCCTTCCCGCGTTCCCTTGTGCCGGGGTCAGGAGGTAGAAAGGGGTCACAAAGACCCAAAATCCCCCAAAAGCAAAATCCACCTGTTTGAAGTCAGGCAATTCGGAGTCAGTCCGTCCTGACCGTGGGCTACAGTCGATGCAGGTGGTGGAACAGCCTCCTGTTCACTCAGCAAGGTCAGTCGATGCCTGCAGACCCCGCACACCCTTTGAGGATACTTTGCTCTCTCTTCGTCACTGCCACAGCTCACCTGATGAGTAGAGCAGGTCAGAGAGGTTCAAGTACCAGCCTGTAATTGCAGTGTCTGATTTTTCTTCTGGTTTTCAGGCATGTATTTTTTGCCAATGCAAAAATGCTGTTCTCAGAGTCTGTATTTTGTGAGCACAAGCGCAGCCGTCTTTGCCTCTCGGGCCTTGGAGCTGCTGCTTGTGCAGACGCAGCGTCGCCCTCCTCCTTTCCCTTCCTTCCCCTTCCTTCTGCAGAAGATTGCTTTTTCTGGATGAAATAATCACCGTTACTCGATTATTTAGAACAACCACCCAAAAAAAGTCTTAATTTAAACCTTATTCATCTTTTTTTTTTTCCATACTACTGATGAGCATCCAGTTGATAGGGATTTGTAATGGATGAGTCGTTACTTTCTATTAAATGTATTTTTCTCTGAGCCATTTTCTGAGTATAATCTGGGCAATGGAGTAGAAATAACAGGGACCAAACTTAATTGTGATTTTTTCCTTCCATCGCCTTTCTCAAGGTCCTGCCTGATGCATGCATTTCTCACTAATAAAATGACCCTTTTCTGTCTTCCAGGGTTTGCAATGGGAAAAGCAGGTGACAGGATGAACGCATTGCGGAAAGTATGTTGATTAAAAATCAGCACAAACATTTCTTAGCTGTGCTTTTTTGAAAATAGCCAATATCTTTTTTTTGTGGTCTGTATGTAGAAATATATCCATGTGCATGATTTTTCCATCTTGGTACGTATAATGAGGTTGCTACTCAAGGAGATTCTGTTAATGCTTCATTTTTTCACTTATTTTCTGATATAATGTGTACACACAAAGGGGACAGATGATTTTTGTATTTTTTTCCCAGTTATTTTGATTTCAGGTTGTGATATTTTGGAAGCAAGAACAAGAAAAAATTATATTACGTTTTTTTAAAAAGATTTCTTCCTCCTTTTCTATAGGCTATTCTTGTCCCCCTTTGCTTATTTATTGCTCATATCTGTGTAGCATGTAAAGTCTGTTTATACAGCAATTGTGCAGGAATTTTTCTCTTATATATATGTAATGAATGTTTAAGGCTAATTAAGACTGTTAAAATGACTATTAAGGCTGCTTCAGATATCAAAATATGACTTGTACATTAATCTACTTTGTGATGCTTAGTAGCATCATTGGATTCATACAGTGGTTGCTGAATAAAAAAGACTTTTTAAAAGAAGAAGTCATTTTAAAATGTTGACTCTGTAAGGAGAAATAAGTTCTTTGAAATTTTGATGTTCATAAACTAAGAGAATTAGATGTGGCTAACCGTTTTTTCTTGAGGTTCCTTAACTTGGTTTTGGCTTTTTTTTTTTCTGTCTAGTTGACTAAAAAAAAGTAAATTCCAGATACTTTGCAGAAAATTTAGAGGAAAACAAATGTTTTGTGCCTTTCTTCCTTAGGCAAAGAACAAAGCGATACGCTGCTTGCATTTTATTGAACTCTATCAAGACCACACGAGTAAGTATTATCATTTTTCTTGGACTCTTTTCAGTAAGTACTGAATATGTCATCAAGAAATAGTTGCAACTAGTTGCATACCATTAAAAGATGTTAACTAAAGCTTTCTTTGGCCAATGCATTGTCATGGTCTTTGTGCAGCATTTTGATTCTCCAGCTTGCTATCTAAAATCTTGGCCCAGGCTATTTTAGCTAGACAGCGATGGTGTCAGAGGACCAAGTCCAACAACCTCTGTGTAAAACAAGTCACCGTTATCTGGGGTGAAGATGCAGTTTGCTCTTCACTTCCATTCCGGGTTGTACCAACAATTACAGGAAAGTCCTTGAAGAAAGGTTGTGTTACTGTTTCATAACACGAGCTGTTGTTTTTAAAATATTAAATTGGGAGGTTTTTCTCCCTTGCATTCTCCCTTCTCCACCGTGTTTAAAATGTGTAGAGCTAATGCATAGGGGTAACCTACTTATTTCAGGCTCTTAAGAAATTTTTATATAACAACACTGAACCAAAAAAATGAGTCCGGGGCTCTCTATGAATCGGAGAGAAAGCTAAAATGGGAACTCTTTTGTATGGAAAATCCAGTGTGGAAGCCTAAGGGGAAATCTTAGGTTAAAGGCTGAGTTACTAGAAAATCTAAATACTGGGAAGAGGGCTAAAATTCATCACACATGAGCTCAATTCAAAATAAGAATGATTAAATGCATGCTTCAGATTTTCAATGTGAATCTGGATTATGTTTAGCAAACACTAAAGTAATAGTCACAGGTGTGTAAATAGCCTTAATCTACTGCAGAACTTTACCTGGATTGACCCTTCTCTTTAATGAAGTCCTTGAAACAGAGGAAACTAGTTTCCCGTGCAGATTTCTGAAGAAGTGCACTCCTTACACATGCTAGCTCAAAGCTTTTCTCCAAGAACAGTTATGCTCTAATTCTTCTTTTTTTCCTTTTTCCTTCCAGTTTATCATGACATTAATGTGAGATTTAAAAGGACAACCATCCGCATGAAGAAGCAAAATAAAGGTAACTAAAAGCTGCCTGGAAATTTTGAAGTTTTATTAATTGCTGCCTATTATTTACTTGAGGAAGGTAATTTTGTACAATGTTCATTTACTTCAGAGAGGTATCATTCGATTATGGTCTACTGTGCCTTGTTGAAGATGACCTGTTGTTTTTCATTAGAAATTCTTGCTGTAGTTGACTTTGTTTTTATATGTCAGGGTTTCTCCCTTTCCCACAAATTCAGTTTTCTTTAACCTCTGCTGCTTCCCCTTCTCTTTGGCTCCCAGTCCATGTCTCCCATGTGTTTTGGGGGGTTTTTTTCTTTTTCTTTGTTTTCTTTTTTTCTCTCTCAGGTTTCCAAAAATGTAGCTCCTCCTGCTCTAAAACACAGAGAAGTTTAATCTCCTTCTCATAGTGGAGTTGGAGGCAAATGCCTTTAGAAGTATCGTGCGGACTTTTGTTCCCACCATATACCGCACACATGTTATGGAGAACTGATATATTCTTTCCATTATTTTTCACCATTTTAATCACTGTTTTCAAGACAAGGTTCAGAGATATTTTTGTCTGCAGCACTGGGAGTGCTTCAGATGTGAATCTGAGTGCAAGTGCCTCAGATCGATGCCTTTTGAGTAGCCACATCAGCCCTGCTGACGGGCCAGTTTCTCCAAACACTGTGCTGGGGCAGAATGGGCAGCAATCTTCCCTCGACTGCCTCACACTACCCGTGGCCCTGAGCTGGAATGAGGACAGCATCCAGCCCGCCGCTCCATCAAAATTGCTTTATTTCCCCTAAGATAAAAGCCCAGCAGGAGCTCCCAGCTGGAAACCAGGGCACTCTCCATGGAAATTCTCCACGGTGTCTTCTTGCCCTGCACCAGACCAGTTCACAGACCATCTGGCTGCTGCACAGCAGCAGGTTTCATCACTCTGTCTTTGCAAGATGTTCTCCTCCACTTCGACCTCATTTGTAGATGCTGCTTTAGACTCCTGTCTGTTAGATAAAAGTATTTCCGAGTCCACAACAGGTTGCCCTCAGCTCATTGATCTGATCTTCTACATGGCTGCTAATCTGTTAAAAGTGCTTCCAAAAAGTGTTTTCAGTCTGTAGTGGTACTAAGTCATCGTTGATAGCAGTGCAGCATCCCAGCATGTCTAATGACAGCAGTTCAGCACCAACATGGGCATCTCCAGCCAGGCTTCCTTGGACAATTACTGATTAGACATCCCAGCAAGACCCAGCAAATGCTCAGATGGTCGTCTGTTTTCTCCTGGTAAATAAGGGAATGTCTCATTCCTTCCCCAGTGATGCACCTCATGGGATTTATAGTCTGTAGAGATGAGGAACGTGTACCTGCCCAAGCACAGGCTCCTGTCATTGCCTGGGCTCCCGCTCAAGAGAAGAGGACCCAGGGCCGCAGCTGTATAGATTTATTTGGGGAAGCTTTGCTGTGTATTGGGCAGGAAATCGAGGGAGGACCATGACAGCTCTCACCTCACCGTTTGGTGAGAGTCCTGCAGACATTGCCACTCAGTTATGCGTGCGTTGTCTCTCCACCAGCCTCTGCTCAAGCAGGGACCTTCCAAGGACTCGGGGAATGCAGTGCTCCCTTTCTGCTACCCCTTCCTCATCTTCAGAGCTGTTCCAGTCTGTGCTCTGCAGCTGCTGACGTTCACAGCAACCTTGCAACCTGGCGTCATGCTCTTCGGGGTTGCACCATAAAAGCTCTTATCTATGAAGTAGCTTTTGCAGTTAAAGGTTAGCTTGCTTCTAGTGCCTTTCAGGTGAGGAGTGGTTCCATTTATCTTCTAGGCAGCTTCTGTTTTAAAGAGCTTAAGTGATGATGTGAGGTAATTCCTTTGCATGAGATTTTGAATTAGACAAACACGTGCAAAGGTTTGATCCCTTCCAACCTTAACGATCCTGTGACTCAACTCGCTAAACAGTGCTTTGCTTTTGGAACAGATGCAAGTAGAGGCCGTTTCACAGAAAACAGCTTTAATTGCAGCTCGGTGTCCTCATTGTCCTGCAAATATGCAACCAGGAAATAAAGCCAGCTGCGTGCCTGCCCCTCTGTAAGTCACTTTAGCTTCATTATGGCAAGACCTGAACTGCAAGAGCATTCAGCGATTAGCTCATAATGAGTCACAAACTTGGGATGATTCTTCAGCAATAACTGCCATTGTGTTCAGTTACTTAATTATTTCATCAGTTTCTACAACCTTTGACTAAGCTGAAGCATTGGCACTTTGGGCATGATGTTTGATTTTGTGTAGCTAATATTCTCCTTCTGCACTGTCACATTAATCATATGAGAAGATAATTATTCATGTGCAGAGTTTTGAATATATATTTTGCAAGCATCCAAAATTGCTATGAATCTTCAACACAGTTTTTACTAGATGACATTATTTTTGTTCTGAGATAAGGGCTTTTTTTGTAAATCAGTGTGACAGGAAAGTGATAGCGTGGGCTTAGAAAAATCTTCTCAAAGCAGCAGGCATCAAGCCACGTTGTCTTCTCGTTTGAGTTTCTGCAGTTCTGCATTTAATGACCCCTCAAGATCACAAAATTAAATAATTTGGCCTGTAATTTTTAAGTTAACCAGTTTTAACAAGCTTCAATTTAGGATTCAATATAATAAAGACGAACAAAGAACAGAAGCAGCACAACTGAAGTGCACATCGGTGATGCTCTTCCTGTTAAACAAGAAAGGTTGCTTTCGGTTGACCGCCGATTGCTATGGCGTGGAAAAATATTTTTAGAGTGCATTTTGTTCTAGGATTTGCATGTGCTGCAGCATTGTTCTGCCCATTTCTGTTTTGGTTTTGCTCCACCCCTAGATCCTTTTTCTGTTGCAGTTCAGTCAGCATTTCCCGTTTTTCTATTTGTGCTCCTGATTCCCAGCACAGCCCTGTGCACTTATTTTTGTTAAATGTCATCGCTCTCATTTCAGGCTGTGTCTCCCGTTTTTCAGGGACGTGTTGACCTCCCCTCCTCGCTCCCAGGACCTTCCCTGAGTTAATATCCTCCACCCATTCTTTTCCAGTCTCTCTTTCTCTGTCCAAGTTGTTAATGAAGGTATTAGCAGCAGCTGAAGCCAGAGCAGATTCTCAGCAGGATCTTGTATGAAAAACGCTCTCGGCAGCAGCAGGCTGCTCCTAATGGGGACATGTGCTTTAATGATGATTTTGCACGGTCATTATTTCCCTCGTTTGTTTTGTGAGCAAATCCTGCCGAATTCTGTCCAAATATGAAATCAGTTCCATCACGTTAGCACCTTAGGACTAAGGTAGACACACATGGAGTGTCTTTGGGCAGGACTCCAAGCACCCAAAGCCTCATTGATGACAGCATGTTCTGTGCCTGCCTGAGCATTGAATTTAAGCTGACTGCTCTGTACTGCTCACAAATTCCTCCTCCTTTTTTTTATATTTGAAAGCTATATTATTGAAACACATACATATATATATATATACACCTGTCCTTTGGGTCTTCCTCTGTCCTCCCTAGCTGCCAGCATGGGCCAGTGCTTAGCACCATCTGAGTATCCTGCCAGCATTTTCAGTTACACAACATATTCATATATATATATGTGCAAGGGTCCTCCAAAACACAGAAACCCCATTTCCACCTAATGAATATTTCCCCTTCTGTTTAGCTGATGGAATGAGAACTCCATTTCTTGAAGCAGGTTTGCTGTTGTCTGAGATTAAAAAAAACATCCCTGTACGTGCAGCACCCTGTGCTCAGAGCTGTAATGAGGGGCAGCACGTATCTTCTCTTAGTTACCTGCATCTATTTTCAGTGCAAGAAACTTCAGTAGTGTTCAGATGTTTCTGTTGTTTTTTATAGGCCTTGTTGGCTTAAATTGCAGTAATGCAGCACAAGTGCCTTAAGCAAGTTAAAAATGAGCACGACTGTGCACGGTTAGAGTTTGCACTCTGAATCCTTTGCTTTTGCATTGGGAATAAATTTTGGTCGGTGACTGCTTGACCAACTTGCTGGCTGATGAGTTTCGTGTATTCAAAATCTGCAGAAGTTGATGGTATTGAAATGGGAGAACAACAAAGATGCAAAAGGCCAGAAATGAGATGCTTTGAGGCCCTGGAAATGAAACTTTGACAAAGAGCCTCTCTGAGATCGTTCACATGTGATTGTGTCTAAAGCTTGATCCTGTCTCATAGTATAGAAAACAATATTTTTCTCAAATGCCAGAATAAATGTCTTTGGAGGGTTGTTGTTTGTTTACCAGTTACAGGTTAGAAGAATAAGGAAAATACTGGCACAGTAAAGCATGCAGCTCTGAAATACATTATTTTTTCTTCATTTACTCAGCAACAAGCCTGTCCTGCAGAATGGGCTAATCTGTAAAGCTGTCTTTGCTGCTTGTGAGTAAAACACATCAGAATTATCACAAAGCCCCTTTCTAAAGGCTGACAGAGCTAAGGGGCATGAAACCAGTCTCCCCCGGGAGCAAGGGAGCAAAACTGGCCCATTTTGGAGCCAAAGGAAGGAAGCGCCGTCGCTGCACGTAGGTACCTCTGCAACCCCCTGCACTCGCCTGCCCAGCGTTGGACATTCCTGTTTCCCGGAGCCTTCCCAACACCTGCAGCCGTGTGACAGGGGTCCTGAGCACAGCCTTGGGCTGTAGGAAGAGGCCAGTGGCCCCTGATGGAGCAGGGTGCCTGAGGACAGCATCGAGGACAGCATCGCTTCAAGGCTGCCGTTGGCTTTGAGCACAGGAGGAGACCAATTTACACATCTAAAGCAGGGTTTGAGAGTCAGATTGCCATCAGGGTTTACTGGAGCTGCTGCTCAGCAGTTGAGTGACTGAAATGGCAGGGAAAGCAGGTCACAAACTATGGAAGTTGCTCTTCGGAAGAGACAGTCTTGTAACCCTAGTGAGCAGCTCATCCCCAAACACCGGGATCCGCTCGCTCTTAGATCCTCTCTCCTTCTAAAAATTTCATTTTAATATGCTGAAGTGGCTTCTTTTGCTACTCTGCTGGTTGTTGGTTTTGGGCAATGCTGCATTTTGATTTGTCTCCTCGATGGAAGAAGAAAATTGCCTTATGTTTCATGAATGTTACCTGGGGAGGGAGCTGCACATGCGCCCACAGGTGCCATTGGCTCCACTGAGAAACTCTGCCCTGACCTGGGGTTTGCATCTCTTAATGTTTCTTTGTTTTGAGTGTACAGGTGGTGACATGTTCTGCTTGATTTTGCAATATTCTAAGTAGGAAATATTTAGTATAGAAAGAATGATTTTTATGTTAGCATAAAAGCGGTTAAAACTTGGGAAAATGGTACATTTACACCAAGTCATAGTTTCCAAGACATATTAATACATTCTAACATAATAGCTAACAAAGATGGTTAAGAAGAGGTCTTAGGTACTTTTTCCTTAACTAAGCTATATGTTTACACACACAATTTATTTTTTTCTACAGGCTATGGACTTCATTGCCACCGAGCTATCATCACCATCTGCAAACTAATTGGCATTAAAGACATGTATGCCAGGGTTTCTGGTTCCAAAAACTTGATCAACATCACGAGAGCTCTCTTTAAAGGCCTAACCGAACAGGTAAACTGCATATTCAGCAGTCCTATTTCTCAGATCAGGGGGCAGGCTATGATTGATGCCATAATAATCTGTGGTCAACCACAGTTTAAACTCAAGTCTTAAAGTAAAGAAAAATTTCCAAGAACAAACAAAATCCGTGCATGACTGTTTCCTCCTCCTACATCTCCTCCTCAGGAGCTGTCGGAAGTTGTCCCAAAGGAGCAGAATGTAGCTCTTCATGCCCAGCCAAGTGCCTCCAAAGGGATCCTGGGCTTTCCCTTGTGGTATTTGTGGTGACATGTTAAAAAGCCCAGGGCAGAGGAAACGGTGGCCCTGCTTTGGCTCGTGCTGCTTGTTTGTTTGTGTATGAGGTTCTCATTGCTGAAGCACCAAGCACGGCAGCACTTCTATTGCTAGAGTAACCAGGGTCCCTGAAACACATCACGGAGGGGACGTCGTGTCCTCTAGCACAAAGCACTTGCAGGGCAGGTGCTCTGAGCCAGTTGCCTGTAGCTAACAGAGCTCTCCAACATGCAGCATTTCATCTGGCTTAGTTTGAACACCAGCCTTAGGATGAACCAGTCCTTTGCAAATTTTGGTTATTTCATTAGGCCACAGTCTTGGCATCTGCCGAGGGGTCACCATTTACTTTGCCAATATTTAAACGTGGCCAGGCCCCCTTGCAAGGCTCTCATTGCCAAATCTATCGTCCTGTTCAGCCTTGAGAGAGCGGGTGGTCACAGTCCTCCCTGCCCACCGAGATGCTTGCAGGCTCTCTGCAGTGTCCATGGATATTCGGAGCTGAGGAAGTCCCTCGTGACATTTTGGAAGCGTTGGCTCTGAGAAGTCGTCCACAGAAGAAGTGGGAGAAGGGCCTGCTATATAGATCATTGCTCTTAAAGGTGTGCACTTAACACGGTCTTCTTGCTTGCCCTAAAAGGGAAAAGTTTTCTGGTCCCAGTCAGCATTCTGTGGAATCTGAGCCTTAACCAACCAACCCCTATGAGAATAGCATGCAACTGCAAATAATGCTGAGTTAATATGTTCATATTAGCTACAGTTACCTGTCAAGGCAGCAACACAGGTGTTTTCAAAGCAAAAATCGTATTAACATACTTGTCATTAATCTGTTTTATATCTTCATAATTTAGTGCTGGGAAGCATTCAGCAGGTCACATCTCTCTCCAGGAGCAACCAGGATGTGCTCTTTTCCTTTGGTTTGTTGTTGAGAGTGCAGGATTATCAGTGTTCCTCCTCCTCAGACTGACAGCACAGTGTTGTGCTTTGGTGCTACAGGTTATTAACATGCCGCCACTCGCATTTATTGGCAGGATGCACTTTTTCTAGCCAGAACCCTTCCAGAAACGAGTTCCTCTAGGGTGATGTTTTAGTGCTGGAAATTCAGCAGTGTGCCAGCTGAATTCCTGCTGCCTCTGCTATTAGTTATATCCTCAAGAATGTGCCTCGAGTTTATGCAGTGTTGCAACTACTTATTCATAAATTACTTATTTTTTGTCTAGCCTATACACCATATAAAGCTTCACCTCAAGTAGACCAACATGTTGCGTCATTGCTCCTGAGGTTAATGTTATCCAGGCATGATTTAAACAGGAATGAGCCTGAAGTGGAAAGCAAACCAGCCTTTCCTGTGATATTTGTTAGCCTGAGACTTCTGCTGATGTGTTTCTTCCTTCTCCTGCTGATCGTGTTCCCTCTTTCTCCTGCTCCTCCCGTCCCCCCGCAGAAGACCCACCAGCAGTTGGCCAACCAGAAGAACCTCCACGTCGTGGAGTTTCGGGAGGAGTGTGGCCCCCTGCCCATCGTTGTGGCATCGCCCGAGGGGGCCGTGCGCGAAGACCCCGAGCCCGAAGATGAGGTCCCAGACACCAAGCTGGAGTGGAGCGACGTGAAGGAAGCCCAGGGGATGAAGAAGAACCCCTGGGCGAAGGTCAGGCGGGCAGTGTGCTAGCAACCCCAGCCTTCTGCTCGGAGCTGCAGCCACTTTGCACCGTGCTCATGCTGTTCACGTTGCTGCTCACGTCTCTGCCTGTCAGTGACACCATTTGCTTGTCTCCTGGCCGCTTTTCAGCTATGAACATTAACAGGGAGACGGCCAGCGGACGTGGCATTGACTTCAGGCATTTACTCACTTCTACAAGGTGATTTGTAAGCAGCAGATCCCTGGTTTCATCCACAAACTTTCGGGAAACAACTGAAAAGATGAGGCTGTTAAAGAATAAAGAATCCTCAGAATGACATTAGTGTGGGTTTGTTTTTTGGTTTCTACTTGTTGTTGTTGTTGTTGGCTTTGGGTTGTTATTTTTTTTTCCAAATTGCCAATGCCTGCTTAAGCGTGGGAGTTGTCGGAGCCAGCAGCAGTGGAGTGTGCTCCCCATCTCCCTCCTCTGGCTCTCTTGTAATGCTGGGGGAGCTGTGAAATGAGGAGGTGCCCCAGGAGAGGGAGCGGAGGTGGCAGTGAGCAGCATCTGGGTGGATTCAGAGCAGCCTCCGACTGAAGATGGAGCCCAGCCCTTTCACGTAGCCCGCAGAGGTAGGTGCCACCAGCTAGAGGAACCAGGTAGGTGCCACCAGCTAGTGGAACCAGCTAGCTGGGGAAGCCATCACCCAAGTGCCACCAGAAGACCAAAGGGGGCTCTGCATCTGCCTGCAAGGACCTGGCAGCTGCAAGCTCTTGTCTTGGGCATTGCAAAAGAGATGCTGGAACTGAGTGTTGTGTTTCATGACAGAGCCTTAAAGCAGTCAGGGTATAAAATAATCCAGGAGTTTACTTCAATGTCTTCTGTGGCCAGAGCTCAAACACAGTAGCCATTTTGTCTAAGGTTTGTGGGTGCTTGTCAGCTATTACCTTGAAAATGCTGCAAGATCAGCCTAGGAATCTGCATTTGATGCTAAAAGCATTCGGGGCAATAGTTTTACATGATATAAAAGTTTCTAAAGACAGCAGTGGTGTATGTACAGTGAGGCATGGTGAATTTAATTGAATTCTATGCAACTGTTAATCCAAATCCTAAGTGAGCGGCCGTGCCTGCTGAACAGCTGGCTCAGTGTTTTGTTCCCGTGTGCTGGCCGAGTCTAAATGCAGGATGCAAGCAGTTGGGTTTGCAAACTTTCTTCTAAGCAGCACAGCAGAGCATGGGCACACTGAGCTCGCCTCCCACTGCTGCTGTAACTCATGATAGTGAATAAACCTGGCCTAAAGCAGGCAAATCTTGGATCATTTCACCGCGCTTAGACTTGCCTCTGTCCTTGCAGAAACGCTGTGAGAGAAGCAGCCTCTGCTCACTCGGATCCTGGAGATGGGCTCAACGGGACCAGCTGTCGTTGACGTCCCCGTGCTGCAGCGAGCAGACGTGTCGTGCCAGCGTGCTCCTCTCTGCGCTCTGGGTTGTGTTTCCTTGCTCTGAACATGCAGGTAAGCACCTACCTGGGCACGGGGCCGCGGGAGATGGTAACAGGCCAGGAATCAGGCTCTGCCGTGCCCCCATGCTGGGTTTTGAGGCCTTCATAAAATGTCTGGAGGAGGTTCCTTTTCTCCCAGGCTTGTACATGTTGGTCTAACATCTACTCAAGCTCGTAGCTGCTTGTACAGTTGTTACACCCAGCATCAGAAACCCCTGCATTTTCCATGGAGCAGGCCATGATCTTCTCCTGTCTCTGCGCTCAGAGCTGCAGTTGGGAAGAGGATGGAAGTGCTCACTTATATTTCGTCGCATCCGCAGAGGCATTGCACGTGACTCGCCTTTCAACACAAGGTATTTTGGGGACCCAGTGCCCCTGCATTTGTGGAGCAGATAGAATTACGGTTAGGTATTCTCTAATTAAGAGCAGCCAGGAAAGCAATTTGGACATAGTGACGTGCCTGTAGTTGCATGTGTTTGTATCACAGGAGCTGGGGGGGCTGCTTTGTTTTTAGCTGTCGTGTAGCGCCGAGGCAGATGCCCGCAGGCTTCATCTAGCTGCTGAGGAAGCTGCAGGAGAAAAGCAGAGGTGGAAACCGCAGTTTGGAGCATGTGGAGCTTCCTTCCCGCACGTCTCAAGGTTTGCAGCCCGGTGGCGGCAAAGAGGGTGGAAAGGGAGCACGGCGGGGCCAAGGCTTGGCGTGTCCTTCCGCGGCACCTCCACACGCCCTGCAAGGTGCTTCCCCTCGCTCCGGTTCAGCTGAATAGTCGTCTCCCTGCCCTGGGTGGTGCAGGAATCGTCTCCCTGCCCTGGGTGGTGCAGGAACGCGCAGCGGCTTGGGCTGGGGCCGCCCTGGGCCCATGGGCTGGGTCACTGCGGGGAGGCGGAGGGAGGCTCTGAAAGCACTTAAAAAGCTGCATGGGCCATTATAGGAATAAGCATCCCTTCCGGGGAGGCTTGCACCTAACCCAGACAAGTGTCTCTGGAGGATAGGCCTGTTTTGGCTTCCCGGGGGTGACGCGCAATAGCCCCAGCGCGCCCCAGCACGGCGTTCATCGCACCCGACGTTTCCACAGCTTCTCCGGCCGGCGTTGCCCTGGGGCGTCTTAGTGGGCACCAGACACAAGGGGCAGGAAGGGAGGTCCCAGGGGAGTCTCTGGGCAGCCTCTTCCATTCCCAGAGCGCAGGGAGGTCCCAGGGGAGTCTCTGGGCAGCCTCTTCCATTCCCAGAGCGCAGGGAGGTCCCAGGGGAGTCTCTGGGTGGCATCTTCCATTCCCAGAGCTCCGAGGCGTCCCGTTCCCCTGGCACTCAGGGCAGGCGGGGGCTGGGGGATGCTGGAGTGCCTCTCCCATCTGCTTTTCCTCTTTTTCCGCACAGGTTCTTTTCCAGCGCTGCTTCTAACAGGGACAGAGGGAGGCGCCTGATTTGGGGCCACAGCAGAGGGGCCAGGCAGGCGAGCTGGTGCGGACCGGCGCGAACCGGTGTGTGGCAGAGCCCGGGGAGCAAAGGGCAGCGTGAGGCAGGAGGAGCCGCAGGAGAGCAGGTAGCGACAGGGTGCAGGAGAGCCAGGGCGTGCCTCAAATACCTCCACCAAAAAGGCGTCTTTGTGCTTTAACGCTCCATTCTGGGGCATTCACAGCAGCAGGGCAAACCTGGGCGTTAAATTCCCCCCACTCCCTCATGACGCGGGGCAGGAACCAGTCCCAGCAGGAGCAGGTTGAACCTCCAGAAGCGGCTGCCGCTGTCGCAGCGGGTTCGCGCTTGTCACATCAATGCGAGCAAACTGGTCGGGCTTTTAAAAGAAAAGGTTTTCAATACGGAAAAAATGAGGGGAAAAATACTACTAGTTGCCCCACTTTGCAATTAAAAAGCTTCAACCACAGCTTTTGGTTGAAGTCCCAAACCTGAGAAATCCCCCTGGATTCTGAAAGAGCAGATGTGTCTCTCCTTCGCCTTTATTTCCCTCCCGTTCTGCAGTCCTTGTTATCATGCATGAATTTCAGACTCCCAAGTAGAAGTGATGAGAGTTCATATGAACCCACTGCACCTTAGGAAACTGTGAACCCCCTCTGCTTCTTGGTGCAAAACCCCACTGTAATGAACTCACGTGGCAGCAAAGACCCTCACGCACATACAAAACTACAGAAAATCTGTCTTTATTGGTAACAGAGGGTTTGAGAGCAGCCGTGCGCCGAAGACGAGCATCGTCTCTGCTTATTCTTATGTCAGTTACCCCTATAATTCTCCTGCGGTCTCTACAGTGCACCTTCTTGGTTGTATTTCACAGGGATTAATGGCAGTGCTAACGCCTCGGGTTGCAGCTGGGCCTCATAACTCGGCAATACCCATCGGGGCTGCCGGAATCCGTATTTCCCTCGAGACTGCCCATTTCTCATTGCAAGCCAGAGACAGCATTTCTGGAACCTGTGTGAAATATTCTTTTGGCAAGTCCGATTCGGAGAGGAAAATAGTCTTACATGGCCAGATTGCAGTGGAAAAGGCCAGATTTCATGCTTGTGCTCCTGAGAGCACTGGTTGCTCAGGCTTCCTGTGGGAGCAAGAACACTGGAGGTGTAAGGGAGACTTAGGAATATTTTGGCGCTTTGAATCCAATAATACTATTCTGTTTAAAGCTAGATTTCTTTCTATTTGGGTCCCACTTACGAACAACACACCATACCCAACCCAGAAGAGACTGAAGGGGAACGGCTCATGCCAGGACACAGAGGTTTCTCTGGCAGGCTCTTTTCCTTCACCGCCACAGTCCCGCACACCAAGCTGCTTGTTTATAGCCGAAACGCCGAACACCAAAACCCAGCCCCAGCCCGAAAGTGCAGTCGTTGAACAACTCGTGTCTGCGGGTGGCCGCGTGGCGCACGCGTCGGGGGAGATTCAGGATGACTTCCACCGCAGCAGCGAGTACACCTGATGGATCACATACATCAGCGTAGCCAGGAATGCAAATACCTGCAGTGGAAAAATATGCTAGCCAGTTAACTTTTTATTACAGAGCACGTTTCCTCGTGTTGAGCAACCGGCTCGTAACGCGTTATGTTAGTGTTGACTTTTGCCCAGTGGGAGACACCCACGCGAAGCAGGGCAGGAGGGAGCCCCTCACGTGCTGCCTGCTTGGCCTGGGCACTCACCACCGCAGCGATGTTCTCCTGGTAGATGAGCTGTGTATTGCTGGAGGACCGTAAGAGGTAGGTGACGTAGGCTTCGAGCACAGCGGCGCTGAGGTAGAAGAGAGCGGCCGTCCCGTGGCAGAAGGCGTCCTAAAAACACGGGAGCGCGTCGCAGCGGGGCGACCAGCTCCCCCAGGCCACAGCTCAACGTGGAGCAGCAGCAAAAGGCACCGTTGGCTACGGTGACACTTACCAAGGCGACCCAGAAGCGGCTGCCGCCGTGCACCCCGCACAGGTAGAGGCACAGGAGGGCGATGGACATGACGAAGCAGAGCACTGAGACAAACATGATCCAGCCTTGTGCCACGGTCAGCACGACCTTGCTGGAGGCCACCAGGATCCAGACGAGGCCGCCGAAGATCTGCAAGCCAAAGCGGAGCAAAGCGCGGCTGAAAGGAGCTGCGTCCAACCTGGCCTGCCCACGCGAGCGGCGCAGACCCACGGGTTAACCGAGACCTCGTGCAAATGCCACCCGAAAAGCAGAGTGAATAGGTTGAAGACACCTAATGGAGTTTTACTGCCCAAGTTGGGGGAAAGGGGGTTGCAGCGCGCCGGGGAGACAGGTTTGCGTTGCTGCTCAGGCCTTTGGGGGCTGCACAGGGGCTGTGCGAGCTCCCGGCCACGGCGAAGGTAGCGGTGGGACCTCGTCTTCACTGGCCTTGGGAGTTGGCTGTGGGTTGTCCCACAGGGTGGGGAGCACAAGAACGGTTGTATCTACCTGCCCTTTCTCCACCACCAGGTCCTGTGCAAGGGAGCGCGTGCGGGACGCCCAGCCCTGCACCAGCAGCGTCCCTGTGCTGGAACGCACGCTGTTCTGCAAGAAATCAACCCGTTTTTTCTGAACATCTGCCAGCTTTGGGCTGCCGCAGCACCTCACAATGAGGAGCTCCTCAGGGACCCCTCGCTCCTCCCTGGCAGCAATCAGTTTTGCTGTTAAATTCCCTGAGGACAAGTGAGCCCTGCTGCTGTGGGAATCATGCGGCCGATCAAGAAATCCCAGGGCCAGTCTTCACTGCTGGCCAGGTGCTGACTCCTACAAATCATGGCATTTCCGCTCCTTGGAGGCATTTTTCAAGTGGGAAAGAGGCTTCCCTCTACTTTGTGATATCCAGAAAACATCCTATCATTCATTTCACCCCAGATCTGTAGGAGGAAACACCTTTCTGCTTTCATAGCGAAAAGGTGCAAGTTAGATCAAAGACATGGCTGTGACCTCCCAAATCCCTGGAAGAAAGAGGCTCTTACAAAGTGCTGCTTCGTTGGCATGTCCCATCACAACCAAACACCAACACCTGAACGCAAACCCGGGCCCTGTAATAACTCCTGCGTGGAGTCTACGTGACTGCATTGCAGATCCCAGGGAAAGCATGCAATTACTGCACTAAAAAGCAGCAAGATCAGGGGCAGATGTTGGGGCGGGAAGCACCGCTCCTAATCTCCTGCCACCTCCCAGGTCTCTGCCGCCCGCTGTGATTCCTCCGTGGGGCAGACCCGGTTCCATTGGCCGCCCTGGTTTTGTGGCCCTGCTCTTCAGCCTCTCATGGAAAAGCAGCAAAGCGGCGAGAGGCTCCTTCTGCAGCCATGGGCAGCAGCATGGGCAGTGCAGTCGGAAAAGCTCCTTTTAAACCGCGCGGCGCATTTACAATCCCAATCTGACTGCAGCCCTTCTTGGTGTCTCCAGTTTATGGCTGCTAGCTGTAATCCAGCTACAAAAAAAAAGCTCTTCGAGCAAGATAAACGGCACGAATTAAACCTAGCCTCGCAGAATAAATACGGCAACGCTTAATCAGCGCAGCCCAATGTGGCAACCATCCGTGCCGCAGGTCGGCCCTTCTGGCGTTTTAGCACCCGTCCAAATGCTTGAGATGCCGCTCTGGACGTGCTGCAGGAAACGCCGCGGCTCGGGGGAGCCTCCTCCTCTGTACACAGCGGCACAACCCCGTTGTAGACTGTCCGAGATGGAGATAACACGCTGAAACGCGGCTTTTCGGCATTCCTCCGTCCCCCCCGCAGTGCCCAAGCCCTTTGTACACACGTTTCCAAGCCTTTCCTGAACACAGGAGAGTTTGTGGGTTATTTCCCCCCTGCTTTAAGCTGTTGGGCCAAGGACAGGGAAACAGCTGGCGGGATGGTGGCACGCTGCCTCAGGCCCAGGCAAGGGCAGAGCCTTTCTCCGGGCCTTGGGAATGCCGGATTAGCCCCATCATCGCCTGCTGGCTATCGCTGGGAGATGGAAGTGGTGTGGATCCTGGGAGATGGGCTGGGTGAGGCGCCAGGGGAGATTTTGGTGCAAGGCAGCTGTTTGTGGCATGAAATAACATACGCCCCTCCTCAGGCCCGCGGCTGGATGGCTCAGTGTGGGGCAGGAGAGACCACGAGGTGGGAAGGAGCGGCGAGGACCTGCGCCAGCCTTCACTGCCCCCCATGCTCAGATCATCTCTGGTTCCCCTTCCCATTGAATTCACCGGGCGAGCGGCGCGGGGCACTCACGATTTCGGGGATGAAGAGGACATCAGGGAAGGTGGTCAGCACAGCCAGGCCCCTGGGCAGGGAGGTGTCGGAGGCGGCCGAGGACATGGCGAGCCTTTCTCCGCGGTGTCCGCCGGCTGCTGTGGCTCCGAGCGCTGCAGGCGGCTGCCGAACGGGGCTGCCCTCCTCTCCTCCCTCCCTCGCTCCCTCCCTTCTTCCCTCCCACCCGCAGGTGAAGGTGTCTGCCAACGTGCAGGTGCGGCCGAGCGCCGCGCCGGGGGCTCCTCTGCGGCGCTGGAGCCTGCGGCACGCGGTGCCGGCGCCAGCGGCGCTGCCCACGGCGAACCAGGGCCTGCTGCTGATGGGAGGGAGATGCGGGAAGGAGCCCGAGCGGGTCCCTGTGCTGGGCACGCGGGAAGGGAGGCCAGGGGAGCTGATGGGGATGGAGCCCCAGCTCTCCCCACCCCTGCAAGGAGCCGGAGCGCCTCTCTCTCCCGAAGGGCGTTCGCCCTTTGCTCACTGGTACAAGGCATCTGTCTGCGGGTACCCTGCTTCCCATTAAAGAGCTTTACATCTGTGATAATCACCTGGTATAAGGGGGTGATTCTCCTTGTTTCAGTCGTATTTCAAAATCGAGAAAAAATGCAACAACGTAAGTACCAAATTGAAAAGACTTCAGTAAAATTGGTATATAATATGTAGTGTATATATGTTGATATATGTTTATATTTGTAATATATAATTTAAATATATATGTATAATAAAATTTATATACATATCTATTTATATATATACACCTTCAAAATTATACATTATTATATATAATATACATAATTTAAAATAATTGCATATAACAGTATAATTCAGTGAAGCAAATGAACATGATTTGTACCCAAGAACTGGCCTCAGTAGTTAAGAAATGTGAACTGTACCAAGCAGTTGCTGGCAGGACAGACTGCAGTTTAGCTCCAGGCCACGTTACATGTGTTTTTACATCTTATCGTTGTTTTGCCTAGTATGCTGTTACTATTAACTAAGATAACGTTTATGTTCTTTTGTAACGGTTGGGAACAAAATTATGCTTCTCCAGAGATATGTATCACAGTGTAACCAGGAGCACGCAGGATTAACTAAACAGGGCCCATAAAGATCAAGACCCTTCAGGAGGAAGGTGCATGTGGCAAGGGGGTGTCCCGTGGGATTATAGCTAATAGTCTGTTAACACATCAGATTTCCCTATCATCTGCTGTAACCTTACGGCTCTTAAGTGGTAATGTTTCTACCTTATGTAACTATGATAGGTATTAGCTTATTGTTTTCTGTGCTTTGACTTTCTGGAGAGCCCTGCTGCCCAGAACACGCAGCAGAAGCGCCATGGCGAGTCCCAGGAGCGGGACGCTGAGGAGCGAGTGCTCCCCGCACGGCGCCTGCTCAGCGTTTTTAACTTTCCTTCGCTGTGGCAGCAGTTTCTCTGACCAACCACGCTCTCATTTGTGTTGCTTTTGGTGATCTTCATGCAGTGCTGCCGCGGGACTGCTGTAATAGGTCGTTGGTTATTCCCTGCCAGATGGGATAGTTAACAGCTCTACTGCAACGACCCGCTGTAGAGGAACACGGGCAGAGAAGAAACCAGCAACACGAACATCACGGTCACCCCAGCAAAGAGCTCTAGGTGCTGCCAACCCACCACGACGAAACCCTAATGTTGCCGCAAGGAGAAAACGTGCAAGCTCAGGACACGGAGCAGCAGCAGCCGGGTGAGCATCACCCCGAAGGAAGGCAGAGGGATTAAAAGGAAGGCGGAGGAATTAATTTAAAAGAAAGCGGAGGAATTAAAAGGAAGGCGGAGGAATTGAAAGGAATGGGTGCGCGCCGCCCCGCACCGGGCTGCGCGCCCGCCAGGCCAAGGGGGCGGTGCGAAATGGCGGCGGGGGCGGTGCGAAATGGCGGCGGGCGGCCATGGCGGGCCCGGAGCGCTATTTCTGCACGGCGGGCCGCGGCATGGAGCCCTTTGTGGTGAGGGAGCTGCGGGAGCGGCTCCGTGCCACCGAGGTGAGCGGGGACCGGCAGCGGCCGCGGGGCGAGGAGAGGCGGCGGCGACGGGTCGCCTCGGCCGTGCCTGAGGGAGCGCGGGGTGGAAGCGCGCAGCAGCGTGCGGGGGCGCTGCAGAGCCGCTGAAGCAGCTCGTGGCAAATCGCTTTTCTTTCTTTTTCTCTCCTTTTTTTTGTTCTCCCCTGCCCCCTCCTGTTTTATTTATTTATTTTTTTCGTCCCCTTCTCCGCCGCCTCGGTAGGTGGACTCTGTTTCCGGGAAGGTGTTCTTCACCGCTGAGGCAGAGCTGTGCGACCTGAAGAAGCTCAAGTCCGGAGAACGGTTGTTCCTGCTGCTGAAGAGACACGCGCCCCTGCTCGTCTCCAGAAATAAAGGTATTGCTCTCATTGGGAATGAGCAGTGCCCTGCGTTCAGAGGCTCCTATGGATGTTGAGGGTTTTTTGTGCTAAAAACGGCCAGAAGAAAGCTGTTTTAAATGGCTAATCGTGTTAGCTCGTGTTTCGTTGGTGCTGTGTGTACAGCCCCACCTTCGCAGAATGGTTGCGGTTGGAAGGGGCCTCTGGAGATCATCCAGTCCAGCCCCTGCTCCAGCAGGGACACCCAGAGCACAGGGTGGCATCCAGGTGGGTTTGAAGATCTCCAGAGAAGGAGCCTCCACAGCCTCCCTGGGCAGCCTGTGCCAGGGCTCTGTCATCCTGACACCCTTCACCTGTAAAAGCTTCTAAAACTCAAATTCTGTTCTGGACTCCAGGGCACGTTATGTTTTTCCTGAGGACATGCAGACCCTCATATGTGCCTTGTATCACATAACAGATTTTGGCCACAATTTTTTTTTGTAAATTCGAGTGTTTCAGGTAACACACTCTGTCAGTGTTGGAGAAGATAGATGGGTTTCCATATGCTGGTGGCATTTTATCTTGAAGACGGTCTGTAATTTAAAGGATCCATTGACTCTAAAACATAAAGCGAGAAATAGGGACATCTAAACTCTTTACTTGACTAGCTTAAAGGTTTTCATGTGAATTGGCCTCTATATTCCTAGTGTTATCTTCCCTTTTATCATAGGTGAGTCAACAGGACTGCCCATAGGTGAAAGCTTAGGCATGCACAAGGGGGCTGCAGGTTTGAAGGAGACTGATAATTCAGCTCATAATAAAAGTTTATTCTTTTATCCAGGAAACCTAAGTGATTTGTGTTTGTGTCTCTCTTTTTTCCTATCCGGGAAAGTGTCTGATGTCTCTAACCCTGGACCGAGTGCTTTCTGGGGAGGGTGACATGGTGGGTTAGTCCCCAATCTCCAGGAATGAGTCCAGAAGTGGTCTGGTCTTCTGGTGTTGTTGAATTTCTACAAATATTCAAATTCCAAACTTGTGAAACTTAGGCTTGGTTCAGCAGAGTCTGCATGGGACTTTGCGTGCTTCTCTGTTGATGGGGGACATGAGCACTGGGGAGCTCAGCTGTGTTTAATGTGTAGTGCTGCAGTTCCTGGGTTCAAATGTTAATGAAGTTGAAACACTGGGAGCATCTGTTACCAGTATGCAGGGAAATCAAATGCTGAGATAAAACTGATTAACCTGAAAGGTCTTTTCCTTGCAGGGAAAGCATTATATGAAATTAAAAGCCTTGTTACTGAGGAACCAAGAAACTGGCTTGATATTATCTCTGTTTGGAAAAATCTTCATGGACACAAGGGGAAACAGGATCATTTCTCTCAAGAAAAGCCCTTGCCTCTCAAGAGAAAACCAGAAGAAGAAGTGAATATTGCAGCTAAAAGACAGAAGACAGATCCTCTTCCTGAGGAGTGTCAAGCAGGAGCTGAGGAGAGCTGCATGGGGACAAAGAGCAATCAGGACTTTGGGGCAGAAAGCAAGACTTCTAGAGAAGAACCTTCCAAAAGCAGTGAAGAGAAAGTCATTGATAACGAGAAGCACACCTTCAGTTTCAGAGTTTCTTGTCGCTGTAGTGGAGCAATTGCCAAAATACTTACCTCACAGGTATGCCAAGTTATCCATGTTTGAAACAAATTAGTGAACGTGGAAGGAAATCTGTAGTTTATTTGCAATTTAAATTGTGCTATATGTTTTGGAATAGCCAACTGATCTATTCCTGTATTTTCCCCAAAAGCACATAACTTGCTTTACCTTCAGCAAATAGAAATGCAAGCAGTGGTGTTGGGTGTGAGGTGAGATCTTACCCTGCCTGGTTTCCATATTGGTGTCTCCTGTTGAGGACAGGCAGACGGTGTTAAGGCAGAGGTAGCTGGGCTTGTAAAAGCTGGTGCAGGCTTGGGCTCACTTCCTTCTCCTGCCCTGGTGAAGTTAGTGCCTTGGGAAGGTGGGATGCCATAAGCATGCCAATACAAATGTTTGCTTAAGTTCATAGTGTGAGTTTGAACCCTTGGTCTTCAGGGTAGCAAAAAACGTTTTAGAGGCTGTGTCTGAGTGCATGTATGTGTGCAACATATGCATAAATATAGAGAGTTTTTTTGCGAGTTGTGCATTGATAAATTTCTCTTTAGTCATGAGACAGACTTGAACTTCAGCCTTGCACGCTGCAGGTGAGTAATAAACATGCTGTTGGACAAAATGGTTACTCTGTGTCTTTCTTGTTATACTTTCCTGCATTTCAGGCCTTTGTAGGAGTATTTCTGTAGGGATTAGCGAGACAGTTTTTCTTCCCAAGGATTGTACAATGAAAGCTGTGGTGTTGGGGTTGTTATATAAGGACTAAAGTGATGTCTTTCTCTCTATATATGTAGTTTTCTTAATTGCCTGCTATTATCCTTCTCTCAGGAGATTGGAAGAGCAATTGGCATAGCACTTATGAAGCAGTTTGGATGGAGGGCTGACTTGCGGAATCCTGATCTAGAGGTAGTGCTGTGTGTCTGCCAAGTGTTCCATTTGCTGCTTTCAGGTTTGCCTTGCATTTCTCGTGGTGTTTTTTTATTTTTTGGTTTGTTTTCAGTTCCCTTTGCACACTGCACTGCAGACTGCATCCAATAAGGCTTCATTGAAACAGGAATGGAAGGCTTGCTCATAATTTGATCAGAGTTTTGCTACAAAACTCAAAGCAAAACTGTTCAAGTTCGGACACAGGGATTCTTCAAGAGTAGCATGTTTTCCTTTGGGCTTCTTGGGGAGGGATTGCATTCACAAAACAGCTGTTGGACAGCTCAGAGCCTTCTTTTTTTGGGATACTCCCTATGGCACAGGAGCACAAGCTCTTGAAACCCTATGTATTTCTGAAAGAATAACCCACCTCTGCCTTTTATCTGAAATGCTGAGTAAAGGAACTCATTTCAAGGGCAGGAGGGAGAGGGAGATGAATACTTACCAGCAATTTTTGATGATCTTTCTTCTCCTGGTGCCAGTAAATACAGTGAACTAGCTTCTCCTGCTTAGAGTAAATGGTTTTCCAGTCAAAGGTCTCCTTTTAACACTACAAACAACTGGTTCCCATAAAGATTTCAATTCTTACACCCAGTGTAACTCTGTCCAGTTAATTTCTAATTTTCTAAAGTATTTTTGTTGTTAAGCTAGGATCAGACACTTGCAGAAACATCCTCTGAATCTGGCTTAAAGGAGTTAAGTTTACATAATGTCTGATGGATTTTACTGTTCTTGTTTTCTGTATTTCAGATTTTTGTGCATCTAAATGACATTCACTCTGTCTTGGGAATTCCTCTTTTCAGGTAGGCATTCTTATCACCAGATCTGTTTTGGCAGTACTAGAGCAAGCATTTCTAACCAGTTCTATTGCCCGCTGTTATTATTTATTGTCTGGTTTAATGTTCATTGGACTGTCTTGTGGTCTGTCTAGAGCTTTCCCGAGCATGTAGACTAGACTTTGCAAGGAGCTCAGAGGAAAGCAGCCTGTCTTTGTGTTTGCCAGTCTGAGAACTCTGTGTCTTGGTCTTGTTACATGGACTCTTCAGGCTTGATCGTACCACGACCTTACGTTGCTCTTGCTGTCTGCAGGATTCCATTGGCAAACAGGGAGTATATCCAAACAGCAGGACTGCGATCAACAATTGCATGGGCCATGGCATCTCTGGCTGAAATCAGTGTGAGTGAAGGCAGGCGTGTACAGACCCACATGAGGGAGTACAGCTGCCAGTCAGAACTGAAGCTACGAGTCTGAAGTATTAAGCTTTTAGTACCTATGCTGTGATCCAAGTCACAGTATTGGTGCTGAGTTTCAGAAACAAGTGTGAAAGCCTAGAGGAGTACTAGAATTTTTTTTAAATTATTATTTATATATACTAAATATATATTTACATTATATATATAGAAATAATATATAAGTTATATAATATAAACATATTTTATTTATATTTATTTATATTTTTACATATATGTATTTTTATAGAGTAAGGGGTGTTCCAGTCGAGGGTATCCTTTTGACACTACAAACAATTGGTTCCCATAAAGATTTCAATTCTTACACCCAGTGTGACTTCTCCTAGACCGTAGGGGATGCAGTGTTGGTTCATAGGGATCTCCTACTTTCCCCTTGGAGAATGGAACTGTTGCCAAAACAGTAGCTCAGAGGAGCCATGACTTTGCCTAGCTGAGCCTGGAGAACTTCCACCTGTCTGCTTTATCCCAGGGATGCAGTGCCCTTCCAGGGAAGCAATTTTACTCTGCAGCCAACAGGAACTCCTTGGCTGTGCTGGTCATGCTGCTCTTAATGTAGTCTGAGGCAGGATTTGCCTGATTTCTGACAAGACCGTAATATCTGCTTTTGTTCACCTTGATATCTGATGTAACCCCAGGTTCTTCTCAGTCAGGCTGTTCCTCCTTGAACCATTTAAATTGCACATCTTTTTACACTGTTCATACTTCCAGACTTGTTTGGGATTTTTTCTCTCCCAATGAGAGTGACAATGATTTTCAGTGATTGATTTGATTCCAAGATCTGTCTGCACTCAAGTGTTTCTCTGTTTCTCAAATACCACCTCAAGATTGGATACACTTGATGTGTTATCTTTAATGAAGTTATTCATGTTTTTTGCTATATTGCCCTGGAAGTGATTTTGGTGTGGTAAAGCAATGGTCATTGTTACCCATGCTGGGTTGGAGGAAGCTTTGCATTGTGAGAGGAGTCTGTTACCTTGCTTGGGTGGGATGCACTAAACCCTTTTGCCTTTGTAGGCTGGTGCATTTGTGCTGGATCCGATGTGTGGGTTAGGAACAATCCTGCTGGAAGCTGCGAAAGAGTGGCCTGTAAGTATGGTAGGAGCCTTGCAAGATTGCTTGTAAGAGCATGAGGAGAAATCTGTATCACAGTTATACTAAAGCCCATTTTCTTACTGGAAAATTGGAACCAAATAGGTCTTTCCAGACAGTTGTTGAAAATGCATTAGTGCAGACATTCCTTCACGTGAGTGTAAAACACTTCTACACACTTGTGCAGAAGGGTGCTGGGAGCCCTGTATGTGCACAGGGCTCAAGTCAGCCATGGGCTGCTTTATTTTTTTTTTAAGCCTGGAATTATAGATTGGATGTGGATTCCCATTTATTATGGAATGGAGGTGTCTATGGGACAGTGCCATGAGCTGTTGGCATTGGAGTCGGTGCAGCTAGCCATAAGTAAGTGGCTGGGATCTTGCTGTTATGGCATAGCCTGTGTTCCTCCATCTGGTCTTTCAAGCAGCAGAGAACATGAAGGGAAGTAAAGATGTCACAAATTTCCCCCTTCTTCCATCCTCCTGGTCTTTATATTATTCTTGTGTCATAGTAATGAATCCCCAAGCAGAAAGCTGGTCCTCAAAGAGTGGTGAAACAAAGGTATTATAGAGGATTTATACAATAAATATACCTGTTTGTCAATTAAATGCCTTTTAATGACTTTTCCCTTTTTTCTCTGAACAGGAAGCCTGTTACTGGGGCGCTGATATAAGTGACTCACAGTTAGAGGGTGCATATACGAATATTAGGAATGCTGGCTTGATGGATAACATTGAGTTACTTAAAGCTTCTGTAAAAGGTATGCCTGGAAATGTCCCAAGTAAGGCATGTTTTAAGTCTGTTGTAGTTCTGGGCTTATGCATATAGTGTAGTTCTAATAGATGATCTGTACTAGAGCTAACATTTAACAAGTATCTGAGAGGTGACCCTCTGTAATGCTAGTGAGGGGATACTTGTTTTCTGAACTTTGACAACAAAAATAGTTTTCAGACATGAGCAGTAATTTTGTATATTAGTCTTCATGGTTGCAAATTTCACATTATTTGCAACATAAGAGTTTCTGTATATTGTGGGAGCACAGTGAAGGCAAATCTGTATATAGTGTGGTTTGTAATTTGAATTTACCAGATGAATAAAACGTAATGTTGAATTATTACTGTTTTCCAGTGGATATACTTTAAATGATGGTGGCTTTTTCTCAAAAGAGGTAATTAGTTTGCTGTCAGTTCATGAGCTAGTTTGGGAAGAAGGTAGTAGTACTTTTATAACTTTCTTCTGGGCCTCAGAGCTTAAATCTGAATTAGTCTTATTTGAAATTCATGACAGACAGAAGCTAGGTGTTCTTTCTTGTGCACAAGTGGATGGAGTGTAAATTTCTCTTTCCTTGCAATATTTATTTCTTATTAGAACAACTGGTTGTAAAGCCCTTAGAGCTTGACTTCTAGGAGGTACCCTTACGTCAGGCTTTCCTTATACTGAACAGCTAGAGCTGGTGTCTTAGGCATCACTCGGAAACTCTTCTTTCTGCATGTTTTGTGGAGGGCTGTAGGTAACTTGTCCTTCTACTTGTAGATAAAATGTTTTACTGTAAGTGCTGATCCCAGGATGATTGAAGAAACACCTCCAGCCCTTCTGGAAAGGCTAGCATAGAATCACAGGAGGATTTAAGTGGGGGAAACCTCCAGAAGTTTAGTCCAGCTTTTCTGTTTAGAGCAGGGCTAGCCCTCAAGCTGAGTTAGGTTGCTTGATTTTGAGCTTTCCCAGGGATGGGAAATCTCTCTTCCTTCAACCTACTGTCTACACTGTGGCCAGCACAGCACGATATGTGGTTGGCCTTGGTCACCACAGAGGTGCTCTGCTGGGTTCACCAGCAGTTCACAGATCTTCTGCAGAGCTACTCCCCAGCCAGGTGGCTGCTGGCCTGGACCCACCAACATACCTGTCCTTTCCATATAAGCTGGGAAGAGAAAACAAAGTATTCCTGTGGGGAGGCAGGTTTAACGTTTGGCCCCTTGCATCATTTGAACATCTGCACTGTGTGAAGTGCTTGCAAGCTTAACTCTTCTCCCATGCTTGGCATGCAAAGTTGCATGTTGAGAAGCAGCAATTTATTTGGAAACATCCTATTTTGGAGTCTTGCTGGTGGGGCAGATGTATTGCCAGTAACGCAATTCGTGAGCTAAACTATTCTCTCACGTTCCCTGTCTTAACTCAGTCTGCATCGGGTTGACCTCATAGTGCTGTTTATGCAGATAAATAGAGTCTCTGAAGGGGCTATGGGTCTGGTGTGTCACCTTTGGAAGAGCTGGCAGATGTTTGTATAAGGTCACTGGCATTGAAGCTCCTCTACGTTTTTCAGATAGTCAGATGTAAAGACCTGCCTTTATCCTACAGCACTGCCACTGCCTTCAGAAAGCTTTGACACTGTGATTTCTGATATTCCATTTGGCAAGAAGTTCAAGATCACAGAAGAGGCACTGTACCTACCAGGCATTCTCCGGGAGATGGAGAGGTATGTGTGGGGCTTGCGGTGCGCAGGGTGTGGTGTAAACGTAATGATGGTTTGCAGCACTAAGCATGCAGTAGCTTCAGCTTTGCTCTATTCTGAGCACTCCCTGCCTCTGTAACCCTGTGAAAGGTGCTGAAAGTCTGAGATTTGTTTTTATTTGTCCCTTAAAAGCTCTTGTGGCTTGTCTTGCGAGCTGCGAAGCGCTGCTGGCAGCACAGGCTGCTAATGGGTGTTGCCTGAGCTGTGCTTACAAGCATTCTTTTCAAATCACAATGGCTACAGATAAAGGCAAAAGAGGGAAGATTTTTGAGAAAGAAGGGGATAACCTAGCCAAACTTGAAGTAATGCTAAGTGAATTATGCACTAATACTTTTTAAATTGAGGTTTGCTTGTATTAAATCAAAAATGCTCATTCTGAGTTCACAGCCAAGTTCGTTACCAGCCTGACTGAGCAGGAAAGATTCTAGACCAGAATCTAGAAAGATTCTAGAAAATGGTGATAAGCTTGTTCCCCTCTGTCAGGGTACTGGTAACCTACTGAACACCTGGTTTTCTTTTAAATGCCTCTTTTTGTATCTCTCTTTGTATGTACATATCTCACCTGTCATTTTATGGCAGAGTGAAGCCAGGCTAATAGTGAATTGCTTTTAACAAGCAGTTCCAGTCATCTGCTCCCCCCTCACCACACACACATTTTTTGTCTCAAAGCAAGCTCTTTCTGCAGAGTTACTCTTCATCTGGATATTGATCTGACTTACCCAGTAGCAGGGATGTGGGAAGAAGATGGTGAAGGAGGTGGTGTAGTTCCCCAGAGTCGTCAGGGCAATCTTAGGTCAGTTTATGCTGACTGTACTTTTCTTTGGCCTTGTTGGACACTTTTACCTTCTGTTCTCTGCCTTTTCTGTTGGGTTGTCCTAAGCAGAATATTTCCTTGGGAAAGTGGAGATGGACTTTTTCTTCATCTACTTGCTGTAAACAGAGCCCATGTGGTCTATTCCTCTTGAAAAGCCAAGTTTAAAGTTTCCTCGTGTGCTAAGAAAAAAACCAGGTTGCAAACAATAGTTAATCTACATCAGGTTCCTGAGTTTGAAGACTTCAGTTACTACTGGAGTAACTTTCCGGCCAAATGGAAAGAACTCCCAAAGTCAGGAATGTTTGGAAGTCAGTAAAGGGCCCAGTTTTCTCATTTAGGAAGAATTAGGAAGATTTGGAGACTTGGCTTGGATATCAGAGACATGTGGAGTATCAGTAATGTTGAGTTCTGCACAGATCAGTGAATGCTGGGGAATGAACACCTAACCTTTGTTTTCCTGCAATTGCCAGAGTACTTCGTGTTGGAGGGACCCTTGTTTTGCTGCTCAGTCAAGACCTCCGTAAGGACATGGATGAGATGCTGAAGCCTGTTGAAAGCGATGGGTCTCCTAAAGCTGTTTCTGATGGTGCAAATGAAACCGCCACCTTGAAAGCCTTGGATGTCAATGGGAATTCTTCCTCTGTGGTGACTGATGCTGAAGAAGCCTTTCCTAGCAGCAAACAGATGTGTTTTGGGTCACTGGTGCCAGATGGCATCTATGGGGTTAGCCTGGGAAAGACAGATGCTTTCATATACAAATACAAGAAGATCTCTACTGCTGGGAGTCACCAGCTCTCTTGTACTGTGCCTGAGTGAACTGGAATCCTGATGCACTGGAAAGCAGCACCGTGGTGAAACAGCACAACCCCGCTAATCTGAAGCCTGTGCTACATGTTAGCTCACCTGACTTGGGTGTGATAAGGGATTTTTTTTTCTCCCTTCAGTATTTGGGAGAGGCAGAAGGTACCTGCTAATATTACAAATACTTTGTGGTTAAATACTGTTATAAGGCAGTCTTCAAATCCTTGTTCAAACAAAACTTCTCATTATCAGGAGAAGGAGAGAGAAGGATGAAGATTATATGTGTATATATATTATATTTCAGCAATTAAAAAACATTTTAGTATATTTAAAATATTTAAATATTTTAGTAATATAAAAGTAAATGGATTTTCACCTTTGGCAGTATTTTTCTAGGAAGGTCTGTTTTTGTTACGATGCTCTAGCTCTTCTTGAGGGCTGGGCGTTTGCTCTGCTCTGTGTGCATTGCAGTCTTGTACTATTTTAAAGGTAGATTGCATCTGAAATAACTATTCAGATCTGTTGGAAAGGAAAATAAACTATTTTCTATATCATTTTTTTCAGCTACAGCCTGTTTCTATCAGGCCCTTTATGCTTCAGTTTAAGTGTGAAGACATCTCTACTGCCAGTAATGCTTTGCCCTACTTGATAATATTCCTTTGAGGATCTAATGGGGAAGATGGGAGGAGAAACTTTCAGCTGAAGGGGACTTCTGCCTCCAAAAAGGCATATGGAAAAGTTCTGCTGAAGAGAGATCTTTAAACTATTTTAGTATATGAAAAAGATATTTCTGAGGATGCAGTCTAACTAAAAGCTTTCCTACAGCTGCTCAGGAAATGGTGAAGAATTTCTATAAAGAGTTATTGCAGATGGCTTTCAGATGATACTTTGGATGAGTTTGCAGCTTGGCAAGCTGGGATGGAATCAGGCATTGTGTTCCTTTGCCATGAGGGGTGCAGAGAGCGTGCTGCTTGACAGGGCCTGTGGGGCTGTGTGTGTCTCCTGTGTGTTTATTTTTGTTTGGATCCGGGAAAGGTGTTTTGCCCGAGCAAGGGACTGGCTCTGTAGCTCTCAATGCAACCCGGGCTGTGGTTTGCCTTATCCGTGGTAGGGCTGCACTGCTGGTTTATGGTCAGCCTCCTGCCTGCTGTAACCCCTAACCCTTCTCAGCAGGGTGCAGCTCAGCGTACCCATTATCCAGCTCCAGGCTATCCAGCTCCAGGCGCAGAGCTCCTGGTCGTCTTGAATGGCACAAGGTTTTTCTTGACACGGCTCTTAAATTGCCCAAGATCCCTCTGGACTGAAGTTCTGCCCCTCATGGTGTTAGCCCAGGTGGGTTTGTGGGGACTGTTTTGTTTTTCATTTTTTCATATTTTCATGTGTTTTTCAGTAAAGGTTGTTAGTACTGGGTTACCATTTAGTGACTAGCACTCAGCCTATCCAAAAAGGATCAAGACCCATCAAACAGTGTAAATGCAGCTGGAGAGAATCTCTCTGCCTCCAGTGGGTTACTGCAGAAGACAGGCTCTGTAAACAGGAAAGAGCTGACCGTAACAGAGCTGAAGAGTGTTTGCAGAGAAACTGCTGAAACATATTGCTAAGTGGTGGAACAGTGTGCAAAAGCAAATGGAAGACTGGCCCCAAAGCTGTGCTTAGCTTTGATTTATCCTGCTGCCGGTGTCTTGACTGCTCTGGGGATCAATTAATTGATCTGCTGGGTATCCATCTGCTTTGCATCCCAGTGTTTCTTTGCCAAAGTTACCATTGATTTTTCTGCTTTCATCTAATTGACAGTTATCGCGTTAAGCTCTAAAGTTCTGTCCTGCAACCCTTGCTTCTCATCTACCTTCCTCTCCCATCCCTTCAATCAACCTGTTTTTCTCTCACTTCTCCCTTTCCCAATCCTTTGCATGCAGCGGTCTGTATCTGAGCTTCTCACTGTGTTCATGTTCATCTTGTTCCACGCATCTCCACTGCTGAAATGGCTTCTCCACTGGCCAGTGTTTGCTCTGCTCCTCCGATGCAGGCTGGGCTGCTGGGGACTGGCACTGTCAGTTTGAGTGTCTGATGGACTGGCTTGTTGCTGTGATTGGTTAAATTGAATTTGCTTTTTCTATCAGTTAACTGAAGTGACAAGTGTTTCCTTCCCCCAGCCTTCTAGCACCTCAATCCTTCTGTTTCCAAGGGCAGCTCCTTGCTCTGGAGAGGATGGGTTCCCTGGGGCTCTACCCTTAGCCTGCTGCACTGTCACCCAGCTGTCACTGACACAAGCGCTATCCAGGCAATGGCCCTCTTGGCTTTTGAACTTCCTCTGCTTTGCAGAAGAGCCCAGTTCCAAGCCATGGAATTTCAGTTGATGCAAATGCTTTTGACAGAGGTAGATATTTTACTACATAGTTGTAGCTCCACAGAGGCTAATGTCTCTTATATCTAAGAGGCCTTCTGGGAATGGTAGGAGTCGCTTAATCCTTTCAGTGCAGCTCAAGTGCTCACAATGAAAGCCTTGGTTACTTAAAAATGACACAGTACAAAAAAGAACCAACCTGGAGTATTGTTACAACAAACACTTGCTCCTGAAGCACAAAAAGACACAGGGGTGCACACTGACCTGAAAGAGAAGGGCTTGTTGAGGCAGCAGGGACACACATACCAGAACCTTCCTTGAAAGTGCAAAAGGTATTGAAGGACAAGTGTATAAGGTGCTGAATTAAAACCTTGTGCATGCCCAGGCAAGCAGGGGTAATTCTGAAGAACATTTATGTGGCAGCAATGATTTTTTTTTTAATGTACAAACACTTGAAAAATAGAAATAGCCCTAAAATCTTTCAATGACTCCCCCCACACACACCTTTAGCTACCCTGTACAAATATCTTCTTTTACATGCACAAAGCACACTGAAGCGGAACAGCTATTCTGTCTTTTGAGAGCTGTCTCCATTTCCCATCTGTTTGCTGGGCAGCACAGGAGAATGTTGTGCTGGAGTGACTGGCAAAACATGACAGCCAGATTTTGAAGAATTATGTTTTTGTGCTTGGAATTCTGAATTTAATTTTCATTTCTGTTTCTTTACTCAATTCTGAAAAACAGTATTTGGCCATTTCTGAGCTGGGTTGATGATGGTGGGTTGTCACACAGAGGAATTTCTGGTGGATTTCAGCTGCATAATTTTGCTTCTGGTGACAAAAGGGTAAGCTGTACAAAGTCACCCAGCTGCTACTGTAAGTCCCAAAATGCACCAAGCACCAGCTTTATCCATCTTCCCCATCATCAGGAAGACTATAAAGTTGAGGCTTAGGTCATACGATACACTGGTTGCCTAAGTACACAGAGATATAGTGCAAAATATTCCTGTAAGTGAAACAATCACATTGGTATTCTGAGATGTAGGATAGGGTGAATAATAAAACACTGGCTAAGCCTTTACTGATCAAATAACTTGCTCCCAGTTTCGTTGATCTAAGTTATCTTGGGTAGCACATAAAGCTTTAGGATATTACCCAATTATGCAAGACCGAGCCATAACTCTGTGACTTCCTGGTTGGTCCTTTGAGAATAAAAATCTCTATGACTTTAGTCATGTCTGTCTGCTCTGCCCGTACAAACGGAGCCAGGTAGCTAAAGGCTGCAGCTGCAACCAGATCTGCTCCACGTGACAGGATCACACGGAGCCAGCCAGGGCTGTGACGCAGGGTGCCCTCCACGGGAGCCTGCTGGATGCCCCAGGGGAGCCAGGAAAAATTATTTTGCATGTGCTTTGTGCAATGTGATCTGAAGGTTATTGTGCACGGAATCTACCTGTGCACAGCCCTCGGCAGCCTCCTCGGCTCACCTCGATGCTGAGCTGCTCTCCAGCTGTGTGCAGCCACCCTGCTCCCACTCCAGGCTTTCTCTTGGGCTGCTTTTCAGTAGATGTTTTTCACCAGGCAGTGTTTTCTATCAGGCAGATAAATTAGCCATGCACAGCGAGCCTTTCCTTGGGCCAGTGCCTTCTTTTTAAAAAAAAAAAAAAAAGGAAAAAAAATACATACATATATATATATATATATATATATATATGTTGTCCTTTGTGCTCTATAACCGAATCAGAATATTTCCTCTGGTGCAAGAGGAAAGTGTTATGCTTATCCTCATGAGTTTGGATGTTTCAAACTTCTGTCTTTTGTTGGGATTTTTACCTTTTCTCCCTTTCTCCTTCCCTAACTCTCCTTGTATTTTGTAACCAACATTTTTTTTAATGTATTCCCCCTTCTCTATTTCCTATTATTCAAGGAATCACATAATCAAATACCAAAGACTGAATACTGCAGCAAGGGACCCTTCCCAGGCCAGAGAATGAAGAGATCACTTGAATGTAAAGGAGAGGGGGATCACTTTAGTCCTGAGGTCCTTTCCTGCTGTTGCATGAGGCTCACATTTTTCTCACAGCTTTTCCTGTTCCTAATTATTGGATGTTGCACTTGTCTGAGGAAGCGACTCCCTTGGTGCAAGCAGAGGTCAGAAGGAAAGGTGTGCTCTGCTCACTGGTGTCGTACGCTGCGCGCCCAGGGGAACGGGGCGAAGCCTCCGTCTGTAATGAGCGTGCCGGAGCGACGAGGTACCTGTCACCGGGAGCAGAAGGCCTGAACGTGCTGGGTGAGGCCCTCCTGCCAAAAGAAGCTGACTGCTGCTACACCTGCAGAAAAGAAAATACTGCAGCCGTGCCCAGGAAACCATCCGTGATTCTTCTTAAGTTTGCATTCACTGAAAACAAGAAATAAAGAGCAGGCAGGACCGTGGCCATGCCCTCCACTGCAGGATGAAGGGGAGCAATTCCTAGAAAGAGCTGAGCAGACCTGAGGAGGAATAACTTCAGACTTCCAAGCACCTGCAAGTGCAAGGTGATTCTATCCAGGACTAATACAGCTAGATTGTTTCTAGCTGTGTTCTAAGCTCCACAATATTACAGGCAGCTTCAGCCAGATACAACACTGAGGGTGCAGGTGCAGCATGGGTCTATGCAGGCTCGCGGTGGTGTTTTCTGTGCTCTCTTATTTTCTTCCAGAGTTGTATTTAGAGCAACATGGATGGGCAGAAATGTTCCTGCCCCACTTTCTAAATGCTGGGGAGTTTCCTTGCAGACAGGTTCTGCTATCACGGTTTAGCGTGTGGTTTCTGACATCAGCTTCTGAAACATCTGCTCCTGGGTGTTTGCCAGAGATGACAAAGCACAGCCCTTTGACCCACCGTCTGCAGACCCTCGGGGTTGTGGGGGGAAAGGTGGCGTGCCTGTAAAAAGTGGCTGAAAGGAGCCAGCCTAAATGCAACAAGCTTAAAATTTATTGTGTGGCATTTCTGCTTCCTGGTATGACTGTGGCCTCCTGAAAAGGGCTGGTGGTTGGGCCCTGGTGGGGCCTTGCTCGCTCAGCCCCTTCCCCTGCAAACTACCATCCCATTGAAAGGGGGAGCATGTGGCAGCCACCTGCCTGGGGAGGAGCAGGCTGTGCTGAACACCTACGGAGCAGGCACCGTTCGTCTGGCTGGATCACCTTGGTCAGGTCGAAGGGCACATCGCACCAGTGCATCGAGTGGATGAAATGGTGTGTGATAGCGGTGCACCTCCGAGCAGGAGAGGAAGACAAGCGGAGGCGTTTGCAGACCAGGTAGCTGGAAATGGCCCCAGTCTCCCCTCAAAGCACTTAGAGTTGTTCCCCTTTTACACAGCTCATCCTTGTCACCTTGTCCCGGCTCTCCTCAGCTCTACAGCATGTGCTCAGCTCCTGTCCTTTCCTTTCTTCTGCAGGATCTGCCTAGATTACAGCTGCTGTGTGATGTGCCAGTGATAGATATCCCAAAAGAGCCACCGTTGGGCAAATGCCCTGAGGATGTTTCATCACTTGTCCTTGCAGGCATTGCTGCCCCCGTGTACCCTTTCCCTGTGTGAGGCAATGTTTTGCCTGGCCTTGGTCTTAGCAGAGCAAATGTCAGCACAAACTGATGTTGTCTGCTCTCTCTACTCTCTCTGCATTACCTGTCTGCAAAAGGTAAAGGTGTTTTTCTTCTAACACAAAACACAGCTCTGTGTTTATCAACTTTGTGAAAACCTTCCTGCTCGAGGAGAAGGGAAAAACGGTCAGACTGCAGCACCACGTTGTTGCACTCTTGCGTTAGTCATCTCTAAAAGTTTGAGGGTTAGCTCTTCTCCCTGGACCTCAGGGCTGATTTCGGAAGGAGACTGCTAGAACAGGGTGGACTCCTGGCCTCTCTCAGCTTTGCACCACCCTTGCACACTGTTCCTCGAGTGTCTTCCCTGGGGGTGCGATTTGCAACCACAACCAACCGACTGTGGGACCGACACAAACTGCAGCTTTTCCCATGGCATCCCAGGAACATCTGCCCATTTCCCTGTGTGATTCTGAGAAGGGACCACCGTTGAACAGAGGCTCTCTGGGTCTCCATAAGGCCATCCTTAGAGAGGACTGCTTGGCCCCAGGCCATCACTGGGAATGGGCACAGACCCAGCACACAGATCCAGCTCCTCTCCCTTTCATCCAGCACAGGGAGCTGGCAGGGAGGGCTGGGAAGACGTCACCCGCATCAGCGTCACCATGCTGGAGCCAAGAGGGGCCTGTCAGCGCTCCTGGCTAAAGGGCCCCGGCATCGGGCAGCAGCTGGATTGGGAGCTGCAGAGAACAAAGTGGCATTTCAGACCTAAGCAGCGGCAGCGGGGACGGGGCATGACCACAGCTGGCCCTGGAAATAACGACGCATCCAGCCTCAGCAAGGCTTTTCTGTGGCTGAAGGATGGAGATGACTACAGATAAGGCTCGTGATTCCTAGAGGCACAACGGCAAAATGTCACAGCTATTCCCAGCATCAGCCATAAGAGCTCTCAAAGCAAGAGCTGCCCTCTGCATTTCTGTTCCTCGGCAGGCGTGAACTTGGCTGAAGCAGGTAGGAATTGCAGCACTAGTGTCTGCGCCTCCAGTGACACCTTAATCTTCATCTGGTAAATGTGTTTTTCAGGGGGCAAGCCTTGGAAGTGCTCAAGGAAAGGAGTCACACAGACTCACAGATGGTTGAGGCTGGAAGGGACCTCTGGAGATCATCTAGTCCAACCCCCTGCTCCAGCAGGGACACCCAGAGCAGGGGGCACAGGACGGCATCCAGGCGGGTTGGAAGATCTGCAGAGAAGGAGCCTCCACAGCCTCCCTGGACAGCCTGTTCCAGGGCTCTGTCACCCTCACAGGAAAGAAGTTCTTCCTCACATGGAGATGGAACTTCTTGTGTGTCAGCTTGTTACCCCTTGTCCTGTCACTCTGTCCATGTTATTTCTTGTGCCCCAGGCTCCTGGTGCAGGGACAGCAGAGAGAGAAGCAGGGGGCTACTCCCTTACAAGGGGGCTCTTTTTAAGTATGAAACAGGGCACACCCTGGTGCACCTCAAAGCCAAGCTACCGACTTACCCTAGCCAGAAACCATGGGAGGAAGCTACATCCCGGCGCAGTTTGGCTGAAGGGTCACAGCGAGGTTCTCCTGCCACGTGCAGCTTCCCTTGAGTGCTGGACCTTTCCCAGCAGTGATGAAGGAGAGCCCGGCCCGACTTAGCTCATCCCTCTGCAGCTGCATCTCCTGAACAGGAGGCAGAGGGGGAAGCAGCAGAAGCCACCCCATGACTTATGGGGAAGCCGCCAATTCCACGGGTTTCTGAAGGCTGACGGGAGCTCATCACTCTCCATCTGTCTCTCACTACACAGGAATTACACGCGCGACCTGAGGAACCCAGGGTTGTTTTCACACGAACAGAGGAAGCCTGGGCAGCTGCCGGGGATAGAAAGTGGCATTTAAAGGGGAAATAAATATCCTGCTTGCTTCATTCATATCAATTCCTATCCCAGCAGAAGGCAAGAGCATAAACTGGCAGCAAACGTAGACCGTTTCCCTTCCGAGGCGATAACAACAAGGGCAGAAAGGCAAGCGCGGGCCGCGCCGCGGCTGCTGGTGCTTCCCAGCAGGATGTCCGCTCGCCTTTCCGGGCTGAGCTCCAATTCCCCGGCGTTTCCTTCCGCGGCCCGTTCGCAGCAGCTCCGCCCGGTGCCGCTGGAGGGGCCCGCGGGGCCGCCCGGGACCCCTCAGCTCGGGGGGCCGCTCGGGGCCGCCTCAGCTCGGGGGGCGCTCGGGGCCGCCCCCGCCGGCGCGCGCGGGCAGGCGCCGCGCGCATGCGCACAGCGTGCTCCGCCCCCCCCCCCCCGCGTTGCCGTCACGCGCAGTCGCGGCGTCCCGGAGCCGCCGCGCCGCGGGGGGGCGGCGCGCGCCTGCGCGGTGCGGCGGCGCCATGTTGCCCGAGCGGAGCGGGGGGAGGCGGTGAGCGCTCCGGTGTCGGGTTCCCTCCCCCGCCTCTCCTCGGGCCGCGCCCGCCCTGGGGGCCGCGGCCGAGCGCGGCCTCCCCCGGCACCATGAGCGGCGGCGGTGGCGGCGGGCGGGTGTGCGACCTGTCCCGGCGCAACCCCCAGGAGGACTTCGAGCTCATCCAGCGCATCGGCAGCGGCACCTACGGCGACGTCTACAAGGTGGGGGCCCCGCGGCGGCGGCGGGGGGGGGGGAGTCGCGGCGCCTCGCGTGGGCTCTTCCCGTTGCCGCGCAACGGGGTCGCCCCTCAAACCCTGCCGGGGCGGGGTGGAGGGGGGGGTCCTTGTTGCCAAGCGACCGTGCCCCCCAGGGGGCTCTTCCCGTTGCCAGGCAGCGGGCTGCGCCCCCGCCGCTCGCTGCCGGGCCGCCGTTACGGAGGCCGCGGTGTGGAGGCTGCCGGCCTCCCCGCGCGGTGACCGGGGCGCGCGGCCGAGGTTCGGCCCGCGCGACGCTCGCCACGCCTCGCGTGGGCACGCTCCGCTCGGACGGTCCCTCTCCGGAGCGCGTGTTTCCCCGTGGCCGCCCCGAGGGACGTGGTGCGGCGCCCCGGGCACCTGCTTTGCGCCCCGCAGCAGCGCGCGCGGCACCGCGGAGGGTCCGGGGTTGTCGGCGGCGTCGCCCGACCTGTGCCAAGCGTGAGGACCTGTCATCGCAGCACTGGTTTAATTAGGCAGGCGGTGTCACTAGGTGAGGCCGCAGCCAGCCCTGTGGAGGTATTCCCACTTTGGAGGTATTCCCGTGTGGAAGCGGTGCCGGGGCCACCTCCGCCTTCCCGTGGACGCGGCCAGGAGCGAGGGCTCCTCTCCGGGCTGGATTTGGTTTAGTCTGAGCTCCCAAAAATGTTGTGAAAGTTTCGGGACTTAAATCCTTCTGTTAAGCTCTCAGGGTGCTATCTTCCTGCTAACTGAAGAGCTTTCCCTGGTCTTTTTCTTTTTTTTTTTTCTCTCAATTTTGTCACTTTCCTTTCAATATGTGCTTTTTTTCTTTCTAAATCTACATCTATTTACTTCATGCTTCTTGCTTGTTTTTCTCCAAACTATTAGTTTGGTATCTTCAGCTTATTGCTGCTGCAGTTTGGAATGGGCCTGTTGACTCTGGTGTTATGATTTTTGGACAGTCTTTTATATCATTTTTGACCTCTTCTTTTTTTTTAATGGTTTTGTGGGCAATTTCGTTGTATGCAAATCAGCATTCATCTCACTGTTTAATTCTGAGACTGTTACCTGTAGCTGTAGAATGAATACTTAAGTTTGCAATACTGTTATGCATGTGAAACCTGTTGCGTTTCATTGGGTTTGTCAATGTCAATACAAGCGACAGCCGAGCTAGAAGGTTGTGTGGCAGAACATGGATACTCTAGGCTGATGTTATAATTATTTATCTTTCCCAAATTAGGCAGAGACTGGCACTTCATAGCTTTCCGGTTAGTTCTGTGGGTTGTGGGTGCCGTTGGGAAAACAAGACGTGCTTTTCTTCGGGATAAATTATTGCGTGCTTTATTTTGAGGCCAGGTCTTTCCTAAGGTGTGTGTGCAAAGAGTAGCACAAAAAATAGTCCAAAACCAATAACAGAGGCTACTTTTAATGCCCTAAAATGCAAATCATGTCTTATGGTTCATTCAAGTGTGAGCTTACAAGGGCTTTATCTTAAATTTGTCATTTTTATTTATTAATATTATTAGTAGTATTTTATTTTATTTTTACAAGTCCTCTTTCCCTTGCTGCTTCTTGGTTTCTATAAATGGATTTGGTCTGTGGTTGATGAAATCAACGTGTGAAGCCGAGGTTTGCCAAGTGATGATGGTGCTCCTCGGTAGTGAAATCTCAGCAAATTCAATTCCCAGATGTCTGCATGTACCTTGGGAAGCCTCGGACTCTTCCCTATAAAAAACTGTGCTTTTCCTCACTTAACTAGGAGAGCTGTGTAGGCACCTGTGTTGGGTATGTTTTTTTTTTTTTTTTTTCTCTTTCTTTCTTTCTCCTGCTAGTTGGTGGGAATTATTGACTTAATAAAATGAAGTCTCCTGATGTTGACATTCTTGTTAAATGCTGACCTTTCCATAACCTGCTTTCCTGGCAAAGTTCTGAGGAGCTGAAAGCAGAGTAGGCTGGCATCAACTTCCTCAATCCTTCCCCATTTCACTTGCAGCCTCATTTGAATCAGTGCATAGACCTGTTTCCTGAGGAAAAAATATATATATTTTAAATAGAGGGACTCTTCTTTGGAGATCTTCGAACTTAAAGTAAAAGCCTGGGGAATGTGCTTGACTAAGGAGGTTAAAGGAAAGGAGGATTTTGCTCACACTGATAAGATTCTCCTATTAAAAGTTCTGCTGTTTGGCTGGCACCTAGTAACATGCTAGTGCCCCTTGAAGTAGGAGTTTTTGACTTAAACCAATCTTTTGTAATTAACTGCCCTCCTCCAAACCAGATTTCAGAGATAACTGAGAGAATGTGATGATGAATTTCTTGTGCGGAAGGTAATGTATATTTTTTTCCTTGGACATGTGATTTGCTCTGTGTCACCTATCCAGAGTCAACGACAAAGTGTCTCTTCCAACCAGCACCAGTGCACGCTGCTCGTAGGATATAAACTTGATCGGAATTCCTTAGCTTTTATGTTTTATGGGAACATAAATACCAGGTGCAGTATTATTTTCACAAGTGATGGTTTGAAAGACATGTGAAAGCTATGTCCCTCCACCCAGTTATGTTGCTATGATGGTAATATTAGTGTTTTTATCTTTCTATCTAAGTCCTCACTACAAATGTAAGGTTTGGACAGGGCTTGGAGATAAACTATTCCCTTGCCCAGAGATGTCTCATCATGGAACTACTCTTTAAGAGGGTTGATGTTTCTGTAGCAAAGCACAGGGAGGCAATCTCCTGGCAGGGATCTTTATTAATAGAGTTGAGCTGCCTTTTAGTTTGGCATGGCATGCTTTCATTTGTATGGTTTGTTTTACGTGTCTTAATAAAATTTACTGCTCAAGTAATTTAGCTTTAATATAAAGTCTCGTTTAGATTTTTTTGATTACGGTTGTGTATTGGGATACCTCTTGAATTTCACCTTCCGTTCTTATCAAGTTTTCTCTTCCTAAATGACACCTGCTAGTAAGATTTCTGCTCTTATACAAGTTATTTCTGCCTTCTGTGCTTCTGTATTTCACTTTTAGAAAGAATTACTTTGTGTAGGATGGTGAGCAAAGTGTGAAAGAGGAATTATGTGCTGGAAAAGAGATGCTGTTTTGTCCTGCTAAGTTTCAAGAAATATCTCTAGAGTTAAAAATATCCAACTCGACCATTAACAAAATGGTTGCTTTATTCTTTTTGCTCGCTATCTATTTCATCTCTAATGCAGAAAGGCTCTTTTGTCTCCAGATATTGCACTTGCCGTTTGAATTGTCCTTGTCCCTAAGACCTTTGTAGTTTGTGCCATCCTTTTGGGGTTTGGGTTACAAATATGGCACACACTGTTCTTGAGGAGACCATACTGGGAGACCATCCAGGTAACACTGCTGCAATTTTCCTGTTTCCCATCTAATCCTGTATATTGTAATGCCTTTGGGTTTGCCGGTAGCTGCACCGAGATTTCAAGCATATGCTGAGGTGACTATAGATCCATTTCTTCTTTCATACAGTTGATTTACATCACAGCATATCTTAAAAAAAAAAAAAAAAGTTGTTTTGAGGGAATGAACACTGAACTCCAGTTGGCATTTTACAGGTCATCCATCTAATGGGGTTGGATCTTTCTGAAGATCTTGACCTTCTTTTACTTTCCCCTACTTTCCTGAAGTTCAAGCTGCTGTGATAACTACTGAGATACTTGTTTCTCTGCAAGAGTATCAACAAATACCCACAAGGGTATTTCAGCTCTTCTGCTATATCTACCAGCAGTTAGCAGATGGAGAGTGGTGAGGAAGTCATGTATTTACCACCAGCTCAGCTCTTTCTCTCTCTTTCAGAGTATCTGCGCAGCTCTGAGGAACATTTCATAATTCTTGCTTCTTTTTACTATCAGAGTTTTAGCACCTTGCCTATGGTTTCTGGTATTGCTACTTCATATTGCTAGAAGAGGATATGCCCACACTGGGTTAATTTGCAGTAGCTTCTGTTCTGCAGAGTGACGCACCCAGCCTCTCTCCTCCCAAGTGCCATTAACTACTTTTTCTCCCTTGCTTCTCTTTCCTAGGGTAAGCCATTAATGCTCTTATGGGTTCTCTGCTTCTCAGATACTTAAAACTATGCTCCAGGTGTTTTCTGCCTTTTATTGAATGCTTTTTCATATCAATTTCAGTCTGGCTTTCTTGATATGTCTGATTACTGTTCAAGATCCTGTTGACTTCACTAGGAATAAATGGCTGTTCAGAAGAATTTCTGTTTCAGCTTTAATTGTTGCTTGAATTTTCTGATCCACCAGACAGGTGGATGTTTTGCCCTTTTGTTTTTCCTGCATTGGGTGTTATACACTTTCCTGCTTGTGGTTTCCTAAGGAAGAATTCGTGCCATGCTTAAGGATTTTTTTGCGGGGGGTCTTAATCGGATCTTTTTGTTTAACGACATCCCTTTCATCAAAGCATTCCTTTCTAAAATTGTGGTTTTATCAGTTTTTGCTGTCATGCCTCCTACTAGAATATAAGACCTACTGCCTACACTAGTAACTATTCTGTTATGTGATGTTGAATTAGGTAGTGCTTCTGCAGCTTGACTGAAAGGTTGCTGGGTTCTTCCCCCATAAAGATATGGTGTTCCAGACCTCCAGAAGAGCGTTGCTCTCTTAGCCAGCGGTGGCATGAACATCCTCTTACAGTTTTCCAGAGTAGGCATTTTATAAATTGGTTATATGCCAATGCCATACACATAAGATGCAGTATTGCATCCTGATGTGGGCATTGTAGATGAATCACCATTTCCTTGCTTTTGGAAAACTTAGGTAATGCATTCACATTAGTGTAATTCACTTACTAAATGCACAGTGAGTTGCATGACAATTTTGATTTCTAGATGGGTGATGTTTGGGTTATGCTGCAGTAATGATGGCAAAGCAGGGGCAGTATTTGTGAAATATGCATTTTTCAGGAGTTGGCTGCAGGCTCCTGCCCTTTGAAACAGGGTTGAAAATAAAAACTCTTGGCTTTTGCTCTCAGGTGATCATCAAAAAGGATAGGAATTACAGCACTTAAGGTGCAAGTGGAAGCCAAAAATGAATGTGTATTTTCTTACAGAGAGAGTATAAGCCTCTCCAGAACTTCTGGTTGTGTGTTTCAACTGCCATATATATATAGTTTTGAAATCATTCTTCAGCCATCTACGCCTTATTTATTCTCTAGTCTCAAAAATGTCAAGTAATTGGCAAATCTACCCCGGTTAGGCTGGTTATGGCAGTATCCTCTTAGGCTGGGTGTAAAAGTACCCTCAAAGTGTGTGTCAGATCCAGCCATCGTTTTCAGCATGTGTTGAGAAAGCTTGAGCTGCCCATTGCTTCTGGATCTGTCATTGCTTGGGTAAGGAATCATTTCACAACCAGTGATTTCAAGGGTATTTGATGAGACCTAATGATAGCCATCAGACGTATCTTAACCTTTATGAGGAGCCCTTGTGTCACTAAAGAGACATTGGGATGATGTCTCTTCTATACCCAGATTAGTAAAGGCAATTCATGTTCTTACTTGTGACAACTCCTTTCATGCTGATAACTCAAATGGAATATGATGCAGACTGCTTATTTATTCCGACTGTCTACTTCAAGTCATGTTTTCTTAAATAACAGTTCATGCCTATAAGAGCTGGCAATCTGCTCTTCCTGAAGGCATTGGCAACCTCAGTTAAATCGGCTTCTGTTCCTCTGTTCTGCTTTTCTTGAACCCATGAGGATTTTGGTGCAAAGTACACGCAGCTGGCTGGAGAGTCACCTTACTGCCGGTAGTGAATAAATGGAGAGGAATAAATACCCACACTGTGAAAGAAAAGGCAGTGCTTGCCCTTTTCTGGATGCAGTTTGAATGGTTCTTCAACACCTTGTTCTCAAAAGAAATTTCTTTACAGTGGAAGGGAGCTGAATGCGGACAGCGGAAGTTTGGCAAGGCTACCTGCCAGTCATACCTAGTTGTTTAGCTGGAATTTTGCATGTCCTACCACAGATACGTCTATAGATATGTCTGCCTACTATGGATGGCTTTCTGGACTCTCTGAAGGCTCTGAGACCAACTTGCTTTCCAGCTTTAGTCATGTACACTGCAGCTGAATGCGGGTTGCATAGCTTCAAGATTTCATCACTTGTATCCAGTACAATTGTGTCTCCTTGACTACCTTGCTAGTGTGTTTTGCCCCAAAGCATGTCTGGTAGCTGTAAGGAGACTCCCTGACGGGGTCCTGTTGAAGTTGAGAGTAATCTTTAACGTTAATCTTGGCACTTAGAAATACTGACCTTTGATTCACAAGCATCTTGTTTCTCCGCTTATTTGTACCTGAAAAGATTGTGTTGGGGAAAGAAATGAAACAAAGAATAAACATCTGTAGCTCACATTTAGGTGATGCCTTCTTCTCTCATGCTGCCCTTGTTCTCTGGTGCAGACACAAGGGACTTATATCCTTGCTATTCTTTGTCTCTTCGGCATCTTTGTTCCAACTTAAGGTTGACAACTGGAGGCTGCCATTGGTACAGTAAGCAAATAATGACTTGCAGGGTAGGTGGCCAGAGAAATCTTGTGTGGATTTTTTTGTGTGTGTGTGTGCATGCGTTTTTAACTGTTTTTTTTCCCCCCACTATCTGTCAAATTCACTTTATTCTCTAAATTTTTAGGATTCTCATTGGTCTTGGGGCCTGTTCTTAACCATCTGTAAGTTATCTTACAAATGCCTGTTCTCCTCCAGAAAAGCATTGCCCCGACAAGGAACAGTGAGAGGTTGGATGCCAGCTATGCCAAGACATATCCAGCCCTCTAAACACAGGAATGCACACTGCATTTCTTTCTGGACTTGATCACTAGATTTTTTTCATAGCATTTTGGTTTGTCTTGCTTTTTTTTTTTTTTTTTTTTTTTTTCCTTCTCTAGTTCCAGAGCCATCTCTCAAGCTGCTGTGTTAAAAATTGATACCATATAGCATTTAGTGAGTCCAACACTCTTGCATAGCAGTCAGTTCTCTTTAATAATAAAAAAAAAATCAAATTGAAATATACATTGGCCGTTTCTATCATCCAAGCCATGAGCTCTCGAGCTCCTGAGTGACTTTTAAAAATGAGGTCATTAGCAGTGCAGCAGGCAGCTAATGATCTGCATCATTCAGTTTTATAATAATTTTGCAATAATTCTGCAGAACTGATCTTTCATTTGAAATGCTTGTGAACGGGATATCCTTTTTGCCATCTCTTGGGAGTGATCCAGCACGGCGCAGTGGTGGGTGCAGGATTCCCAACAGGGAGGGGAAAGGCAGTAAATGAGCATCGTTCAGGAGCTGGGGGGCAGCTTCTTTACTCTCTTCTTGTAGCTGGGCACAGGGGGCACAGAAGTGTCCTGCATATATGGGGGAAATGCCGGTTGGTACTTGGTTCTGCAAAGAGAAATTATTAGTGTTACCTTTTGTGTTGTTTCTTAATGTATTTTTAGGAACTTGCTCCCTTGCTTGCTCGGCAGGACACAGGCTTCAGCACAGCGGTGCCGCAGGTGCATTAACAGCAGTTAAGCTGTTGAGTTGTGGCTGCTGAGGCCGCAGTGCTGCTGAGACTGGGTTGCTGCACGAGGCAAACGCTTTTTTCGTGCCTTCTTACTCCTCTGGGGTCTTGTTTATTTAGTACCCTTGCAGAAAGGGAGGATACTCACTGCCTGACAGCAAGGATGGAGAGGCAGGAACTAAAACGAGCAGAAAATGTGTTCCGTCTTGGTTGGAGACAGCATTATGAGAATATTATCCCTGTCATTAGGAGCAGTCACATACTCTGCTGGGGAGAGCTCCTGATGCTCCGAGGGCCCTGCTCTTCTGGGGTCCACAGTTGTTATGATTCCTTTGCACGCAATATCACAGGGCTCAATTGGTTGTGGATTTTAATGTGGAGGAATAGCATCATCAAGGACTTGAGCAATTCAGGACTGGCATGTGTCAGCAAAGCGTTGCTTGAGCAGGCTTAAAGGTTTGAGATCTTGGTACAACTTAGTTGCTCAATATTTTTGTGGGATAATTTGCTTTATCGTTAGAGAATAAATACAATGCAAGAAGTTTTGTAGGAAGAATGTTTCCCATAAAAGTATCTTTTTATTTTTTTTCCAGAAATGTCCGCAATAAAGCAGCCAGAAAGACCTTTTGTTAAATACTGGAGGGGAGCATGTTAGCCACTGAATTCTTACTGTTCAGCTTACTGGCATTGAGCAAAGACATGGATTATCTTAAACAAGTGTTTTGCCTCTAACAAAACTCAGTTACAGACCTTATCTAATGAAAACGTATACCTCAAGGACAACAAAAAATATATGGCTGATGTAGTTAGAAGAAAAACCCCTAAGGTTACATGACAGAAATGTGCAAGATTTTTTAATGTATTGCCTGATGCTCAGACTGTTTTGTTTAAGTCACTGTTTTGGACCCTTGTGCATCTTGGGTCCTCTTTCATCCTTGCATTGGCAGAGAATCTCAAGTTGGAATTGTAGAGTCCATTGCCATGTTTTGTTCTCTAACTGCAGTTTTGTTTTTTTTCGTGTTTCTTTTTATAGGCCCGAAATGTTAACACGGGTGAGCTAGCGGCAATTAAAGTAATAAAACTAGAACCAGGTAAGTGTTTCTCTTGTGAAATAAAAGTTACTGAAACAAAGTATTTTCATGTTTAAAACATGCTTTTACACAATTATTTGAGTTCACATGAATGTTTTTGGGAAAGGGATGATTCTTGTTGCCTTCTTTTTCAGGGTAGGGCCAAGTATTGGTGTTCTTTTTTAAATAAAAGCGGAGGGTGGACAACAAGCAACATGTGAGAAGGAAAAGCTATATCTGGAGGACAGTTAAAGTGTCTGAAAAGAAAAAACAAACTGTCATTTTAAGTACTACCTTTTCAATCCTTATAATGCAAAAATGTGTATAGAACAAAAGAAATGAGGAAGACAGAAAGACAAAAGAAGTTGGCTGGAGAAAGCAGAGGAGGAGAGATATCGAGGAGGACAGGTGAAATGATGGGTGACCAAGGGGGACTACGGCTAAAACTTCATGGTGTTCTAGATTACTGCTTGAGCCATATGTCTGCTCTCCTCTTGCAAAGTGCATCTCCCTTACAGTTCACTTATCAGTGTGCAAGAGCCGTTTGATTAATATGGTTAGACTTGTTGAACATAAGTACTGTAATTTGGGAAGGAACATGTCCAAATGTTTTCGTTACCTCAGTGCTGTTCATTTCAAGATTAATATGGAGCGGGGGAAATTCTTTAATTGGGAGATTTTATTCTTAATGCCTGTGCAGCCTGAGAAGGAAAGAAGGTACTACTTCCTTCCATTTTTCTCCTATTTTTGGTGTGTGAATAGAAACATATATATTATGTGTGTGTGTGTATACATATATATATATATGTATATGTATGTATATATGTATATGTATATGTGTATATATATATATATATATATACATATACATATATATATATATATATAAAACTTGCTTTTTCAAAACAGAACAGTATTTTACTCTTTGGTTCCAAAAGTTGACGTCTAAAGTTCATGATGCAGCTTTAATCCAAACAGAAAGTTGGGGTCTTGGATTATCCTGGCTACTTCTTCTGTAACTTTTTTGTGGAGATTCCTGCCCCTGAAGGATTTGGATGGCCTTAGCAGTGCTGGGATACACATCCCAAAGGAGTGGTGCTCTAGAAGCCTGGCCAGGGAACAGCAGGAACAGTAATAACTTTAACCTGTTTGTACCAGACCGTGAATAGGAGACAGTTGACTGTGACATTACCTTGCAGCCAGCAGCTTGGAATTTGCTTTAGTAATGCAATACACCTGAATATCAGATCTGTAGGTAAAAAGTAACGTTGTGATGACCTACAAATTAGGAAATGTTGATAAAAAACTTAAATGTTTTCTTAAACAGTAGTTTGGCCAGTTCTAATGGAGTTTTGTGTTTATGTGTGGACTTTATTAACATCTGTATAACTGATAAACATATGCTTACTGTCTGTGCTGAGGTTTTGGACAATAGCTTTGATTTGTTTCTTCAAAGCTCTCAAATTATGCTGAAGTGAGCTATAACAGTACACTAGAGAAGAATTTTGACATATTTCGTTATGGAAGGATGACTTTGAATTTTCATGTTTCTTTGGCTTGTTTAAAGAGTCTCTCAATTTATTCATGCTTGTTTTTTTAAAAAGACTTTCATGCTTATTTTATCTATGAAGTCCTTTACGTTAATGAGAATGAGTTGTTTTCATTGAACTGTGTTTGCCTAGGACTAACTAGGCCAAACAAAGTTCCAGAGAACTTATGTAAAAATAACAGCAGCAAATACAAAATAGCTCGATAGCCTTTCACCTCCTCTGTCTTTCTTACCTACAGAATTTCCACACATATCCCAAAAAGCAGAACCACCTCTTTCAAACATCTTAGGTTTTGCTCTTTGCACATGGTTTTACGCTGTCTGCGTCTGATCGGGCAGGTGCAGCCTAAGCATGAAATAGTTTTGGCATTTACTTAGGCTTTACTATGCCAGTGTTTTGCATTGTCCATATAATTTTGTGCTCGCTGAGTGTACTGAAAAGTTGCAGTAGTCGAATGTTTTATCGAATGTAGTATTGGATGCTTTGGGCTCAGGAAGGTGATAAAATGCAGGTTGGACACCTGGCCAAAAATAGCACTGTTTTCATCTTTTTAAGAATTGAGGTTAATGGCAGGGTATGTGCAGATGGACAGAGTGGGGTCTTGGGGAAAATACAAAGTTTAGAAAGAGTTATGGCCAGTGTCATAAGAGATAACATATAGCAGATGTGAAGTCCATCTGGCCTGGAATGAGACCTCCTGTCTAAAGAGTTCAGTTTCATATTGATAAAACCTTGCTGAATAATACTGATTTATAATCTAGAAGATCATTAGTTTTAATTATTCAAAATTTCTATTTTGAAAACATACTGAAAGTCTCCTTCAGAGATGGGTACGAACTAGGATGATGATGATGATTATCCTTCTGCTTTTCAGGAGAAGATTTTGCTGTCGTGCAGCAGGAAATCATTATGATGAAAGACTGTAAACATCCAAACATTGTTGCTTATTTTGGCAGCTATCTCAGGTACAGTTTGTTTCCTTTGCTCGTATACAAATACCTCTATCTCGTTGAAAAGGAGAGGTCCATAGAGAGGCTTAGGCAAAACAGAATTTATGAAATCTGTATTATCCACTTGTATTTTTTTTTAGTCATCTTTATATCTGTTTTATTACCTGTAGTGTCCCTCCATAAATAAGCAGGTTTCTTTTGATAAAACCCTTCTGTGACAAAAGTGGTCGCATTCCCTTCGAAATGAGTTGGCATTGAAAAGCTTTGAATTTAATACATAAATAGAAGAATTAAGCAGAAATATGGAAAGTGTAAAGAAGGAGGTGACTGTAATATTTTAAAATCTGTTTCAATTAAAAGTCTCTTAGTTGCAAAACTATGGGAATTTTGTACTGCATTGCATAATACAGTTCTCAGACACTCTCGCTTTACTGGTATTGGCATGTGAAAATGTCTATGAGAGAGTAAATTGGAATTTTATGGGGGAATAAGGAGAAAAAGTTTGGGTTTTGTTTTGCTTTTTTGCTCTCCTTGCTTAGTACTACATTAAATCTTAATGACATTTTGGTATTGAAGCACATAAAGGCTCCATAGTTTCCAGCTTTAAAAATCCCACTGGTGTCTGTGCTTTGAATTTGTCTTGAAATATAAGAAAGATCCATATTTCGGTTCTTTAATATTTGCTTTTCTCTCTTGAACTGCATAGTTTTGCAGTATATGTAATAATGTACATTTCAGCTGTTTTGCCCTTTTTATTTTTTTGCAGTTTCTTTTGTAAGGTGTTATGCTTACTCGTTACAATTGTGTGAGGTCCATACCGTTGCAATAAGCTCCACACAAATTCTCTATATTGACCAAATTGTTAGCAAATTCTTAATTATACTTGATGTTGTAATTCTTAGTACAGACTGATGCATGTTTTATGCCAGATATATTGTTTGTGTGATAGTGAGGACTGCACTTGAATGACTATTTTGTGAACCTAGGGCTGTCATAACTTTGGTCATATTGTCCAGGCTTTTGAAACCCCGTGATACGTTTAATGTGGTTTTGGAGGCTGCTGATTTGTTTCAGCTATTTACATATATTCCAGCTGTCTGGGGACAGCGTAGGTGGGATGTGATAGTGCTGCGTGTTGTCAAAGTGACAAGACCCCATCCTAAAGACAAGATGCCAGGTTCAGTTATATGTTCCCCTACTCAGCTTCAGCAGCTCGAGCTGAAATTTTCTGCAATGGATATGAATTTTCTGCCATTGCCTAAAGCTTTTCAGCAATATAGGTCAGGCGTTCTGGAGATTGGAAGAAATAGATGATATTTGACAGTGAAAAATCCTGGTAACTTTTTTTTTTTATTAAATAGCTTTTGTGTACCATCTTTGAAGCAGGATTTAATATTTGATAGAAGGTGGCTTTTGTATCTGGAATATGTCTCTGTGTCTTTCCCTTTTGGAAACCCTTCCAAACTTGGCCAAGGCTCCTCCTGAAATAATGCCTTAAAAAAAAGCTGAATAACTGTGTAGTGAGAGCCAACGGACACTGGCCATGTTAGGAGAGTAGCAGAGCTTGGCATCCGTGTTGGGGGAGAGAAAATCCCCACAAGCAGTGTCAAGGTGGGGACATCTCTCCCGCTGGAGGCAGAGCAGGGGCGTCTCAAGGAGTTTTGTTTCCCTCCTGCCTTTGGGGTTCAGGAGCCTCAGTGGCCCGTAATGAAAACGTGTTTCTCACCGGTGGGGATTTGCTGCATCCCTTGGTTCCAACCCCTTGTTGGCGCCGGCCTCCTGACAGCAGCTATTGCACATGAGCAGGTACAGTTCATGCCGGCAGGGTCTGCGTTTTGAATCATCCTGATGTTACCATCATTTCCGAGGGGTGAGTGGAAAACCTGGTCGCAGTAGTACTTCGCAGGCACAGTTTAGCATGGAGCACGCAGGAAGTTTCTGCAGGCACGTTAGTTTTCAGAAGAAGGCTGAAGAAGAAAGCAAGGAGGCAGGCAGGAGCGCGTCCCACGGGTAGCAGCGCGGACGCGTGCGCAACGGGGCACGGCCATCAGCAAAGGAGCGAGCCAGGCCCTTCCAGCGTTCAAATTGATGCAGTTATTCATCTGTTTCGTTGCTCACAGCTTGTCAGGTGGTAAAATTCACTTATTTTTGCCTTTCAACAGCCCTGGCAAGGGAAGCTGTGTTGACGTTTTTCCTGATGCTTGACATTAACCTTGCTTACTTAGCAAACCTGAAAGTCATGGTTGCAAATGTTTTAAGCAGGTTGATTTACAGGGAAGAGGTATTTGAGGAACAGAAGAAGGAAGGGCTGGAGCTCGCTGTGCTGTTGGAATTATCCTACATTGTTTTTCTAATGCATGAACTTCTGACCAGAACACGACTGTCCGTTTTGGTTTGTTTTTGCAGGGAAGGTTATTTGTTTAGTAGAAGGATTGACAAAAGCTTCCAGTTGTCTTGCTGGCTTTTTTTTTTTTTTTTCTCTTATCAATCATAGTTTCCTGAACAATCTAGTCCTACTAATCAGAAGTTTCGAAGACTTTGTGTGAAAAGAAGTTGGGAACAAAAGTTGTCATTGAATTCTTCAGTGAAAATTCGGGGGTTGAAATGTTGCCTGTCCTCATGACTTACATTTTGATGCTTTTCCTTTTTAAAACTCGCTTTCCTCCAGTCTTGGAGTCTCAAAATCTACCTGTGTTAAGAGCCCTGTGTTAGGCCCCAGCTCTGTTTTGTTCTGGCTTGATGCCCTCTCTTTGGCAGATGCTCTAATGCTCTCTCTTGTCTGGACAACCGAATAGTTGTGTTCAGCAGACTTCTCACTGCTTGACCTTTTCTTGGCCAGCGCCTGCTAGGAACGACAAGAAAAATCTCCTCACCCTCTGCTTGGCACTGCTCTGCTGTTGTTCCCGGTGCTCCTCTCCTGTCGTGTTTGGCTTTTCCAGGGAGTCCAGTTCGTGCCCGGCCGCCAGCGGAGCTGCGAGGCGGCGCGGCGGGTGCCACAGGCTCTGGGAAGGCAGCGCCAGGGCACCTCGTCCCTGTGGTGACAGGGAGCTCCCGCCGCCTCAGCGCGCCGAGGGCTCGGGCGCCGCGTTAAGGGAAGGCGGTTTCTCCGCTTTTGTAATGAAACCTGAACGTGGGCAACGCAAAACCAGGAGCCTTGGAGCAATCGTGAGCCTTCCCTTTGGTGTCCTTGGTCCCACGTACGCTCCTGTTTCTTCTCGTTCCTTCTCTCAGCATTCGGCCGCCAGGAACGCCTCGGTGCGTCTCGGCTATTCTGCTGGCCTAAAAGCCTCTCTGCTTGGTCCACGTGTCCTTTCCTTGAGCACTCCCACGTGCAAAGGCGCCGTAGTAGTGCCCTTGTGCTGTACATTTCTTTGAGACCTTCTGCCTCCTTATCCTGAACAGGAGATCACCTTTTCCTGAGAGACCATGAGTCAGGCTGAATCAGTGCCCTTGGAGAGAGGGAGCAAAAGAGCTTCCCTCTTCCCCTACTACCGAAAATATCCATGCATATTTTTGAGGGAAAGGTTGTAATTGCAGCTGGCGTTTGTCCACAGCATGGGCTGCGCTGGGCCTAGCTTTGGCTCGAGCATTAGAGCTTCACTGCATTTGCTGAGGAAGAAAGAAATTAAATTGAGAGATATTGCTAGGGCTTTTTGTGTTTTATTTTTTGGGGGGGCTGTATTTTATATATTTTTTATACCTCCTCTGCTCTAAAAGGAAAGGAGGATAAGCAAACATGAGGAAGAAATAAAAACCCAGTATCTATATTCTCTCTGCCGTCAGTGGAAACAGGTTTCATATTGGCATCAGTCTTCACAAAATTCAGTGTGCACACACTTTAGTGCTACTGTTCATATTTCTCCTATAAACACTAAGTAATATCCCCCAATTTTCGTTTTGACAGGGCATTATCACATAAAGATTGAAACATGTTCAGTGTTATGATTTGTATTTTCCTCATACAGAGCTTGTTACATTGCGCTCCCTCATGCTGGAGTCCTACGGCTTCTTTCGTAGTTACTGTTTGTGAGTGTGACAGCTAATGACTGGTTTATTCCCTTTATAGACGAGACAAGCTGTGGATTTGCATGGAGTTTTGTGGAGGTGGCTCTCTACAGGATATTTATCATGGTATGTCAAAACCATACTTCCGTAAAGAGCTAAGTTAAGCTCACTTTCAGAAATGGAGATGATTACAGTCTTTTGGAATGAAAGAAGATGAATCTTAAACTTAGAGAACATAATAGTCTATTGAAGGTCAGCTTTAGCTTTTTTTCTTCTTTCAGCACTTCATATACAGACCACTGCTTTTTAAATACTGCGTAAAATTAGACAATGCTATATTGTAAAAATAGAGAAATTGTATGGTTTTGTTTCATAGCCGTTTTGTTTGCGTTTTCGACCTTTGTCTTAATCTATGCCGCTGTCTACAGATACCTAAATAAATAGATTGATTAGCAAGGGTGTTCTTGTGCTATGTAAGCACTGCCTTTATGTATATTTGTATTGCCATAGTGCCAAGAGGGCCCTTTTCTGTGCCAGATGCAAGGCATGTGAAAAGCAAAGGTGACCTATACATTTGCTTTAGGCTTAGGTGCAACAAGTGGGCAAAAAAACAGGGGTGTGTAAATCTATTGTGTAAAGAAAGGGTCAGTCAATTGATTGCCAGTTTTTGAAAGGCAAAATCAGTTTTAAGGGATTATAGTACCCTGGCAAGAAGGTGTGATTAGGAAAAAGAGCTGTAAACAAGTAGTGGTTCCAAGGTGATGTTTTTCAGACAGGAAACTGGTCCGAACTCTAAACTGCAAAGATTTTCTGCATTCGTAACTTCACGTCCTTATCTGGTGTATAAACAGCCTGGATAAACATCTGTGTTTGTCCCCGATGCCATGAAAACGAGGCACCAGTTTACAAATCCAGACCCTCCTAATGGCTCTGTCATTTGAGTAGCCTTCTTGTCGACCCCTCATGTCTCTGCCAACGCTGCTAAAAGCATCGTGTCCAGTAGGGTTTATGTGGGACACCTGCAGAGAAGGAAGTGAGCTCATGTCACATAAATGCTTGGACAAAAGTCAGGCAGGAATGGCTTCCTGTTGCAACTGATTTTAAGCCTCTCTGCTACTAGCTGGAGCAAAAGGCTCTTCTCTGATCTCAGTTAATTTCCAAAGTTCCTTATTTCAGTTTGACCGTAGGCCTCAACAGTTAAATCTGGCAAACATAAATGTTACTTTGGTTAAGATTTAAATTGCTCAAAATAAACCTGCAGGCCCAGAAATACATGCTGTGGGTGCTAATGTGCTACCTTTATGCTGTTTTAGAACTTTTCTTTCAGAAATGGGCAGATGGCATGGATCTGTTTTAAAATACATAATGTGTGATACTCATTTCTTATATAGCTACACTTTTGAAGAAGCTAAGCAGTTAGGTGCTTAATTGTTTTTAATTTGTAGCTCCCTACTCCTCCGGTTTCCTTTGAGAAACCCCAGCCAACACTTGTTTCCTTTGTTTTCTCTGCAAAACATGAGCAGCTTGCAACAAGGACAACATTTCCTGTTCTTAAAATCTTTTAATTTGGGGATTAAAGTCCCGTGACTGAGAACAGGTCATAGGCCAGTCCGTGTTTGTGTTTCGCTGTTTGGTTTATGCTTTTCTTTACAATGAAATCCTCTAAGAGGCCTGTGTAAAATGGGAATTTGTGGGAGAGGAATACTCTTCCTTACCTGGGGAAGTTCCTAGGATTTTTGAAGGGGGACTTTGGAAGGTGCATGGTGCTTTCCTCTGTCTGGATCTTCTGTCAGCTCCCCTTGGTGTAAATGGGAAGTAATGGCACAGGCTCCAAAGAAAAAGAATCTTACTGAATGTTGAGGGAGAAATAACTGTGTGTGTGTTTGTCTGATTGATTGATTTTCCTTCTCTTTTTTTTCCCTTCTGTTTCAGTGACTGGACCACTTTCCGAACAGCAGATTGCTTATGTTAGCAGAGAAACACTACAGGTAGTACGTTCAAAGGTTCTTGTGTTACATTAAAAACGACTTTAGACAAATTATACAAAGTTTTAAAAGATAAATAAAAGTTGAACATATCTGTATGATGTTGTGCAAGTGCAGTATCTAGATGACTTCCCATTTTCCTTTGTTTTCTTGTTTTGCTTTGTTTTAGGAGATTGTTTGTTATAGCCTAGAACTGGTTGTATAATCTGGATAACCTCAAATTATCCCAGATCATTCAGATGAAAGCTGCCCTCCTCCTTTTATTGCTTTTTTCCTCTCCTCTTAAAAAAGAGGGAAAAAAACAGCACATTTGTTTGTTTGCAATAATGTCTGTTACTGCACATTTGAAGGGGAAATTAAAGGTTTGCTTTTGTGTATCTGGTTGTTGGCCTGTGCCAGTAAGAAAAAAATAAATGCCTGTGTATTGGAGTATTGGAGGTGCACACTAAGGCGATCGCCGCGGTGGGTAGGCCAGGTTGTGTCTGTCCTTCCCAAACTCGCTCAGGATATCTCTGTACAACCTTTGTCTGTTGTCTCTGAGCCAGCAGTGCCAGAGGTTGCTGCCTCCTGACTCCCAGGACACTCCTTCTCCCTCTTCCCCTCTATTTTTTCTTCATTTTTGTTTTTTCTTGTCCTTTACAGTGGAGTCGTGCTTGACTTGACAGCTGGGAGTGGTGTTTTCTTTTTCAAACCTTTAATCCCGTTTCTCCAAACTCTGCAAAGTGTTTAACATCTAAAATGGGGTTTGTGAAATCACTATATATTTTGGGGGAGACTTCATGGTCAATTTGTTTAAATTCCTTATGGGAAAAAAAATTGCTACTTTGTACATGCATTTTAAGCGTTTACACTGGTACCCATTTTTGTATGTTGTGAAGCTATCTCTAACTGTTTAACTTGTTAAAGTTGATAATCCAGCATTCTGATGTCTTGCTATAGTTTATAAACCTTTCTTGATCACTTTTCATGGTCAAAAAACGAGAATATAGTCCTTCTCTGAGTCTAAGTGTGTCCATTTGTCCTCTGTTTCCGTGAGCCCAGAATTTCACTTGAATGCCTAAAGTAGCTTCTGGTTTGGTGTTCGTGTTTAGAAGCCTGTTAGATGATCTGATTTTTAAAAATGCTCGCTCTCTGGTTGGAATTAGTGCGACTGATTTTGAAAAGGCCCTTTAAAAACGGACTTTAAAGTATTTGCCTCTAGGCGTTCACTTCTGAAAATGGTGGCATAAATTCTTTCAAGACCGTGGTAGAACTGAGCAAGTTTCTGGACTTTTTGTGCTAGTGACATCCAGAAATTTAAGCATGAGGAGCAGCCATTGCCACTTTGCCAGCTAATGGCATTTGCGGCAACGGTCTGTTGGGTGCTATGATTAAATACACTTTCGTACCAGAAGCAAATGAAAATGAGTTATTTTCTGGGGCTGCCTGCACAGCTGGATTTTGAGGATCTCCAAAATCACAGGTCCAGGTTGGTGTAGGTGTCTGATGTCATTTCTCTGAAGAACCCAACTTAACCATCAGGAAGAAAGGTTGGGAGTGGTTTTTTTGTTGTTGTTTGGTTTGTTGTGTGTGTTTGGGGTTGTTGTTTTTCCTCTTAACTTTTGTAGCTCCTTTATGCAGTTACATTTCCCAACCAGTTAGGTTATGACTCGAGCTACATCCTACCCAGGTTTTCACGAGCTGACAAAGACAAGATACCCCTAAAATATATCATCAGTAGTATTGTTGTCTATCTATTTGTTGCTATTTACTTGAAAATTGGCAAAAAAGTCCGTTGTGACATTTGCATCTCTAGTGAATCACAGTCATTATGGAGGATTTTGACCTCAGAGGGACACAGATATTTCCCTGCAGCTTGCCCTGTGGAAGAATATTTTAGACACAAGCCTGGAATGCCAGAATGCTCTGGGATTAGCACATTATCAAGAAGGATTTGGTGGTCTTGTGTTCATCCAAAGACTTTAAAGCCTCTAGCTTGGGCTGAGGCACTGGGTCACCAAATTCTTCAGTGCCATCATACAGATCACCCAGGAAGTAAATCCTTCCTGAAGAGATTCACAAGTTAAACCCCCATGCTAGCCCAAGACACTGTTTGCTGATATGCTTTTTGAGTTAATTAAAACCTGTAGTGATATAGGAGAGCATCTCTGCACTGGGTTTCTTGTGATCAGATTGCTGAATAGTAGAGTGATAGGCAGTTTAAAAGTCCTTAATGTGGTCTAGAAAGGTGACACTTAGTATGTCCAGAAGAAAAACGTTCTCAAGCTGAGATTTCCTCCTACAGGTGACTGCTATTTCTTCCTTTGATCCACATTTGGATATTATGCTACTGGAACATCTTGTTTGCAAATGCACTTAACTTACGCTGTGAAATAAGAGTATACTTCAAGCACAGTATCAGTCAGCTGGCTGAATTGGATCCCAATTCTGCCTGTTAATTTAATAAGAAATGTATTTAATATTGAAAATACTGGACTAAATGATTACCTAAACATTTCTTGCAGGGACTGTATTATCTTCACAGTAAAGGAAAAATGCACAGAGACATTAAGGTAAGTCAAAACCGAAGGGATTTTTTTTTAAAATCGAATATATCAAATGTTATTGTTCTTCATTGTTGGAGATATTTGGGAGATATTTTTAAATAGCTTAGTTTCTTCTGCTTATTAAAATAAAGCTGTTTTTTTCTGCCCAAGAGAACAAAAAAATTCTTTAAAATGGGTTTGTGGTAATAATTTATTCTTGTAATGGGAGCCAAGCGGAGCACTCAGACTAGTGCTGTGAGATGTGGCCGGCGGCGGGTGCTCAGAGCAGCACCCGTTCAGCTGCCCTTGCCGTACAGACGTCGTATGGACGTGCTCCCTGCCCAAGAGGAAAAGGCTTCGGCCCCTTCAAGAAGCTTGACATACCCATCTCTCTGAACCTGCTAGGAAACACGCTCGTTGCTTGACTTCTTGCCTTTGAGCAGTTTGCAGGTCAATGCCTGCTCTTTCTACATGGTTCTTAAATGTTGGAAACTCCTTCTATCTGCTCCATTCCAGGCTAACACTAGAGAGGCTACAGGCTCTATAGGCATTGACTTAGTTAAAACTTCACCTGAACAAGGCTTTAGCAAAGCTGCCTTGCTCTGTTGTTGCTTCCCTGTGGTCCTTCCATTCACTTTTTGTCCCTGGAGAGTATTATTGCATGGTCTTCACCTTTCCAAACTCTTCCTTGCTCAGCCTCTGGGTTAAACCTGGCAGGCTTCCTCCTGGAAATCTGGCAGTAAATTCTGATGCCCCTTAGTGGTGTGCTTTTTGCGAGGTTAGGGGTGCAATGCACAGGATAGCTTCAACTGCCAGTGTCTTAATACAGCCTAGTTTTGAGGTCTTCAAGGAGTTGTTCTTGATTGCAGAAGGGTATTTGGGTTCTGAACAGTCATGAAAGTCACTTTTGTCGTAAGTTATAGGATGCTGAGTGCTGCTTAAAAGGAGGCAGTGCGTTGGTATCTGCTTCTGAACAAACCTGAGCTCACTAAAATGCCTAGGATGCTTTCAGTTGGATTTAAAAGATACTGATCTCACAAGTGTGGAAAAATAGGATCATCACCTGCAGATCTCCCCACGGCCAAATTGTACCTGCCTCCTTAATTAGCAAAATTGTGTGGGTTTAGATTTGTTCTGCTAGCCTTGAAGGGCAGACAAGGTTGTGAGCGCGTTAACTGGGCTGTGGGGGTGTTGGCCAAGCTCCATTTCCAAGGCTCATTAACTCCCCTTGTGCAATCCTGGCTGCACTGCTGAGGTATTACGGCAGGCCCCGCTTCCCTCTCCCTGATCAAACCACCGTCTGGAGCAGCCCGGGTTCTTTGGGAACCCTCTTTGCCCCCTTTCTTTGCAGTTGAGGGGCAGTGCTCGCATTCACAGCTCTGTGTTTAGCTTTGTTCAGCCAACTTCTCTTCTTGTGGTGCTCTACCTGTAGCTGGTTTCCTTCTTCAGGTCAGGTTTGTCCTCCGTCCTGTTATGTGGTAGTTTTATGGTGCCAGTTGTTTTTCAGGGCTAGTTTATATCAGAAATCTGAAGTGAATGACACAGTCATCAATAATAATAATAATAATAAAACTTTTAATAACAGGATTTCTGTTGCAGAAGGGCGGAAATAGTTTTGCTAAACACTTGAATATCAAGGCTTGTCCTTAGGGCTGTAATTATCATGGCTCTCAAACAGGACAAAACCAGTTCCTACAGATGGAAGAGAAAATTAAACTACTTCCACTCTGACCTTTTACAGTTCCTGGTTCCTTTCAATCACTGTAAGAGGAAAAAAGAGAAAGTAAGGATTTACCAGCATAGGCAGATCATCCCATTTAGCTGGTTGAGAGGGTTTGGTGTACAATGGGAACTGTGTAGTGCCATAGGCTAAATAGAGCTAAACTTAAACTTCATGAGAAGCCCTGTATGTGCCAGTTCCATTATATAATAGAAGTTGCTGATTTCATAAATTTTTCCTTTAAAATGCTCAGATTTCTTGAATGCACAATCCTTGATTGAGTCCTTTGCCCCCTAGGCTATCATAGATTTCCCATGAAGTTTTTCTGATACTTGATTTTAAAAAAAGGCGTATTTTAATTGAAGGCTTTTTTTGATTGTTTTTAAGGGGGCAAACATTCTTTTAACGGATAATGGACATGTAAAATTAGGTGAGTTACTAAAACTGTTAAATGTTTATGTACTCTAAACATACTGCAGAAGGCTTTCTGGTTTTAATCTCATGTAGTGGTTTGTTTTAAGGAATAATGAACATCAGTGGGGAGTCTTGCTGATTAATATCTAACTGCTCACCATTAAATTAATAATTTAGGAGTAATTGGAGTGTAGTTTTAGAACATTGCTTTTTTGTTTGTTTTTTTTAAAGACCAAATGGTATAAAAATCAAATTGAACGCTTTAACTATTTTTAATAAAATGCACCATCTAGAGATCCTGGCTATGAAATATAGTTTAAAGTACTCCCTGAAGGAACTGCTTAGAGAATATTAATTGGAATATTTTTTCATATTAAGAGAGCACATGGTAGGATTTCTATTCTAGCCATTTTCTTTCTTGTGTTGAAATGTTTGTGTGTAGCTTACATATTTGGTGGGTGATCGAGTGCAGCTGACCCATGATTTAAGGGTCAGCAATTTTTCATTATTTGCTTTTACTATTTATTTTTTGTTAAATATTTCCCTTCTATTTAAAAAAAAAATCTCAGATTGGAGAAACCATACTGTAGCATAGATAAGCAATGAATTACCCTGAATCATTACTTCAATTATGAACTGTCTTATTTTACTTTTTTTTTTTTTTTTAAAGCTGATTTTGGAGTATCTGCACAGATAACAGCTACAATTGCCAAAAGGAAATCTTTCATTGGCACACCATATTGGTAATTACTTTATTTGGTTGTTAATATAGTAGTAAAATATGTAACACTGTTGAAAACACATGTTACATAACTGGGTAGATGAATCACTGAAGTGTGTCGGACTTTCTGGCTATCATATTTGAGTTACTTGTGCTAAATCCTGAACTAACTGAACATCAGACAAGATGCTGCAATGCTCTAAAAAATCAAATTGATTTGCTGCTATTACTCTTGAATCAATTCAGTCCATTTCAAATTATCTGTGTTTTTGCATGTCTTCAAGTCTCACCTTAACATTTTTCTTTCTTGATGATCAATTTTGGTACCATATGTTCCCCTGCTCCAGGTATTGTCTCTCTTGCAACTCCTCAGCTTATAATGAGGTTTCGCTTTTGTCTCCACAGATGCTTTTGCCCCATCTGAAATGTCATTTTTAACCCATTTTCTTGTTTGCTTGCTTGTTTTGTGTTTTTTTGCCTTACTTGTTTAGACTGATTGAAATAAAATTTACCTTTCTGTGCTATCTGTTGCATCTTAATCTTCTCCTCAGTAAACTAACCTGTATCATTTACGCTATTTATATTGCAGATGTTTGTTTTTTATGTGCTCTGTCTGTAATGAAACTGGTTGTTCCTTTTTTGCCTCAAAGCAAAAATAGCATTTTTCTGCTGCGTATTTTTCCTTGTAAAGTATTCAGAGCTCTCTGTATGAAAGTACAGCACGTACAAGAAAAAGCCAATGTAAAGGAAAAGTAATCTAAGTTCTTAGACTTGAGATGGACTCAAACACAGCATTTTTAGCATTCCTATGCAGTGTAAGTCACACCAAGACATGGATTCGCTTCCCTTTTGGAGTAACCCAGGCACCCTTCAGTCACATTACAGAAGTTAAGTCCTGATGCAAAGCACCACTTTTCCTTTGCGACACTTAGAGATTTGGGAGGAGAAGCCAGGAAGCAAAAACTGCACAGGAGAAAATTGAGTGAGCTAGAGAAGCAGTGCGAAGGTTTCAGTGGCTCTTGGAGGTGTCCAGGCAGCAATTGTGGTTGGACAGCAGAGAAGCAAAGGGGTTTAAACCTCTGCACTGTCTTTAGTTCCAGTGATCTGTCTTATTTATCTTTTCACTTCTCTTCCATTTCATTTTAGAATTATCCCCCATTCCTCCTTCAGTGCCATCCTTTTAAAATCCCTGAAATGCTGAAAGATGGAAGAAATGTATTAAAATTTTTGCTTGTTTTCAGCTTTTTTTAATTTCGTAACATTTTAAAATTGAGCCATCTCTGATAGTACGAAGCAGTACTTGAGGACTCATGATATGTCCTGAAGTTCAGCAATGCAAAGCATGCAATGCTGCTTACTGAATCATTTTATTTAGATGTACCTTTATGCAGATCAATTACGTATGTAAAATTGTTCCACTCGAGGTGCTGAAACTATTTTGTAAGCTTAAGTGAGGCCTTTCAACATTGCCATGAGATAGGTGTTAAAGATGAGGAGCACTCTTGTTTAGAGCTGACAGAAACTCCTCGGGTCTCATTCTTTCTGGAAGTTGTTGCTTATTAAATTCCTCTTTCGAAGACTCTATTCAAAGAAGTCAGTTGATGGCTCTCTGGGATGATGTGCATAATTTTATTTCTATTTTACTGTAGTTGAATAATTATATCTTAGATAGTCTCTTTTGCTCTTGGAAAAAGAAGTTCGATTGGTTTCGTCCACTTCCTGCCAAGAGGCTGTTTTTTAAACTGCCCCTTTAGTTACTGGAAGATGTTTGATGAAAAATTTCTTGTTTATTCCAGAGAAGGAGGGTTTTGTCTTGGGACATATTTTTCCTATCATTGCTCTCAACTAAATGAGAGAGCCACAGTGTTAATCCTTTGGAAAGGAAATCTTTGGAAAGAAAGGGACAAGTGAGGGGGAAAAAACCTTACACTTCCTGAATTTTGTGAATTTTAGAAGCTTAAAATTAGCATGTATGGTGTATACCTTTACATATATATGCATATATGTATATCTCAATATACTATTAAACTTATAAATACAGTGCTGTAGAGGAATGCACAGTGAAAAAAAGAATGTTTGATCTGTAGAGAGAAGCATATCTAAGAGAAAAGTGTCTTGCCCTTTAGGATGGCGCCAGAAGTTGCTGCAGTGGAAAGGAAAGGTGGCTACAACCAGCTCTGTGATCTCTGGGCAGTCGGAATAACTGCTATAGAACTCGCCGAGCTCCAGCCCCCAATGTTTGACTTGCATCCAATGAGGTTAGTGAGTGGCTAATGATTCTTTTGGCAATAAATGTTCATTAACTAAGCTGTTTGGAGTAACTGGCTCCATGTGCTTGCATTATTTGGGGCTGCTGGAAGGGTCTTGAGATGTAAGTGTTCTGAATGTATGCAAAACTGAATGCATGCAAAGCTCTTTCTAGTTTACTGTAAATATGTAAACTTTCCTGGTAGTTTCTCTTAAATTGATAGACTTCTTACGTTCTCCATGAATCTTAGGGAATGTTAGAGAACTTAATAACCTGGCTTATATTTGTCATCACGATGCCAACCACAGATCCACTGTTTTTTCAGGGCGCTCTTTCTAATGACGAAAAGCAACTTCCAGCCTCCCAAGCTAAAGGACAAAATGAAATGGTAAGCAGTTCTCTGCTTCAGTTGATAATGATCATGTATTTCACTGGACATGAAATTCTAATGTTTACCATTTCATTTTGCAGGTCCAATAGTTTCCATCATTTTGTGAAAATGGCACTTACAAAAAACCCTAAAAAACGACCTACAGCTGAAAAATTATTACAGGTATAATGCCTTTTTAAAACGTTAATGAAATTAAAATAAGCTGGAAGATGACCATGAATTTTGATATGTTTTTTTCTTCTTTCAGCATCCTTTTGTTACCCAGCCATTAAATCGAAGTCTCGCTATTGAACTTTTGGATAAAATGAACAATCCTGATCATTCCACTTACCATGATTTTGATGATGATGATCCTGAGGTAGGAGTCTATTTTAATCGTAAAATCCGGCTAGGATTTCATTACTCAACAGAACAAAATTGTTAGATACATTTCATTCATTCATTTTGTTACGTTCACAAGTTTCACTTATTGTCACTTTGCAAGAGTTTGTGTTGCAGATGCAAATGCAAACTGCTTCCCCAGTCCTGATTTCTACCGTGCCTCCTACCTTCTGTTTCTTCTTGGAATTTCCATTCATCTGCAAGGAAAGCATTAATAAAAAGCATTTCACACTTACATACAACTAATCCTTGACTCGCAGTCTACTGTCTGCTCAACTTTGACATGAGGACAAGAAGCAAAGGATCCCATTTGTTCTGTTAAATGTTTTGCTGTGTGTTTCTTGCCAATTATATTTTTGTCTTAGAATAATATAGGAGGCTTAATTTTGCTTCTTATTCTGTCAAAGACAAAATTTCTACTTTAACAGCAGGTGAAAAAATAGTGAGCTTATATAAAAATAAGAAACTTGGCAGGACTGCGGGGTTTCACAATTGAGAGAAGGTAAATGCTTTCTTGCTGCCTTCTTCACACTTTTGTTACTGAAGACTTCCCAAATGTTTACAGTTTCCATAACTTCCATTGATTCATTGCATGCTTATGTATTTTATTTTTCTTTATGGGAAAAACTAGTATGAAAATGCCTTCAAATGCAAATAGTCTCACAAGGAGCAACTATTCTGAGGGTATTAATTTTGAGATTTCACAAGTTAAATGAGCTTCCACCTTCTAGAAAAAGCAAAGGCAGTGGACATGCACAGAGGCTGTTTCTGTCCGTTAAAGTTGGCATAAATATAGAGGAAAAGCAAAAGTAAAATCTGTTTTATTCTATTGTGGAGTGCAGTGTTAGCTTTTGTTAAATATTTTGGGTGTGGAGGGGAGATTGAGGAAGGCATGAAGATGGAACAGTCAAATTGCAAGTGAAAAAGAGGCCTTTTCTGTAAGGACCCATCAGTGATATTAAACACACAAGGAAGCCTTTAGTATATATACTTCCACATCAGTATTAAGAGAAAGCGGTCTGATTTCTTAGCGCTGATAGAGACAGCTCAGATCTGCTCGTGGTTAAGTTCTAAGGATTGGGTGTCCTGTAGTTCAGTGATGACAGTTCTGAGGCCTGCTGGATAGTATTTTCGTGAAACCAGAAAACCAGTGCTTTCATGGGCCTTGTAAGAAGGAAATGTGTCTGTTTGGGTGTGTTTCCTACCACTGAACTGCTGGGATCAAAGTAGCCTGCACTGTGGCTCTTCCCTGCTTTCCTGGAAGCTATATGGAATTACTGATGTACTGTCTTCCTGTGTCACTTGCAGGCATCTTCAGCAGGTATCCCAGTCATCTTCATTTTGAGTCACTTCAGTGAAGAATCTCATTTCTCATCCTGTGTAGTATCACTTCAGTGCACATTTTACTGATTGTTACTTATAGCTTTTAAAAATGGAGCTCTTGCATGTAACTTCTGCCATATAATAATGCAGAAGTTGCGTGAAAGAGCTCTATTTTTAAATACACAACAAATAGAAGATTCTTCTGTTGTTCAGTATATTACTTACTGTTTAATCCCATAGTGAAGTATGATATCAGGAAAAAGCTACGCCTTGTCTGGGGAGAAAATAATAGGAAAAGAAAGCAAACTCACAGCAGTGATCAGAGAAGATGCTTATTTTCATCATTTATAAAGGAGCTGGGCTGGCTGACACTACTGAGCATAAACAAGCTGTCTCACACATCTTGTGTTTTGTGCTTTGCAAAATTAGTTCAGATTTGTTGTTATTTCTCCATTGTTGTTCCTCACGTGGCACTGAGCTCTTCAGTGGGTTTTCAGTCACCATTACCTGTAGTGCTGGATCTTCATCAGACACACAACTTGGATGTCTCTTCTAACCGTGTTATCAAAGAGCATTCCATCCTTGGGGTATTAAATTCATCTGCAAAATAAAATTTGTAGTGGCATCTGTAAAAGCTCTTCCATGCGCAATAAGCAAGGTCCTCTTCTGTGAACAAAGCAGATGAGAGATTATCTGATGCATCTTGAGCAAAGACTGTGTTTCAGATAAGGAAGAAGTGCTACCACAGGTAAGGCAGTTGTTAGCCTTGCGGTCACTCCCCTAATAAATCAAAGGGGTTGAGAGATGTCTGTGCTCTTTTATACACAGTTGAAGTTGCTTCAAGACCTGCCTGTTCGTAGAGGTAGATGCAGGTACTCATCAGAACTCGGAAAATACCTGCCTCTACACTAGAGGCACCTGAATGCATCCGTCAAAAACGGAAAGAAGCAACTTAAGATAGTACAACCTTGGTGAGAATCTTGAGCTCAGACCTACTCCCTGATGCCTTTTTTGAAAGCTGAAGAGCTTTCCTGGTTATCAGTGGTCTTTGAAGAGATTTCTACTGCCCCCTCGGATGCCAATTCCTGACCTGGCCCCAATTTGGGGGGGGTGCTATCTGTTACTCTTTCAATACTCTGGAGAGTTACATGGCTGAGGTAGAGAGGAAGATGTGGGTTTGCAACCTGTTCAAGTGCCTTAGTATCTTCAATTCATCCTTAACAGTATTCAAGCAAAGGCAACGTTCAACGTGGAAGAAGAAAAGATCACGCTCGTGCATTCTGCTTGTTCAGATGTAACAAACAATTCTCCCCATGATGTTTTTGTCATTTGTTTGGCAGTTGTATGTGTGAGTTTCGATGGCGGTTCCTGTGACGGGCACAGTCTTAGAGGAAGGGCTGCAAAAAGCAAAGTGCTTATGCTTGCCTCTCCATGCACTGTATGTTTTTGGGGCTAAGAGTGCTCTTGAGCTCCATAGAGTGTTTCAGGCTGTGTCTGAATGGCGTTGGTGTCAGAAAGTTTGCTGCTGTTCCTTTGCATTTGATGGCAGCTTGTGCACCTTCTGTGTCAGCTCTTTCTATTGCTCCATTGCCTGGGCAGGGCATCCCGGGCAACTTGAGAACTTGGCCTTGTGATAACAGAAAACAGGCAGATGAGTATTTCACTATCTGGACTGTTATCCTAGTCAGGCAGCCGCATGTAGATTTGCTAGGTGATAGCAAAGAGCCTTTCTTCACACAAGGCCTGTGACCCAGCTTCCCAGAGCTCAAGCAGGAATTCCCTCTGGGATGGAGACCCTCTGAGTGATAGACTTTCTCTGGTGCCCCCAGTCAGGTTTTGAACTGTCCTTCGTTTGTATCTCAACTAGAGGCTCTGGGACTCTTCTCGCTGTTGCTGCTGTTGTGGGTAGAACTGCTCGTTGGATGAGCTGACTCGTAGGACATCATTCAGGGGCGTGGGGATCCTCACCTGCAACTCTTCTTTAACGTCTAGTGCTCATGTGTGTTCACAAATTTCTGTCCCATGGGTTCCCAGGGTGTTTCCAGCAAGTCTGGGGGCTGGTAGAATGCAATGTAAAAGCAGGCTCTGCCCATAGTGTAACGCTGACATCTGTGACAGGGCTGAGGAACTCACACAAGGAGCTTTAAAGACAAAAATGTCCCCCACACCAAAACTTTGGCTTCTGATGGTTCTGTTATAAACACAAACACAGTGTGCAAACAGACATTCATCAGCAAAGAATCGTGGGTACGTAATCTTTCAGCACTTAGAGCATTTTGAATACTTAAGTAGAAAATCAAATCAAATATCAACATGCATCCTGAGCTATAGCAAACCATTTTTTTTAAAGCTCAGAAGAATCCAAATAATTTTGGTTAATTTTTCGGTTTTGATATTTTGCTGAAGAAACATGCTAAAGACAGGTGCATGATACAGGGCAAGAATGCTTTGTTTGAAGTGAATATACTTTGGAATTAAAGCTTTTTTTTTTTTTTTTTTTTTTTTTTTTTCCTTTTCTAGCCTCTCCTAGTGCCTCATAGAATTCATTCAACAAGCCGAAATGTGAGAGAAGAAAAGACACGCTCTGAAATAAACTGTAAGCATGCGTATATTAATTTTTATCAATTTTAGTTACTGACGTTCACCTATAGCTTCTACTGGGACTGCTGCATATTTGGCATATACAGAAACATTTTTATGGATATGCAGCAAGATAAAAACATGCAGTTTCATTTACAGAGACAGGCTCCAGATGACTTTGCAGAATAAATGTGAATGTAAAATACTTGAATACAGACCTTTGTGTGTGTACTCCAACAGATCTCATTATTGCTTCATCTTGAGTAAGGAGGGTATAACCTGAGCTCTCTTGAGAGCTGATCGGGGCAGCTTCACTCAGGTATTCAGCGTGATGCCTGATTCTGCTGAACAGCATACTGTTACAGTGCTGCTTATTATGTATAATGATTTTAGGTGTCTGAGGATGAAAAGTCTTGCAATTAAATCTTGGACTGTTGGGTCAAAAAACAAAAACAAAACAAAACAAAAAACAACAAAAAAACACCCTTCCTGTAGAGTTGAAATGAAAGCCTATACCATTTCTAGTTGCTGGTTGCTGAGGGGAAGCTTTCTCATCCTTCATTAATTTAATATCTTTTTGTCATTTTTACTCTCAAATTGAAGCAAGACACTGAAATTGAAAAAGGAAGAAGTTGATCACCAGCTGTTAAAACCAGACTCCGTCCCCTAAATTATTCCTTTGCTTGAATTAAACCAGGGTGATACATGAAGCCTTTTTCTTGAGCTAAAAATGAGAGGAGCATCTGCCGAAGAGCTCTTCTACAAGATGTGATCACCACTCTCCAAACTTCTTTTGAAGTTCATTAGTGCTAGTGAGTCTCCTTCTCCCAGAGAAACAGATCCATGAGTGAATTCACACAGAGGATGTATTTTTCTATACACTACAGCTGCAATGTCCCATTAAAGACAGTGTTCCATGTCCTGTTCCCTAAATTCTTTTCCTGGTCCGTCTAGAGAGAAGTTGGGGCAAATGATGGCAGTGCTGTCTCTGTAATAGATGATAAGTAATTTTTGTGCCCATTACTTTGTAGTGGGCACAAGTTGTGCACATACCAAAAGTTTTCATCAGCAGTGATAAGATACTTTTTTTTTTTTTTAATGAATTATCTCTTTTTATTAACCTCTAGAGACAAATTCTTTCCCATCTCAATTCAACTCAAATTCTTCTTTTTCTTTTTTCCTGTCTAGTTGGTCAAGTAAAATTTGATCCACCCTTGCGAAAGGAGACAGAGCCACATCATGAATTTGTGAGTAGCAAGTAGCATGGGCTGTGCTTGGCATATTAATCCCTGCAAACACTTGTGGAGAAGGGGAAATCTAAAGACGTGTGGCACACTTCCTTAGCACCACTAAATTTATTAGCAATTTTTATAGAAAGTGATAACATACTGGTCCTAAATCTTATGTTGCCATTATGCTGTATGCAGTAAGATCCCTTATTTTGGGGCATCAGGTGTGACATCTGTGGTAAGCAACAACTGTCTTGTGGATTTCCTTCATCCTTTATACTTCATTGCCAAGTATATCATTCCCCTTAGTTACTTATAGAATTACTGTTTTTTACACAGGTTTTGCTCTCCCTCATTCTCTCATTGACAGTGATTGGTATCAGAAATAATCATAAAATTGAAAGCCTGGGAGGGGTTATGACACCTTAAGAAATGGATTTTTGTGGGATCGTTCCTTTTCCACACAAATTTTGTGTAGCCTCATTCGGAGTCTTTAAACCCACCTGAGCTGTACTGAGTCAGGCAAGATTTGTTGCCTCTGTTCCTTGTACCAAGGGGCTGCGAGGGCGGGCGGTGAGGAACAAGGGGAATGAGAGCTCAAGCAGTGGGGGAAAAGGTGTCTGTGCTGTCTCACATGCCCCACTGTGGTATCTTCTCTTCCATGGCATCTGTTGCTTTCCACATTTGTGCACTTGGGCAGTTCCTTCTCATTCCTGATGAAAGACACTCCTCTGCTACCCTACTGCAGGCTTTTGTGTTCCACTTACCTAAAGCAGGTGTTAAGGTGAAAAAAATGGCCTGTTACCAGGTACGAGGGACACCAGCTCTGCTCCTCAAGTTCGTTGAGGGAAAGGCACGTATCTAGGAATGGATTTCCTCTTTCCTCTTCTACAAACCCCGTGTGCATGGTGTTTCTGGCACAGGTTTCCTTTGGAGCTCTCTAGTATCCCAAGGTCTCCTGTGCAGTGCCCTGTCCTTTGCAGTCTGCCAAGCAGCTCTGCGTGGATGAGGTTGTATGAAACCTCGCTCTTCCTCAGCAGCTGCCTGGATTTGGGTAGTCTGCAGTTTCTGGTGCCTGTTCAAGAGAGGAAAGCGCCTTACCTCATCACACGAGGACTTGCTCAATGATTTCAGATCTGCTATGTAGCCCTTGACTTCACTGCTCAACAGCATTGTTTAGGGTCTTGATTATAAGGTGTTCATTGAGCACGATAGTAAAATGTGAGAGTTCCCACGACCAACTCATCTGTTACCTCAGAAATGATTTTTGGAGTGATTTCAAGTTAATACAACTTTGCTTCTCCACTGCATTGTTTGGATTTTAAAGAAAATGTTTGGTAGCGTCATACAGTTCAGTATCACACTTCTTTAAAAATTTCATTTGACATATGAAACTGTAATTACAAAATATCCGAGTGGAGAAGCTAAAGTTTTAAAAACTCTGGTTAGTTCTCCGTTTTATTTTATCCATCACTGACTGTACAAACAGTTGCCAAGCTGGACAATCTCCTGGGACAGAGAGGCAGTTTTGTTGTGCCCTCTCGATCTGTGATGCTAAGCTGAGAGGAGAAGTTTTTCTGCAAGCTGTGTTAAAACACAACTTCTGAAAGCGTTTCCTTAGCAGGAGAAGCCTGTAGCCCTTGGAGAGGGGTTGAGCCTTTACCCTGGTGTGTGGTAACTGTCAGGACCTCTGTGCTTTAGAGTCACCAAAACTCTTGCTGCTGTGAGAGAGGACTCAAACTATTCAGATTAATTTTTAAGATAGGGATTTTTTAATTTAGCATTTTATTTTGTACTGTGTATTCCTGCTGGAGTTTGTACCTTGCCTTATCCCACTGCCCATAAGGAAGATCTATAACTGTATGTTTGGGTCTTTCTGAAGAGGGAAATGAACTGCCTGGCTGCCTGTGTAAGAATGGAGCATGTAGACCCCATTTGGTCTTTTGAGATAAAATTTTTCTTATTTTAGGACATATACTTTTTATCTTTAAAAGATTAATATCTTATTTCTGATGTCTTGGCAGGAATTTTTGTGTAGTACTAGTATAATTATTTGAGTTTGTTTTCAGTGTAAGCATGAATGGAAAAGAATGCCTTTTTATGAAACAAGCATCAGTTTGTCACAGAATTACTGTGACATATGTAATAATGCCACTGCAAGCAAGATAAATAGTTCCAATAAGCAAAGGTAACTGCTTACATCATATATTTGTATCTACCTTAGCTGTTTATGTAATACACTGCTAGCTGTAGATGCTGAATTAGAAGAGTTGCAATGATTCTTATGACTTTTGTCAGCCAAGAGGGAAACATAACTATGATTTTTTATAAATGGGATTGTTGGATCTAGAGACCAGAGAAAAATCATATTTTATCATTAGATCTGGAACCTACAGAACAGTTAAATTGGCACGTGAAATGCTTGCAAGAGAGCTGTTCAGAGAGCAGATCTTTTGGTGAAGAGCTTCAGCATAAAGCAGACCAAGAAGTTCGTAATAATCTGCGCGCTCTGGGAGAAAGAGAAATTATTTGAAATGGAAGCAAGAAATGCCTGTCTCTTGCTCCACGGAAAACCATGCACGTCTCTCTTTATTAAAGCAATTCTTCTGACCCTTTTGCTTCTGTCTTACTAAGGCATGCTTAAACCTTCTGCTAATTCACTCAAGGGTATGAGTGCACAAGCCAAAGGACTGGCCCCCCAGCATAGTGCCTTGCTGGCCGTGCTATGTCACCCGTGCCCCCAGGCCACTTGATGAGCAATAATTCATTATTTTGGTGTCAGTGCTTGGCGATGTGACGATGCCCTTAGCCGTGTTTGAAAACACTTTCCCTCACCCCAGAACTGCTTTAACATGGTTTGAGTTTCAACTAACTTCTTTTTTTCTCTCTCTCTCTCCAATTAGCAAGAAAATTTCCCTTTATGTATACTTGCCTTGCAGTCACAATGTAAATAACTTAAGTTTCTTGATCTCTATCTAATGAACAGCCTGACAGTAGCGATTTTTTGGACAATTCAGAAGAAATGTACTACACTGCAAGATCTAACCTGGTATTTTTCATCTTACGCCTTTCTTTGTCAATGTTGGATTTGTCTTTATTTTCTTTCTTCAATGCTCATGTTTTTGTCTTGTGGTTGTCCCAGTGTTTCATCTGTGTTTGAGCCATTCAGTGCAAGGATTCATCTATATGTAAAGCTATGTAATGTGAGAGAGACTTCATACTGTGTTAGTATTGCAAATATATGACATGCATTCGTGCCCAGTTGAGTCACTGTTATTGAGGAGACTTATTTATCTCACTGTCTTGCAATGCAGAGTTCCTGAATTTGGGGGCAGGGTGATCATAGGGGCGAGGTATAGAAAAGACTTTCTCTTCATATTAATAACAGAATATTTAGAAAACTGTGCTCGTAAGTGCACATACTTTTCCAAACTTTCTTTTACTGCACTTCTAAAAATATTTAGTTGGCAATGCCAAATGCAAAAAAAAAAAAAAAAGGTGGAAAGTCATTCTCTTTTCTTTTTTTCCCCTTTGCTCTTTGGGTGCCATGTAGCAGAAGAGCAGTGTTTTTACATATTTTACATCTTTGTATACTGTGAAAAATGAGGGGAAAAAATGTATTCTACTGGATCAGCTGCGTTTTTATAATAATGTTCTTTTATTTGTGAGCTGTATGACCTAAGCCCACGGGGGAAGGGAGTGCAGAGCTGTGCCGGGGGATTTCTTGTTTCGTTTTGATCCGCGTGGCTCTTTTCCCTCTCCATCATTTGGCTTGCTGTGACTTGAACTTGTCCATGTTGTGGTTGCTGGGAGCTTGGCCGTATTCAGCCCTGCTGTTTAGGGTTCCCCTACTCTTGTTCCAGCTCTGCAGTGTGTTTTGACATCTGTTCTGACCTGTTCAAAACCCGCCTGGACGCAGTCCTGTGCAGCTCTAGGTGACCCTGTGTGTGCAGGGGGTTGGACTAGACGATCTCCAAAGGTCCCTTCCAACCTTTATGATTCCATTTTTTTTTTAACTTTATTAAATACATCTTCAGAAATATCTCAAGCATCTAACGCCCTGCAGGGAAGGCCCCACAGCCATCCTTGTGGCTTCCTGCTGGATTCCCTCTGGTTTACCAGCGTCTCTGCCATCTGGGACACCCCACACGGGGAGTGCCACGTGCGGAGGGACAGTCCCTCCATGGGTCTCCTGGGGACACCCCTGCCAACCCGGTGTGGGGTTGGCAGCTGTGTCATTGGGATGCGTCGTGGGGCATCCTGCGTGGTCCTGGTCTGCCCCGCAGCGCTGTAGGCGGTTGTGTGTGTCGGGGGGGTTGTCTGTTGTTTTTGTTCTTGCAGTAGGGGGAAAAATCAAATGTTCCTGCATTGGACTCAATTATCCTGGGTTAATTACCGTGCAGTGAAGAGTGGTGAATTCTACCTTTTAGTGGGGGCAGAGGATTTTGTCAGAACTTGAATTCCGTATTTCAGCCCCCAGCCTAAAGTGGTTTTTGATAAGAGACTTACAATTACCCATCTGCCCTGTTGTATTTGCCAAGTGCACTTACACCATTGGTCTTACTTAAATGCTTTGGTCATGTCTGTTTTTGTGGTTCATAAACATGTTTTGGATTTAATCGTTTGTCACAAAGTCTTTGGCAACGGTTACTTTCATTAATGCTGTGCTTCAGAGTAGCTAATGCAGGCTAACTTAGTATTTGTGGCAGAGAAATTGAAATACCTGTAGGAAAATGTTAAAGAAGGAGGAGCGAAGCTGACGTTGCTAATTCTGTTGTTGGGAAGCAGCTTTACAAACGCTGCCTACAGCTGCTGCTTGTATCAAGGCCTTAATGTAGGTGCTTGAGAGAGGGGTATCCCTCTTCGTTATAGAAATATGAAATAAGATGGTTTGTGGTGTTATGTGCCAAGTGAACGTTCATGAAAGTTTGTGGATTGCACTACTGTACAAAGCAGGGAAGAAGGGGACATGCAGCTACAGGGCAGTAATGGCCACAATTCCTCCCTGGCAGACTTGAAAATTTACTTGGTCTCGTTAATAAAGTAGGCGATCCTATTTTGGATGTGTTAAATTATTGCCACTATCAAAAGAAATTCAGGCATGCAATTTGTTACGAAATAAGAGCATTAGAAGTACTGCATATATATTAAGTAATGTTAGGCTCTTAATCAAATACGGATCCTTCTCTATGGAGGCAATGCTTATTCATTCATTTTACTGAGATAAAAATATGTCTGTATGTTCCTATTTGATATATGTTAGCAATCCAAAGCTGATTTATAGTTTTTAACGCTCAGAATTACTTCCCCAGCAGCTGCTGAGGTTAAAGCCTTAATTATGTCGCTCCAAATAATCTTGTTTATCACTAGATTGAAGTTTGAGGAATAGCAAATGTAGAAAATAACTGTGAATCATTGTTCTATTGGATACATTCAGAATCGTTTTTTGAAGCACTGTGAACACATTAAAAACAGATTTCCAGTTCAACTAGGCCCTCAGCAATAAATCCCTTAATCAGGAAATTAAGTATATGAAAGTTAAAATAGCAATCAGTTCATCATGACACACTGCAGAAAATGATTATAACATTTTGCAAATTAAAATGCTAAAGGCATTGCAGGTTGAATCAGTTTCAGGGATTTTTGTTTGTTTGTTTGTTTGTTTTTGATAGCATAACCATATTCCCAAATTTATCTTCACTCTGAAAAATATGAAGAAATTCTATATTTCTTCAGTCATTGACTAGCTTGATAAACATCTTGCTTTCTTGGAGAGGTGCGAGTGGCCTTTCCGGAGCGTTTGCCTTACGAAAGTGTCCAGAAGGATCAGAAGAACCAGCCGTGATTCCCTGTGTTGCCGCAGAGGGTGGCACCTTGTGCGCGGATCCAGCGGCTCCGGGGGACGTCGCTGGCAGCCTGAGCTCGGCTGCAGAGTTTGGGCTTGCATCTGTGCTCTAATATCCAGCTCATTGGTAGCAAGGAGAAAAGGGTTAAGCACAGACCTGGGGACTCTCTTGGAGAGACCCGTGCAGCGGCTCTGCTTTGGTGCTGCCTGGTCTGGAAAGTGTTTCAGTCAACTAATGCTCATCAACACTGTACGTGCATTAAATGAAAATACTTATGGAGATAAATACTGTTGCTGGGAAACTTTTAGGATGCAAAAGAGATAAAAACTTATAAAGCAGACACTTGCATCATTAAATAACTAATGCTAACCTGTTCTTCTCAGGGAGAAGCCATACCTGATAAGACTTCAGCTTTGTGAAATACATTTTTGTTTAATTATACTGATTGTTCTGATAACACATAGCAGCTCCCTGGAGGCATTGCAGAATGCAGACAGTACTTCCCTCTGTTTGTATATCAAGCATGCAGCTTGAAGGTTTATACAATTATAATTGCTGGATATATTTGGCATTGAGGGGTACAAGAGAAAAACAGATTGCTCTTTGGAAAGGCGCTCTTGCTGTCAGCATTTCTCTCTCAGGAATGCAAAAAATGAATTTCCCTAGCAACAAATTACATCTACATTGGGGATGAAAGCAGGGATGTTTACAAGGCTTGCGAGGATACTAACAAGCAAGTTAAGTGCAGGAAGTGAAGAATATACATCTCCTATTATAACCATAGTCTAATAAATGCTAGCAGGCAGCACAATAGTAAACTGAATAAATACAAAGGGTTTTTGTCCTTTTAAAATATTTAAATATAAGTTACTCTGGCAGATGTCCTTTTTTATAAAGGGAACTGCCTGTAGGTCTTGTTAAAGGCTGGTGACAGGTGAAGAATCTTTATGCTTTATGGAGGTTTGCTTATTTTCTCCTGTTAATATTCTTGTCATTGCTGTACAGTATGCATAGCTATGCATTATATGGTGTCTAAATCAAAATGGACAGACATTTTGGCTCTATCTAGCGTAAGGCTTTTATTATCTGTTTAATCTGTTAGGCAAAACAGTTGTCACTTAAGGTGCAAATCTCAGGTTTCTCTGTAGCACTCTAGGACTGTGTTTTCCAGCAGCCTTGCCATCCTGGGTCTGACACATGGGCTTGCACAATCTGTTTAATCTCCTTGTTTGGAGTTCTAGTGACATCTTATGTTTCCATATATCCCTCTTGTTTGGAAGTAAAGTCAGTATTCCCAGTAAAGAAAGTTAAATCTTTGTAGCCTGGTGTCAAGCAGGAGAACATGAAGTGATGGTGAGGACCAGCAGAAAGGAATTGGTTGGAGAAGGTGACAGATGATGGAAGTAATGAAGAGACTGAAATGAGGAGAGCTTAGGACAGCTTTTCTTGAGGGAAAGCGACTCCCACAATGTCTTACGTGCCTTGGGAAAATAGGAGAGATCACTGAAGCAATCGAATGCTACTGAGATGTGGTAGAAATAGACAGGAAACAACCCAGAACTAGTCACTGAGTAGAAAACAATGTTTTACAGGTTTCCATTAAAATATATATAAAGCATAAAATTATCACCTGAAAGCTGGGTGGCTTGTGTTTTATCAGCTTGGAGCACAGGCAAGTCTAGCGGGAGACTTTCCCTGGATATTTACAGGCTCCCCTTGGGAGATCCCAGCTCTGAGCTGTCACTGTTACCTACCCCAGGCTTATTGCTCTCTTAGCCTGGGGACCTGGGCAGCTTTTCCAGGAACAAGGGAGTGATTTGGATTCAGATAGCAGCTAAAAGAAGTTGAGAGACCTTTACAGTATTACCTTGAAAGCAGTAATGTAGCTTCACTTATCACTCACTCAAGTGATTAATGGCTAACAGCTCCTGGTGGATGCAAACACTTGCTTAGGAGCGTATTTATGCACTGATTTCTCCCATCCAGCTGAAGAAGCAAGTAAAACTCTAATTGTAGTAATATCTTCCTGGCAGATGTAAATTTGATGATGCTTCAGACAACCTGTCAGTATTCCCTGTAATTCATTAAATTTTTAGTCATGTGTCATCTTTTGAACAGTAGTTTCTTAAGCTTTTTGCCACTTTTTTGCAATAACTGCACACCATGATTGTGTGGGCGGGTGACTTCGCTGCCAGTTCTGTTAATGCTGTATTTCTCTGGTCGGTATGAAAGGCTATGTTAAGTATACATGAAAGTCATATATACTTATCCTTAAAATATGTGTCAGAATAACATATGTCAGAGTTACAAGCACACGTTTCATGTCTTCTATACTTATGTCTTTAACATCCCCATGTGCAAAAGGCATTTCAGGCTCCCTGACACAACACATCCCTGCCTAAGATGAACACTTCCAGTGTGCCAGTGCAGGTGCTTGGGTTCTGCAAAAAGTAATGTGATAAATTTGATGAAGTTTAGAGAGATCCCGAAGTCTCTTTGTTTTCAGTGTTCTCTTTTTTTTGTCCCTTGACGCTCACATTTCCTTTTCCCTCCCTCCCTCTGTCCTTTTCTCTCCCTCTTTTTCTTTTTTTCGAGCAAATGATTCCTGTGCCCAAGGAAGGGACCAAATTTCAGGAGGATTTAGGGCTGCAGCAGGCTGGTTCCAAGGAATTTTCTGGGCGCAATGGGCATGAGAGCAGCGCTAGGAGCCACGAGGGGCAGGGAAACAAAACGATTCTGCCTCTCTGGTGTGGCAGAGAGGACGGGGGACAGCGGGGCACAGGGTACATGTTTGACGCTCACCTTAAAGATTTGTTCTTTTGCATTTGTAGGATCTGCAGCTAGAATACGGTCATGGTCCTCAGGGTGGCTACTTCTTGGGTGCAAATAAGTGAGTAAGCAACGGCGTTTTCTGCTTTAATTCAGTCTCATCTGTTTTAATGTAAAATCACAAGTATGTGTTAAACATGTTAGCAGACATGGATGTGTTGAGCTTGTTTACATCAGTTGCAATTCCAAAATCACTCTTTATTTCTACTGTGGTAGCAAAGCCAATGATGCAATTACAAAACTTTTTGGTATTTGAGGCTGTGTTGATTACATTGTATCCATGTTGCTATGAGCTTTCTCTCTAGAAGAGACTGTTACCTCCTCTGCTGTTGACAAAATGTTTGTGGTAGGAGGTCTCACAGAGCACAGCCTTCCCCCATCTAGAAACTGCAGTGGCATTATGCACCCCTTGTTCACCTTGTAGGACACCAGGAACATTCACTCGTAGGGCCTTTGAAAATAACATATATCTGTGTCATCAGAAGTCTTTCACCCTCATGTTTGTATGTGTCATTGTTTTGTCCTATTAATCATATAAAATAGTTTTTATGTTATTATTCTTTTCCATCCACCCTCTCAATTTAACTTCTAGCAAGGCCTTTTGAAACTAGAGTGAAAAATATGGAGAAAACGTCATCATAGAATGCACTATTTGTGGGCATCTTATTTTGGGGCGAGCATGAACACGGAAGCCTTTGGAGATCCTGATGTTTCTGATTCCTGTGTTACACCTGCTCTTCCTCTCTGCTCGGGCTTTTCTCATCGTCGTGCCGTGCTGAAATATGTTTTTGGGGAAAGAAATGAAAAAGAAGTTAATGTTACAGAAATTAACTGGGGAAGAAGGGATTTATTCCAATAGTAATTTATTCCTTTTGTCAGTTTGACTTTTTTTGATGGTCATAATTTTGGATATTGTGGCTTTGTTCTAAATTGAATCAAGTTAAATCAGTCCGTGCTTTGCAGTGCAAGGAACAAGGGCTGCTCCACTCAATAACAGCACGTTAATAAATGCAGCTTAAAGTGAAAAAATGCCCCTGTGCTCATTCGTATTCAGGTGGTCAATATATGTTCTGAAAGCTCGCTAAAATACTTCGAATTATTTGCTCATAGAATCACAGAAGCGCTTGCCCTGGCTTTTGATAATCAAGTTTGTTTGAAGCAATTAACTCTGTTCTTTTTTCTTCTTTTTTTTTATGCTGAAGGAGCCTCTTAAAATCAGTTGAAGAAGAGCTGCATCAGCGGTAATTCTGTTCTTCTTTTCCTCTTGTGCGCTGCAGTCATTTGTGCCTTCATTTCTTATGTGTGTCACAGCAAGCTCTTGTTTGTTCCTGTACGTGGTGAGAAGATAGGGGGGAGACTTAGTTGTCTGGATTGCAGCTGTGCTTTTAATGATTATAATAATATCGATAAAAATCTAACAGAGTAAAACTCTATAAAAGAGGTAGCAGCCCTTGAGCTCACAGTTTTTCGCAGTAGCCAAAGTCCTTTAAAATTGACTCAGCTGTAGTACCTTGTTCATTTCCTTAGGGGACATGTGGCACATCTAGAAGATGATGATGATGATGCAGATGATGATGCTAAGCAGTAAGTCCTTTCTTCTTGTAAAAAAATAAATAACCTGATTTTTGAACAGATTAAATAAAATTTGGGGTTGAAGTGTCTTATCCTTAACAATTCAGGATTCTTTTTCCTTAACCATTTTAAAGATACATTTTTAAAGTAGTTCAAGTTACATGAATTTTGCTTATTTTTATGGTAAATATGTGATAAGTTATCGTTCTTGAGCTTTTTTTAATTGGCAGGTGAAAGTTAAAACATTTTTAATGGTTCGCATGACAGCCATGTGGGATTCAACATTCCTACATAAATCCAGTGTAGAAAAGAAAGGTGCTATTGAGACAAGATTGTTTTCTTTCTTGTTAATGAATAATTTGGAAAGCTGTTGCTTCATACCAGAAACCCATAAACAGAGCGTTATCCATTGCTGGATTGTTTACTTTTGGACAGAAAATTAAGCATCTCTGTAAAGTTTTTTCTTGCGATATTTTACTGCTGTTCTCTTGCCACAAAGGCGGTGGTTTTTATTGCTGTGTGCTGAGCAGGAGGACGGGGTTCTTCAAGAGGAGGGCAAGGCTGCTGATCTTTATGGTGTCTGACTTTGGATAGGTGCCAGCACCTGAAACTTGTATTTTTTATGATCGCTTGCTCAGAAGCAAGTAGGCCATTCGACGCAGGTCATACTTATAGAAGAAAAAGGATTTTTAAGCATATTTAGCAGTCTTTATTCCCTTACTGATTTCTTAAGAAGTTCTTCATGTTTTGTTATTAAGCAGTTGCTTAAAGACATGCTCAAGTAGACAATTCATCAACAAAATGAAGCTGCCCTGCGTTACCTGTGAAAAGTGTGATCATGTTCCTTTTTGGACCAAGCTGAAAACCTGCTTTGCTCATAGCTGTGTAGATGTTGGTGCTAGTGATGGGAACCCAGGGTGCTTGCAAAGCAGGACGTAGCGGTCCCCCAGAGCTCCTTCCCACCCACTCCACTGTGATGGCCTTCACCAAAGATGCTCTGGAGATCTGCACTGCTGAAGCCAGCTCAGCTTGGTTCCTCTTTAACCCGTGTTAATACCGAGCTGTTCTGTGTGTACAGCTGCGTGTCTCTGTTTTGGTTTTGCTTAATGTTGTTTTCTCCTCTTGTTGCTCTGTTTGCAGCAGTATAGCCCATTTCAGTCATGTTCCAGGATTTGGAGCTCTCGAAGGGCTTGCACGGAGAGCTCTGCTTTGATCTCACAGAAGCTCCATTAGAACTTCCTGCAGCACTGACTTCTTTGGGTGTTTCTGTTGCTATCCTGTCCTTGCAGATTTTCAGCCTGAATGAAGGCCTCCAGGAGGTTCCAATTTCTGTGACCCCAAGGACAATCAGCAGGTGGTGTTCGAAGTAGTCCTGGGCTCTATTGCTTCTTCTCGTGTTTCATCCCAAGTACTCTTGTCCTACAGAGAGGGCCTGTAATTTCCTTCTAAGCAGACAGTAAGCTTGGAAGGACTCAGCTGTGAATCATTTTCTGCATCCATGGTTCTTCTCTTGCTGTCAGCCTGAGCCCAAAGCTCTGCTACGGTGTGTGGGACATGCTTTTGGTCGTCAGCTCAAATGAGCTCACCTTCTCCAATGAAGATTCAGAGTCTTTTTTTCATATATATTCTGTGAGATGGAGCTGCCATTGAAGAGCATGTGACATTGGTCACTTCTTCCCTTGGATGCAAACACAAACAGATGAAGCAGCTGTACCCTTGCCAGTCCAAACTGATGCTGCTGCATGGTTAGACTTGATGATCTTGAAGGTCTTTTCCAACCATAATTGGTGGGAAAACCAGATTCTGTGGTTCTGTGGCTCTAGAGCTGCGTGATTCATAACAGAGGACCCACAGACTTCGGGGAGCAGTATAAAGTATTTTCTATCTCCTAATCATTTTGATTGTTTTGTTACTTCTTTTCTTTCATGTTTAGTGAAGTTGTCACTTGAACATGCTGGATAGGGAACCTGTGAAATACAAAATTGTTGGAGTCACCACTCCATCATCAACAGTGATCAATGCTATGTAAACCTTGTTGTTGACACCAGGATGGGCTCTCCTTTCTACAAATATTTTTAACGTTTGTGCCAAGTCCTTGGTGTTTTCCTTAACATCCGACTGCCCAACAACACTGTGAGATGCAAGAAAGGATGTGGAGCGAGATAAAAGTGGAGCGGGGACACGTGAGGACTTGCCCCGTTGTGCAGAACTTTTGCTGTCTTTGTAGCTGAAGCACACATCACAGGGGAGCCCGTTCTCTTACCTCCCCTTCCAGCTTCTCCAAAAAAAAAGAGAAATAAAAAGCCATGACAGAAACTGAAAAGATTGAAGCAAACCAGACAAGTGGTTGGTCTGTAAACAAGCAAACATCTCACTGCTTGGATATTTCCTAGTGCTTTGGAAGAGCATAATTTAGAAATAAGCAAAATATTGTGCAAGAATGCCAAGTTTTCACAGCTGTAATCCGGGTTTTTTTAATGGAAATAGTTTTCTAGTCCAAAAAGATTAGGAAATGAGACAGCACAAGAGTCTGTGAAAACATCAGGAACTTAGGATTAAGAAAAACAGCATGTTCTTTAAAACACCAAGGTGACAGAGAAAGAAAGTCCCCCATGCTTCAGCTTTTCTCCCTTATGCAGACGCGTTGTGCTCCAGAAGCTCCAGAACTGCTCTCATGTTCAAAAGCTGCCTTGCTCAGCAGAGCTCTGTGAAAAGGGGAATCTCCTGAAAGAAAGGAGAGGTAAAAATAGAAGCAGAGAGCAGAGTAGGTAGGTTTCACTTTCGTGTGTGCAGTTAGCTTGAAGTCAGTGGTGACTTTTTTTAAGGAATAAATTTCCAAGGGACTTGAGTCAGCTCAAGGCACTCATGCCCTCAAGAGGAGGATAACTTGAGTTCTCCCTGCTACTATCTGTGCTGTGCATGGCAGTAACAAAACAGGATTTGAAACAGGATTGACTTTGCAGTTATTTGGATGTAGTAATGCTGTTGACACGTTAATAATGTTTACTTAAATTGATAAAATCCTGCGTTTTCTCTCGAGCACTGCAGTATGAGGATGAGAAAGAGAGACTGGGTAACAGCTTGTTTTGTTTCTTTTCTTTATAGTGCTACTATGAAACCTAAAGTGCCACCTCCTTTGCCACCAAAGGTAGGTTGGGAGAGGGCTTTCACAGATAAAAGGGAACACACAGAAAGGCTTAATTTTTTTTTAATGACTTTAAATGTAAAAGTCTTTCCAGGAAGATGCTGCCCGTTCTCTTGGATTTTATCACAGCCATGACTTGAAGACTTGATTCAAGTCTTCAAGTTGATGGTATAGCAAGGTGGGGTTTGACTCCTATGTTCATGCAGATTTGCAATTGAAGGCCACAAAGTCTTGCACTGCACCATACTGACCAACGTGGTAGTGCTGTTTTCTGACAAATTACCCTTTTGATACTTTGAAAGGAACAGTAGTTCAAAATGTGGTACTACAGAAGTATTTTAGGAATAGGACCAACAAAATAAGGAACTGTTTGCTAATTTGTGGTGGAAGAATGTAATTTTTAGATGTGTGTCTGGATCACATTAGGTTTTGTATTCTACCACCTGAATAATATACTGAATCTTCTTGAACTTATCTTTTTAAGAGCAAAATTAAAAGAGGGGGGAAAATATCCTAAATCTTTGTTGTTGCTGTTGTCAGATGGCTATTAATTTCCCTAGGCAAAAACTGAAGATTTGATTATTCTTCTTCCTGCATTACTAAATTTTGTACAACTGAGAGAGATGTTTACAAGCAGTATTGGTGTAGTCACTGCCTAAACTGTTTTTTCCTTTCTGAGGAAAACCCCCGTCTGGGATTTTCTCTTTAAAATTCTGGCCATACCATTGACTGTTCCTGAGTTCCTACTTTGATTTGGTTATTCATAGGCATAAACTGTGATATGTCAGTATATACAGGACTTGTTCAATGTGTGATTTGAATATAATTCGATACGTTGCTTATGGAAAGGTATTTCTTTATTCCTGTATATTCCTCCCTGGCACAATGAGGGATTTTCTGGATGTTTGGTGGGATTTTTGGTTTTATTTTGTTTTCATGGCAGCACCCACTTTACAAGCAAAATTTCAAGGATCCAAATAATGGAATCATTCCATTCTTCTCATTGAATCTTTTTCATCCTGCCATTGGTATTACTATGGTTTTTTGTTATGTTTTGTTTTTTAGCCTAAATCCATCTTTATCCCCCAAGAAACTCATTCTTCTGAAAATGATAACCAAGGGACAATCAAAAGATGCCCGACCTCAGAGAGTCCAGCGAAATCTGCATCTCAGGTTCCACCCAGACCACCACCTCCTCGGTTACCTCCACAGAAATCTAATATCTTAGGTAATAAGAGTGAAACCAAGAAGTGTACAGGTATTTCTTAAATAATGAAGTGTGGTTTATTTCTGTATCCTCAACTATACACACATTAAAATGTGCTGTGGTAATTTTTCTGTGGTGGGCAAGTAGGGGAAAGTGCCTGACAGCAAAGTTGCCTGAAGTGTGCATGCTTCAGCCCACACAGGGGGGATTTCTCTTTCAGTGAAGCCAGAAGCAGAATTCTGCTCGTGTCAGTGGCAACACTAAACAACAGGCTCATAATGTAACATGTCAAGATTGCCACAGGGAATAAAATGAGTCTTCCTGTGTGTAAGCTCCAGGTTTTGCCCTGCTTTTGTTGCTTGCGTTCTGTAAAGAACAGAATTGGGCTTTCAGAACTCCCTTTTGTACATAATGAACTGGACAGCGTGGTAGGGCAGCTAATATACTTATTTACTGTTTATTCGGGCTGTTTCTTTTGTGCCGATGTAAGGGCTCTGATGCTTTGAGTGCTCTACTAGACTGGTTTGTTCTAAGCAATTTTAGTGTCTGATTTTTTAATCAGTAACTTACTGATATTTTTTCCCTATGCCTTTACTAATGCAGTAGATTTGTTACCCTGAAGCATGTAATACACTTGAGCAACTAGCACTAATAAATGCCTCAGTGCCACATATAGTGAATTGATAACTGAATTGTTAGCTATCTGCACATTTTCCTTGGATTAGAGATATTAAATACATTATTCCTCGTAACCATATCCTTTTCTCTGCTTGCATGAGATTTGTTTTTCCTAATTACCAAAAGCCATGGAATGAGTTTGAATGTGGCTTTATATGTAGTTATATGTGTGTGTGTGTGTGTGTGTGTGTAAGACCATATATGCTTTAGAAATAGCTTATGATACTGGACCATTTGCTAGCATCAGTGGCAATGACATTATTTTGGCCCTTCAAAATTGCATGTAGACTAGACTATCCCTAAAGTTGTAGGCAGAAGAAAGGAACATACTTGTGAAATATCGATCAAATATCAATCTTTTTTTTTTTTTTTTTTTTTTTTAAGGTAATGGAGTCACTTCTGTCCAGTCAAACGGTGAAAGAGAGGGATCACCACATCAACAGAATGAAGCTAGAGACACTAGTTTTTCAAAGAGAGAGAAGGAAATACTGGTAGGTATTTAAGCATTTAGGTATTGTTTAACAAGGTCTCAAGTGCTTTCGGTGTGCAAATGGGAAGGAACAAGCGAAGTCTCTAGCGATGACACTGGGTGGCATTTCATTTTCTTTGAGTCAAAGCACATTTTGACTAGATTGTCTAGTTCATGATATGCTCTTAAGATGACATTTGAATCCTCTGACTTTATTGCTTGTTAGAAACTGGACCTTAATCACAAATGTAGAAGATTTACTGTTTGTGTTCCCATATTTGTGTGTGATGTAATGAAAGAGAGGATGTGAGAGAGATGGGTTTTCCTGAGCAGGAGCTGTATAAGCAAACAAGGAAATTAAGGAACGTGCTGCCACCTGATGGCTTCCTGAAGGATTTGGCCACCCCAGGGAAAGGATCTGGATTAGGGCTGTGCCTGAATGAGTCCCTACTGTATCCCAGATACAGGCATACAAGCATCTTGGAGTCCAGAGGGGGAAGAAAAAAAAAAGATTAAGGAGTTGGATGTGGGGATTAGATAAAACCTACTGGCCTCTGGAGCTCTGGGTCTTCAGATTTAGTGGCTTGGATGTGGTATCGTATTTGAGCTGTGTATGCTCAAATGAAGTTGCATTTGGGCAGCAAGTGCAGATTTTCATCGGATGGAATGTGCTCCAGCTGCAGGGCTGAGGAAGGGGAATGTTCTTCCTTCCCTGGAGCCCCCGTCCCCACAGCATGTGTTGGAGCAAGAGGTGGTGCAGTGTGACAACTCCCTGCTGTCCCAAGGGACTGTCTCCATCGGAGCCACCAGTGACTCGCGCAGGGGTCACGCTGCTACTGCTGTGACACAGAGCTGGAGTGGGAACGTGGGACAGAAGAGAGGAGGAATCCCATGGTTCGATCAGCCTAAGCGTAACCTGGCAGTGTATCCATCAGTGTCCCTTGGAAGGCTGCTGCTAGACATGTAGCGCTTGTGAAGGAAGCGAAGAGGAAATAGGGCAAAAACGCTGTTTGTTTCATTTTGTTTTAAGGAAGCACCAGTAATACAGGCAATCTGTTAGAGAGCATGGTTTCCTGAACTGCTTTGAACCTGTTTGGCCTTCGAAATTGCACGTTTGAGATTTCCTGTGTACTAGTAACAAGTGTTACATCAGTTGTGTCTTTTTACTCAGAGAAAACGATGATATTTGTGTTAGTTATTTATTTTATTATTATCCTACTGATACAGAGCTCAGTACTGAATGACAGAGTTAAGGTCACTACTTGGAATATCGAACAGCTGAACAGTTGCAATATTGCTTTAACTTTGTATTGCTTCAGATATTCCAATTACTTCCATGCATTTTCTTAATGCAGGAACGTGGACCAGATGATGCAGAAATTCATCTGATGATACTAGGAATCTTATTAGAGGCCTTAACCAGAGAAAATGATATGAGTAGCTTGTGGTGTGGCAATACTGAGGGCTGGTCAGCAAGCTAGTATGCCGTTGTGGAAGGGGATCAGAAGGGTGATCAGAAGGGAGCTCTCCAGCCTCATGCTCCAAGTGAGGTTGGGCCATCGGGTCAGCCAAGGCTTTGCGGGGCAGTCGATGTGACACTGAGCACAGTGGGTGTCCCAGCAGATCCTTAGTGCCTCAGCATATAAACATGCAACACCACTCTGCTTACTGTCTAAAAAATGTGCAAGGAGGATTTTGTAAACACTTGTTACGCAAGAAAGGAAAGTACTGGCTTTTTCTTTTCTGTTGGTATAATTATCGTCGTTTGTTTACCAATTGCTTTTAACAGGAGTGTGAGAAAAGTGTGTGTGTGTGTTGTTATTTTATCTTTTCATTTTGCATTTTAGTTAAGCAAGTAGGGGGAGAATGTGTGCACTTGCATGGATAAGCATACGTTTTATTTTTATTTTCTAGAAACCAATTAGTAATGGCCTTCCTCCCACGCCTAAAGTACATGTGAGTATTACTGACTCAAAAAATGCATTTTGCAGCTAGAACATGTTTTGCTACTAAAGCTAAGAAAGGACATTTTTTGAATGTTTGTTGTTTGCATATAAGAAGGAATGTGTAAAAGCCAGTATCTCTTACCGGTTCAGTAACAGGCACAGGATTTCATGAGCTTCCCCTTTTTTTATGTGTTCTCGGAAGATTTTGTTCACCTCATAATATACTTGCTTAATACTTACTAGTCAATCTTTCTCTGTAGGATCTGGGGATCTTATACCGCAGGAATTGCAAATAGACCTCAGGAATGCTGAGTTTGTAGAATTCAGGTCTAGGTTGAAAAACATCTGAATATGGGACTCTTAAGTGCCTTAGGGCTGAGAATAACTATTATGGACATCTACATGCAGCTTCTTGATGTAAAATAGGCTAGAATTTCATTGCAGTATCAGTGTGGACACATCACGGTGACTTCTGCCAGCACTGCCATCAAACGAGCCAGGCACTGCCATCAAAAGAGCCAGGTTCTCACTTTTCTTGGCCATTTGTCCCTCATGTTTCTCACCAGTTTTTCACTGTTTTGGATACCAAAATAAAATTCCTACAGCAGTGTGTAAGTGCAGATGATGCTGTTTCTGCTTCCTGATTGTTTTGGAGAAGCAGAATAGGTCAGGGCAGATGTCTTGCTTCCATTCCTTGGAGTTCATGCTAAAGACTACAACACAAAGGGTTATTGAGGTCAATCCTGTTTTACTAACTAAACTCATGACCCAGGTGTGCATACCTGAGTGAAGGTGTGGCAAACATGTGCAAGTATGGCTAGCACTGAGAAAACCTGGATAGTCATGGGGAAGGCGAGGTGAGATCAGCTCAATGGCTGGAATGAGGAAAAGAAGGTTGGAGTGAGGAAACAGAGTAGTCCAAAACCAAGAACGTTTGCCACATACTGGAACTTTCACAAGAGTTGCAGCAGCATCTTGTCTCTGTGGGCTTCCTGGAGAGCACTGCACTGAAAAAGGCTGGGGAAAGGGTTGTTCTCTTCTGGTTTCCATCATGTCAAACCGCTGTAGAGCTCAGCTAGGTCTCTGCCACGAGCAGTGTTTCCCCACAGTCTGCAGCATCTCTCCAGTGCTGGAAAGGAAGGGTTGTGTAGCAGCTTTCAGGAGCAGCACAAGTATTCCCCCTTCCTTTGGGAGAGCGGTGCCTTCAGAGCAGGGCAAACGAGTGCCTCCATGTCCTGCATCCTTGGGAGGAGACTTATTAACAGCAGGGGCGGGAAAAAAAAAAAGACACGTTGTTTCCAGCCGTGGACTTCATGATCCTGATGACAGGGAGATGCCCGAGGCCCAAAGAAAGGTCTAAATTCAGCAATAACCCTTTAAAATAAAAAGTTGCAGAAGTTCTTTTCTTCTGCCAGATCTGTCAGAGGTTTCCTTTGGGAGGCACTCGGTATTGCCAATAAATTAACTGAAAGCAAATTGTAGCGAAACCAAGACTAGAATTGTAATTGCTGGATGACTTAGGTTTTTATTTAAAGCTTGTTAAATATGGCAGGAATAAAAGGTCAACTGTTGGTACTGCTTGTCTTTTAAAATCCCAAAACACAGGAGCCTTCCTCAGTTTTGTCGTGTTTGCAGGGCATACATGCCTAGGCTCCTCATTTAGGAGCTCCCAAAAAGACTAATTCTGGCACTTTTCTCAGGTTGTACAGACAAAGAAAACTCTTAAAAATCCCATTTGACAGCCTATGTTTTCTGGATATGATTATTTCTGCATAATCTGAAGCTGTGTTCTTCACTGTGTCATTTTTTGTTTGCTTACTTTTACTACTTTAAGTCAAAACCAATCCTATTGGAAATGTCACAATGTAATTTTTCCAGTGTAAGTTTTTCATTGCTTTTAGAAAAATCTGTTTTTACTTTTACAGATGGGTGCTTGCTTTTCAAAGGTTTTCAATGGCTGTCCCTTAAAAATTCATTGTGCAACATCATGGATAAATCCAGATACAAGAGGTATTATATATACTTTATCTGTTTTATCCTCTCCTGAAAACTTCAGGAATGATTAGATGAGCAAGACTGTTCCTTTCAAAATAGATTTATTTGTATAGGCAGAAAGTCTTCCTTAATTATAATCCTGCTGTTTGAAGTTCAGTGGATTTTCTAATAATGTTAACATATGAGGTGTGCAGTTTTCAGCTTTGATTAAAAAGAAATTGCATATGGAATAAAGATAAGGAAACATTTTTTGGTTGACGTTCAAAACCCAATTATTGTAATCAAATGTGCCAATATTCACTGATTTTCTTTTCAAGAAATCTGCCTTCCCTGAGTTTCTGCTTGAGATTCATTCATCTCCATCATCTGCTTGATTTTTCTAAATCTTTGTGGCCGTGCAGGCTGCTGAATTTCTTTTCATATCTGCTTACATTGCAGTGCTCTACCAATAGTCTAGGGAAAGGGAAAACATGCATGTAATATTTTTGAGTCGGTCTCTCCTCCTCTCTCCCTCTTTGATTCAGAAATTGCATACTCTATAACACCTCTCTTAAACCAGGATTTCTGGATTTGTTTGTGTTTACAGATCAGTACTTGATATTTGGTGCAGAGGAAGGTATTTACACACTGAACCTCAATGAACTTCATGAAACATCAATGGAGCAGGTATACTTCTGTTGTGACGTTTTGGATAATGTTCTAAAAACAGCAACAAATTCTTTAGTGCAGTCACATAGCCACTAGGTACACTGAGATGTACCTTAAATGTTTGTGTAAAGGATACCTCTCTGTTGTGTGCAATGTTTGAGTTTTTGGAAGGTCAAACCATTAGGAGGTCTGCAGATATTGATGTGTTGAACTTCATCACAGTGCATTATCCAGCAGTTAAATGTTTTGCTTAATAGTACGGAATTTCCTTGATGTATTTTGTGAGAAGATTCCCATTTTCTTTAAAGCTCTGTTGCAGCAAATGTGTTAGAGCTATAAAGTAAGAAGATCCTTTATTTGCTAGGTTCGATTCTTCTGGTCTTAAAAGCAGCTTTGATGATGAGATTCAACTTACTGAATCCCGGTTAAAATTCTGTCTTTACAGAATCTCATAAATAGTAGTTTGGGGATGGAAAAATGGGGAGGGGAAAATGCCAATCGCGGCTTTTCTGTATAGTGTCTTCTCCAGCTCTTCATCTCTAAGAGACGTGTTTTCTTTCCTGCCTTCTCCCTGGCTTAGGGAGCTATGCATCTGCCGTCAGGATGGAGGAATTTGCAAGGACAGCCTTCGCACTGTAAGCTGCAGGCGCTGGGGTTTGTTCATCTTCCAGGGTCCAGCCTTCGCAGACCTGTCTGTGCTGGGCAGGCAGCCTAGCTAGCTTGCACTGAGCTCCGTGTAATCCGTAATCAGCCACTGGTGCTTGTGTTCGCGAGCCTAAAGTTAGCTCAGGTACCTCTCTGCTGTACTGCAGCTGTCAAACATACCCTGAGAAACATCGCTAATAAGATAAGTCCTGTAGACCAACCACGGTGTCTTAAGAGTGGCAGGGAGAGGAGATGCAATGAAACTCGCTCTCCTGTGTGCACCTGTGTTTTCTCTACGTGCCGGGTTCTGCGTATGTTGTCCTGGGAGGTTTCTGCAAGGTGTTGGAATAAGCATGCAGGTGTGAGGAGACGCGAGTAAACGGAGCTGGAATGCGCGAAGCAGGAGGGGGTGCAGGCTCCAGCAACCCCAGAGTTTGCAGTATTGCTGGTCTCTGATCCTCAAAGCCAAAGGCTTGGAGCTGCGGAGTGCTGAGGCAGCTGTAGATCCCATGTTTCACTTCCTGGTTCACCCTCTAGGCCTGGTGAAATTCACTGTAAAAGCAGAAATTGTGTCCTTGGTTCTTTTCCCACTGCATTTCACTCTTCTGTTGGGTGAAGCATGAATAGTGCAAGTTGTCAGGAGTTAGTACAGCTCTAAGGTTAATACCTTGCTCTTTTGCAGAAAAATCTTTCCCTTAATCTCCGATTCTCTTCAAATCTCTTTCTAATACATCAGCAGTGAAGGTTTTTGTGTGTTCGCTTTGGTTTTTCTTTAAGCACAAGAAATGTCCCGCTGGGTCGGAGCAGTGCGCAGCCTGTCTAGCCCACAGCCCGTTTCCAGCAGTGGCAGCAGGAGCTGCCCATGAGCCCGGCTGCTTTTGGGTGTCCATTCTCTTGGACTCCTCCACTGTCTGCAGACATTGCCCTAGGGACGCTGGAGGATACATCCCTGCCTCGCTCCCTTCTGTGTCTATTTATGGACCTATTGTCTAATCCCTTTTGTACCTCTTGGTACTGTCCACGTCCAGGACTTCTTGTGGGGGAAGCTCTGTCTTTATCTTCTCCAGGATGTACTACCAGTTTCAGACCCTTGTTTCTCATAACCGCAGGATTTAACAAATGACAGCTCTGGTCGCTTGCTGCGTTCCTTGATCACTACTTAGGTGTAATGTGAAATCATGTGGGAGGGCTTTTCAAGAGCCAATTTTAGTCCCTTCAAGTGAGTTGAGTTACGGCAGTCTTGTGAGTGCCTGAGGCTGATGGAGGATGCTTTGTCTGCTGAGGGTTGTTGTTAAGCAGCTCTCCTGTGAAGGAGAAAGGTTGGCTGTTGTAAAAGTTTTGGGCAAAAAGGTTGGCTTGATCTTTATAATGACACACTGTGGGCTAATTATAGTACACAGAGCACATGGGTATAAAATGTTCCCTTGTCTAAATGTTAATGTGTATGTAAAACATAGTTTGTGTGCCAGAGGTTTGACTCTGAATTAACTCTGGAATCCAGGTAAATACTACGTGGCTTAAGCTAATTTCTGCTTAAAAAAAGCAAGTCATTATTAGTTTTGTCCCACTGTCTGTGTAGATATTAATTCATCAACTTAATGTGATCGCGTTTTGTGTATATACATATATATAAAATGTAATTTATTTTTTTCCTTTATCAGCTATTTCCTCGACGGTGTACGTGGTTGTATGTCATGAATAATTGTTTGTTATCCATATCTGGTGAGTTACTCTGCTATCTTTGATCCATAGTGACAACATGCCTTTTGTTTGTATTTCAAGTGTGGTTTTGTTTTCTAAATTTCAGGTAAAGCTTCTCAGCTTTATTCCCATAACTTACCAGGACTCTTTGATTATGCAAGGCAAATGCAAAAGTTACCTGTTGCTATTCCAGCACACAAACTCCCTGACAGAATACTTCCCAGGTAAATACACATTAATCACATAGATTGGCTTGATTTCAAGAATTCAGTTGCTTGTGAAACTTTGGGAATCTCAAATAATTTGGAGCTAAGTTGACAGATTGGCATGAATAATTCATACAGGCATCAATCGGAATGCATACACCTAGATTTACATGAATGGAGATGCGAATTTGCTCTTACTAGGGATACAGTTTTCCATGTATTTTACCTTTTTTGTCAGGTATCGCCTAGTACAGCAAGTCCTGGTTGTATTTGTTGTGAATCAAGGTCTGGGATCAGGGTTGTACTTGTGATGTATCAAGCAGGTGGAAACGGTGATCTGACATTAGCTTGCTTGTGCTCTGGACACTGTGCTTCTCCTCTTCCATTCTAACGTGGCAGGGGGGGAAAGGCAGAGGATATCATAATCATTTAGGAAACGATGGGTGTTTTGGAGAGGCAAAACTACTTTTCTCCAAAAGGGCCAAGACGAGTAAGACTGCCCTCATGGCAGAGGGGTCAAGTTGATGAGTCACTTGGAAAGTTAGGAATACTAGACCTGGAACACACATTTAATGCTCAGCATTGGCACATCATTCCTGTGAGGCACAGGGGAAAGGGTAGGCTTGATTAAAGCGGCACAGGGGAAAGGGTAGGCTTGATTAAAGCAGCACAGAGAGCTGCTGTAACGGACTACACGTAGGGTCCCCCTGTGCCTACAGCAGACTGCAGTACACACACAGTCCCACCAAGCCGTATGCGCCGGCAAGGGGCACACACACACCCCGGCGCTGGGCATGGGGCTAGCTACCAAACAAGCCCAGGGAACCCACTGTGTCTAAGCTGAGGAACGAGTAGCATGAACATAGTTTGCAGAGAAACTCTCGATTCCTAACGAGCATTGTAAATTGCAATAATCTTTCATATGACAGGCTTTTCGCCTAGGAGATTGGATCATAGCAAACCTGCTTCTTAGCCGCCTGTAGTGCTGCTAGCAGGCTAGTGTTTAATGATCAGATTCAGGAAAGGCTCCTGTTCAGTCCTCTGCAAACTTAATGGTGCAACGCTGGCCCAAAATTGTGTTCTCCATAGAAGCTAAACTCTAATCATCTAAGAAAGCAGCAATTTGTGCTTTGCTTTCTTGTGTTCCGTGTGCTTGCACCACCTTTCTGTTCTTCTCTCCTCCAAACCAACTCGGGCTGAGTCCCTTTGGCTTGAGGGCCCTATCATCAGTGGGCTGATAACCATAATTATCACGAGGGCCAGGTGAGGAAGAGCCTCGGACTGCGTTCCGCCTGCAGCGATGCCTCCGCTGTGTTCCAGAGGGCTCAGGAATTCTGTCCAGTCCTGTCGCGTCCCAATGGGAATGCAGCACAACCTGAATGTGGGAGCCATCCAAGGCAGAACGCCTTCCCACAGCTATTCCAGCCTGCTGCCTTTCTCTGGCTCTGGGGCATCGGGGTGACACTAGCCAGGCGGCCTGCCAGTGCCACAGGTTGAAGGACGCAGATCGGGTAATAATTTCTTTCCTCCCAGGGCATAAAGCACATTCTGTGACAGGGTCCTGGATACCAAAGTACAGCCTGAAAAATGTAGCTAAATGAAAGTGTCTGTAGAGGAAAAATGTAAAGCAAAATATTATTCAGTGTAATAATGTGATAATGTGGGGTGCAGCATGTTCATCTGCAAAATGCTTGAAGCTTAGTTTATGATTCTCAGTAGACAGGCATTTAGCAGCAGAAAATAGTTCTGTGAAAAATTTGTTGGGCTTCTTTCCCTTGGATGTCCTTGAGCAGCTCTTTTCATGCCTTTTGTGACTTCTTCGAGGCCAAACTCTGTGGCCAGGACTCGTTTTTCAAACTGTTTATTCCTGTTGCTTTATCAGTCAGTTATTCATAACTTTGCTTCTGTGCAAATATGTTGCAGGTTCATAACTTGGGCTGAAATACCTGTCTCTGTCGCTCCTCTTCTCTGCAGCATCGGCCCAAATGGTTATTTTTGTCTATCAAGGCTGCTCTGTGTTGTCTGTAGCCCTTTGCTCTGCAGAGAAGTGTTCATTCAACTTCTGGCAGCTTACACCATCTTCCCTGACCTATTGCAGTTATTTTCAGGATTTCTCAGGGAGTGTTCCTTGTGCCTAATGCAAGGCCTTGCACAGCTGCTCCCTGTCTTCCTTCACACTTTTTCTTAAAACTCATACTTGCTACTTATGGGAAAAAAAAGTTTCAATGCTCACACTGTTAGTTTTGGAAGACTGTGGCCCAGTTTGGCATCATTTCCTATACCCTTGGGTCTCCGTTTTTGTCTTGAGCCGTTATATCCAAGACAAGAATGTCCTTTCCTCTATCTGCAGAGCATCCGGGAGGAGAAGATGCAGCAAGTTGCAGCATGACAAAGGGGGGTTATGGGAGTATTGATAGACTGTCCAGGAATGTGTGATAAATGCATATAATGACACAGATAGTGGGAAATGATCCTTGAAAACCTTTTCTCTCCATTCATTCAGCTGCATAATTTAGCAGCATCTCAGTGCTGAAAGGGGGTTGCATTCATGTGCTAGGCTTGGTTTTTTAGAAGAAAGATACAGATAATTTCTATTTTTAACTTTTCAAGGAGGGGGAGGGAGTAAATAACATTTTTTCCCGTCAAAAACTTCCTGAAAAGCAATTTTGTTCAATTGTTTCAGCTGATGGATAATCCTGTATTTATGTCTTCTAGGAAGTTTGCAGTGTCTACAAAAATTCCTGACACTAAGTGGTGTCAGAAGTGTTGTGTCGGTAAGTAAAGAATCAACGCTAATAAACCATTCCAATAGTGGCAGTATTAAAGCTTCTGAGTCCATTTCTAGAGGTAACAAAAGACTTTTCTGACACTACTATGAAACTCTGCAAGTGGAGAACTGCCAATTAGTTCTTGCATTTAAGCAGTGAAAACTATGCCATTTCTCTTCGCATGCTTAAGACATTTATTGAGAAATGTGACAAAACAAAACGTGGGTCAAATTGAATCTGGAGATCAAGAAAAGCCTGATTTCCCTGAATTTTTCCCTTTCCCTGAAGGATTGACCTGTAGCAGCAGTGCACTTTCTAGCACGCAAGTTAAAATTAATAATATGAGACTAATAAAAAACAAGGAGTATTTTTGATTTTGGAGGGGCAGTGTTGTCTCTGAAGGCTTTATAGTGTGTTCATATTGCCAGCTGCTGAAGAGCTGAAAGGGGAAAAAGGGGAGGGGGCAGGTAGTTTTAGGAAAAGGAGGGGGAAAAAAAAAAAAAAGCAGCAGAGGTAATTGCACGATCTCTTGGAAGGAAGCTCTTGTCTCTGGAAACATTTCACCTGCTGTTCCATAATCAAGTGTTTGCTGTGAGGAGGAGTTGCATTATGCAGGAGATTGTCCGAGGCTCGGTGTTGAGTGAGCATGTCTGTAATTCATCCTGATGAGAATCCCCTAGGCACTGCTGAGCCATCGTTTTTGTTCGTTACCATTATTGTTTTTTCCTCAGCTCACCTGCTAAAACTTCCCTTTTTCTGGGATATAAATCCTTCAGGGTGTGAAGGGGAGCTGCCGATGTGCACCGTGTGCGTCCAGGCCTTGGCCTGAGACATCTAGTCACGCTGTGAATGTTAAGGGCCTGGTGGAAGGAGACGTTTCGGCCTCGTGTGCATTTGCGGGGATGGAAGTTGGCTGGGCAGTGGGAGAGATCAGAGCAGAGAGGAACTCTGGCTTTCTGGCGTGGAAGCTCATTGCAAAGTCCATATGTTTTCAGATGTGCACAGGAGGCAGAAAAGACCAGAACTTCGGGTCTGGTTTCTTCAACTCACTGGTGTTGATAATTGTATGTGTTGTCGGTTCTCTTGCTGCCTTTGGCCTTACTAAGGGTCACACGGAGCATTACTTCCTGCGTTGTGCTCTTGGCTTGATGCTGAGGGAGAAAAGAGATTCATGACACGAAGCTTTGGTGTCTGAGGTGCTGGTGACTTGCTAGTGGATTTCCCTGGGAAGAGAATAGCATAAACATATTGCATTGATGTGTTGTGATAGAGGATCTTTATCTGAATTGCTTTGCTAATTCCCTAATGGCCGGTGGGTTTTGATCTTTAGAGATAGCTGTGCAAGGTGTAAAGTAAGACTTCTTGTCATCTTTATCCAGTGCATGTGCTGGTCGTACTTAAGGAATGAAACCTTGTCATTGCTGGGTGCTCTGGAGAATTAAGGTTGGAAAAGTGACTTTGCCATTTCTTGACCCCTCAGCTCTCAAGTTTGCACCTTTAGTGCCTTGTTCCAGTTTTCACTTGAGCTCTGATTAAACAGCACAATCCCAGGATGTTTGAGGTCAGAAGGGACCTCTGGAGATCATCCAGTCCAACCCCCTGCTCCAGCAGGGACACCCAGAGCAGGGGCACAGGGTGGCATCCAGGCGGTTTGGAAGATCTCCAGAGAAGGAGCCTCCACAGCCTCCCTGGGCAGCCTGTGCCAGGGCTCTGGCACCCTCACAGGAAAGAGGTTTTTTTTCCCTGAAATTCAGCTGGAGCTTCCTGTGTTTTAGTTTAGGGCTGTAAGCAGAAAAAGAGCAGTTGAGTAGGAGCTGAAGATTATGTCACTTTAAAATTGGGTTTCTTGCTGATCTGAATGATTTTTTTTCTGTATTTCTGGTTGTCAGAAATACAGAGTGTTTGGATTGCAGACCTGCAGTGACAGCGCCTGACAGGCAGCTGAGAAATTCCTAAATGACTCAGCTCCTGCTGGAGAAGAGTCAGTGTCTCACAGAAAAGGCCATTCTGTAACAGCTTCTTGGGGTAATCTGGAGATGGCTTAGGCAAGCTAAAATAGACAAGGGAGATACTTTAGTAGACCTAATTTGTAGTCTGTTTAGAGCAGTAAATCCCCTCTACCAATTTAAAAAAACAATGCTAAACTTTATTACAGCTTATTTGGCACTAGCTGGTATCTGCTTATGCCCCAAGGAGGGACAGCCCCCGTTTCCAACAAGCTTGCTGCCACCATAGAGAGGGTGTTGACTTTTCAGCAGCCTCCTTTTATGTAGGATCAGGGTGCGATTTTATTTCCCAGATTTGTAAGGCATGTTAGTTGGGAAATGGTCTAGAAGCTGTATTTGCTCAGGATACTGATGTACTTTACCTCTTTTTTTTGGCAGTGAGGAATCCTTACACGGGTCACAAGTACCTTTGTGGAGCACTGCAGTCTAGCATCGTTTTGTTAGAATGGGTCGAACCAATGCAAAAATTTATGCTCATCAAGGTAATATTATGATAAAGTGAAATATTTCTCTGCTAGCTTTCACTCAGATTTATCTCGTGGTTTGTTAAGACCTAATATTAGCTATTTGTTGTGTTAGTTCCCTTGGCCTCTGTTGAATGACATTGAAAAGAGCTGTTTAAATAACTGCAATTACTTGGTCAACTTGGGAAGCGATGGCTTAGAGACTTTATAGCTAGGGAGGGCAGCGCTGGGTGTCATATGTACTGTGTCATCCAAGCAGCCACAAGGAAGGCACATGATTAAAGGCAGATCCTGTCTCTCTTAACCACATTGACATGAAGCCTCTGTAATCTTCAGCTTGGACGTTCTACATCTATCAACTACAGCTATCAGTTATCAGCTGAAGAAGTTAAGTTAGTGTTAAAAAATGTACTGGATAAAACTTACTATGTTGTTTAAATGTCTAATAGCAACTCAGACTAAGCTTTTTACCTGTTTCTCTTCTAACATTTATTTTTGTTTCTTAATCCAGCACATCGATTTTCCTGTACCTTGTCCGCTGAGGTTGTTTGAAATGCTGGTAGTCCCCGAGCAGGAGTTCCCTTTAGTTTGTGTTGGTGTCAGTAGAGGGAGAGACTTCAACCAAGTGGTGAAGTTTGAGACTGTCAACCCAAATTCTACCTCCTCATGGTTTACAGAAACAGGTTTGTGAGCCACTGTGATTGTGGTCAGAAATGTTCCTTGTTCTCTCATTATAGTGAAACGCTAGAAAGTTACGGGTTTCCTTTAAGAAAACTAACAGTCATATCATTAAGGCTAAGTGATCATTATAATTTTTCAGTTTAAAGGGGACATTTGGTTGTACCTGTTGCACCTTCACTTTTTTTTTTTTAATGTTTCTACTGTTACACTGATTTGGCTTTTTAAGCTTTTGACAGTGAACAGAATTGTAGTTCCCTGGCATTTCCACAGCTCAGGTTGTACATGCCTCTCATCCCCTGAGCTGTACTGTGCTTTAGCCCAGCACTATGACTTTAATTTATTTAACACAATTTTAATGGCAACGTTTGAAAATCGTCCTAGGTGCTGTTTTTCCTGTGCTGCAATAAGCCAATAACTTAAAAAAAACGATATCAACCTGTTATCAAGGTTTATTATTATGAGTGAGGAAGACAACCCCTCAACAACAGCAGAAACGGTCCTAAGGAGGAAGAGTGAATTATGTTTCTAGATTGGCACGGTCCCATTGAAAGCAAACAGCAGGAATGAGTGGACCCCAGTCCTAGCTTGCAGTTGAAATGCAGTAAATGCATTTCCTGCAAGTCCTATCATGTCTACGTTAGGTGTAGAGAAAATAGTAATATGGAATCCCTTGTTGATCCATGCTGAATTTGTAAGGAGCCCTATACTGGCAGAAATGTGTGCATGGATCCAGCTGGTCTGATCCCATGGAACTCACTAAAACGTCCAGTTTCCTCTAGAAAGAAGCCTGCATTCCTGCTGTTAAAACTCACTTGTCAGATTTTGATACGGTACAAAGAATAGCTGGAAGAAAATCAGTGGATGGCCAATTAATGCACTTACTGCTTCAAAGGTAGTGCATTGTTCTGCCAAGCTTATACATATATTCATGCAACTAGGTTACCTGAGTCATTAAAAGCAGTACAGTGAAGAAAATCTCTTTGAACTGTATTGTCCTGTTGTCATGCTTCTTTCAATATTTTCTGCATCCATGTGTAAATACAAGAGCAGTAGTACCTTCCTGGTTCCCATGTTCTTTAATGAGGTTAATACCACATTGTGCTTTCCGAAATATTTTTAGCTGCTTAAATCATTTATACGTCCTCTTGTTGTGTCGGGGCTGTTGTTTTCTCCTATTTCTTTGGTGCCAACTTGGTTTCTTCCTGTCCCCTGCTGGCAGGATGGAAATAGAGCAAGCAAACAAAATTTCTGTGTTTTTCAATGAGGAAAACGTGTACCGTGTGGTCACACATAGCTTCCATCAAATAATTGTCATACTTTTTCCTGGGTTTGAGTGTGTGTTTGTAAATGTCTGATAAAGGCATTAAAAAATTAAAGTAGTTAGGTATACTAGCAGGCCCAGACTTCACACACAGGCTTGCTTTTTCCTGTTCCTCTTGTTAGCTCCAGCCAAGGCAGTGTATTGCAGTGTGTTCGCCCAGCAGCGAATGCTCCAGCACTAGGAGTGGGTGAAGATCCCAGCTCTGGGCCTGCAGGTAGCAAACACCAGTGGGAGATGGAGGGACCATCTCGGGACAAACATTCCTGCCATCCTGCCTGGGGAGTTTATTGCTTCTCAACAGGAGTGCAGGTGTCATTACGTAACTGAGAGCTGCTTTTGTATTTTAGGTTACGTGCCCTAATTTCTCCTCTCTGACTTAATGACTTTCACTCATTTCTCTATGAGGGAATGCCTGTAGAAGCACTGGCATCAGTGCCAAATTAGTAAGAGCTGCGTTTTTTGTGTAATTTTAATGTTAACGGACCACAGTCACACTTCTCTTTCAAGTTGACGTGTCCACTGATCACTTGTGGTCAGATTCCTCTGTTTTCTGTGATGGAGACTGCTGCAACTATAACTCAGAAGAAAGAGAAAGTAACGCTTATTTTTAAGGGTTTGGAGAAGGAAAATTGTAAAATCTATTACCCCCTGTTGTAAAATCTGAAAATAGCAGCAAGGATTGAATAATAATACAAAAAACCCTGGCAAGATTTAGAATTAAATGCAGAACAAAAGTGGAATGAAGCAGTGTTCAGGTTTATGGTGGACAATCTCAGACACGTGTATTGTTTTGCAAAAGCATATTAAAACAGAGCAAGACATAGTGAAAGGTCTGCAGTGTGCATGTGAGCTTGCTTTTGTGGCACAGCTTAGAAAAGGCTGGATTGAGTCCATACTTCAGTATTACAGCTTCAGTTTTCCTGTCACAGTGAACATGTGGGATAAGTGGGTATGCCTTTATAAGAGAAGGGAGGTGTCACTGGTAAGATGATAAGTTTCAGTAGATTGAAAAACACACTAACCCATTAAATTGTCTCAAACTCTAGAACTTCCACTTCGAATTTTGTAGTAATTTATGTTATGAACTAATGCTGTCATTTTTTTGTAGACACTACAGAGACAAGTGTTGTACATGTAACACAGCTGGAGAGAGACACCATTTTGGTGTGTTTGGATTGTAAGTTCTAGAACCAACTAAATACATATGCATGTATGTGCATATTGTCTGTCTTCAAATTAGGCCATATGCTGAATATTAACTGTTGGTTTGATGCATCCTATTTATTGTCTAGGCTGCATAAAAATAGTGAACCTACAAGGCAGGTTAAAATCCAGCCGAAAGCTGTCATCGGAGCTCACGTTTGATTTCCAGATTGAATCGATAGGTAAGTTGGATTTCAGTCTTAATATTGACTCTCTTGATGGATTCAGTCACTTCCTATTGCAGTACAGCATTAAAGATGCCAACTGTGAAGTGTTTGACGTGTGAAACACGTTCCTCGTGCGTTTCGTTTCACTGTCAGAAATGAATGGCACTGCTCGGTGGGAGGCTGGGCACGCAGTGCAATGTACTTCCCCAAGAGCAAACAGAGCACCTTAAAAGAAGGAGCCAACACTGTGTCTGATGCCATTCTCCTTTCTCTGCTAGTCTGTCTGCAAGACAGTGTGTTGGCCTTTTGGAAACATGGAATGCAGGGAAGGAGTTTCAGATCTAATGAGGTAAGTGCTGCGTTTTGCTTTGATTTCTAATATTTATATTATAACCTGGGTTTAGAATAGGTACATAAAATGCTGTGATCTGAAGGAAAAAGAAAAAAAAAAAAGGCATTTCAGCAACATCCTAGGGAGATCTGGAAGCTGGAGTCTCATTATGTTTCATAAGCTGCAAGTGGATTAGACGTGCTGTTCCAAAGATGAACATATAAATGGTGAAGTATTTCTTTAGAACAGGGATGCTTTTGTTCTGAACTGCTGGCAAACTGCACAGGGTAGCCAAGCTGAGCACCATGTCCTCCTCACTCCGCGGGAGGTGATGCCCACATTGCATAGGTGGAGGGATGCAGTAGGGAGGCCAACCCAGAGGAACTGGCTGAGGCCAGGGCTGTTTTGGCTGCTAAATTCTCCACGTGGTTACAGCGAGCACTGGTCCTTCCTTGCTCTCTCCTGGGGAACCCACGTGCTGGAGCTGGTAGTAGTGGAGCGCGGGGCCTCTGAGCTCAGCTGAGCTGGTGAGTGAAGGGGAAGCTGCGCTGCGAAGCCCTCTCAGGTCTAACGTGCAAAGCAGAAAGCAGCAGTAGAATTGGTGCCGTAGCAAGTAACCAAAGCCAAGTCTTGCTTGCGTTAGTCTTTGGTTTAAATTGCTTCACAGAGCATCTTCTTGTCACAGTGGCAGTCGGTGGTTGTCCCTTTTTCTCTGTCTCTTCCGTGATAACTTTGTTTATGAGTCGTTTAAAGATATTTTTTTTTTTAGCACCCAACTTTAACAAATTTTGCATTCTCAGGACAACAGTGTCAGACTGACCTAAAAGGATTGTTCTACAAAATTTGTGTGCAGTCCAGTGAGTCTTAAACACAGTTAAACTATTATAAATATCTATTCTGGCGCAAACCTATGTATTCATGGAAGCTCTGTGCTTTGGATTTTAATGAATCTTAATTTGGTCATTAAAGAACACTTACAGACTTTACCAATTAGTTAATCTGTGTTGCATCAGCTGGAGATATTGAGTTCATTATGGCTAAAAGCATTTTAAGGTACTTTACCAAGTTTAGATATTCCACTGTATTATACAGTTACACATGTATTTATTTACATGAAGCCACAGCTGACCTAATCTGCTCTTTGTGGGAAACTGGATAAGGGATTAGTCAGACTACTCCTTATTTCCAAGTGTGCAAATGCTTTTTGTGGCATCTCTGTGTATTTGATCACTGGACACAATTGTCCTTCTCTCGGGAATGCTTACGGTGATGATAAGCTGCGATACCCCTGCTCCTAGCACAGACCCCTAAGGAGGAGGAGATGATTCTCAGTGTTTCTCCAACCCCCAGATGCTGCCAGCAGCATTCTGTGAGTCTCGGTGTTACTGCACCCGTTGGCACTCGGTGTCTCTGATCTGGCTGCGCGAGGGTGTTCCATCCAGAGTGGATGCTTCATATTGTTTATGGAAGCACAAGGAACACTGTTGTCTCGCTTTGCTGTTGTCAAGCCAGCACCTAAACAAAGGCCAGAAGGCAACACCAAAACATGAGAAAGCCAACTCAGCATTTTTTTCTGTAGAGCATCTCTAGGGTAAGCTCACAGGCCTTCTTAATGTCCTTACCTGGCCTGTTACTACAGCTACTAAGAAGAAACCAAACCCATTTTCATCTGTGAATGTGAAAGGCCTGTGTTTTTGGACTCAAATCTGGGCCATGTTCATTACTTTGGGGGGATTTCTACTGTGTAAAACTGGAGTAACCTAACTTGGCAGCACATTTGTCTTTGAACACATTATTAACTCAAACTCTTTATTCAAATATAGATGAATCTAGTCGGGAATGATTTCAGCCATTTGTGTAGTTACTTCAGCTTTTCCTTCCACAACTGTGACTTTCCACAGTGGCTTCATTCAGTGGGAAGGATGAGACAACAGGGAACTGTGTGGATTCTAAGACAGAACACTTAGAATTTGTCCCAAGATTGTACAAGACTGAGGTCCCCCTACACAGAAGGGTGGAATTAAAACTTTTTTTGAAGCCCTGTGTGCCAAAAGGGAATTCCCCAAGTCAACTAAACCCACTGGGATCTGGGAAGGAGTGAAGTCGCTTCTGTTCTCAAAAAGGTGAAAAGTGACTTTGGAGAAAGGGAGCTTTGTAAAAGGTGCTGCCTGCGAACACAGTGACTTGATACCCTTTGGAGTATGCACTGGACTGTGACCTGCTGCTTTTTTTGGTGCTTTGGCATTCACATAATCATAAATCTTTCTCACAGTAGTACAAGTCATTTGTATTTCTCTGTTAAGCTCTTCGGAATATAAACTTACTGCAATATCATTATGATCCAGAATTTAAATGAAATGTATAGGTATTTTGTGTGCCATTTACCTGACTCTGGGATATCTGCTCTAGAGTAAAACAAATTGCATTCCACAGATACCTGTTTCGCTCATGTCTCCAAAGAGATTTGCACCAGTAGCAGTGCTGAGTCCTGCTGGCCTGCTTAAAATTGCTACCAGAGATGTTAATATAATGTAGCAGCAGTTGTAGAAAATTTTGAAAGTCCTTGTTTAAGAGTGCCGGTTGCTTTAAATCCTCTAGCTGATTTAAATGAGCAGTGAATTCACAACATCAGTCATGGTCGGTTCTTTAGGTTATTTTTTAATGCATTTCATGCATAAATGCCTGTCTTATTTTTGTTGTCTAGATCACGCAAGAAATTTCTGATAATACAAGGATATTCAGGCTTCTGGGATCTGACAGGTATGAAAAGAACTGGACGGAGCATGTTAGAAGAATAATTTATCTCTTCCTCCTACCTTTTCAAAGTATTTTTGCTTGTTTCTTGTGATTCCTTCTGTAGCCCTTGCTATTTCCTTTTGCATGCACAAATGCCTGTCAGTCCCTTAGCTTTACTTCTTTTCCTTCTGAAGGAGTAGGAATATTGCTTGTGGGCTTCCCAAAGGGACTCTACCTCAGTAGTAGGCCCATATTTGGCTGCAATCACAAGTCTCTGGGAATGTCTTCCTTTTTGCACTGCAGTTCTTGCCTTTGGTTTGGTTAAAAATCCTCACTTTTCAGATGCTCTGCTGCAGCAGCCCAGCAGGAGGCAGATCCCTTGTGGCAAATGCAGAAAATACATAAGAATGTAAATATCATGCATCTTCCCCTAAAAGGGGCTCTAACTGTTGTCCTCCCAACAAGATAGCCCGTGTGTTCCAGGGCCCTTTGTTCCCAGTCCCCATTGTAGCTGTTCTCCAGTGTCTTTGCAGCACTGTTAACGCTGTGCCTCTGTCCCACACGTCTCACACCAGCTTGCTCAGTCAGTCATCGCTATTTTAGGAGCATCACTGACTTCCTCAACTTTCTCTGCCCTGTTGTCGAACTTTGTACTTCTCTAACAGCTGTGAGACAGCAGATGTTCTGTCCTCTGGGGAGCACGTGCTGATGTGACAGCTTCACCAGCAGCGTATTCGTACACAGTGCAAAGACAGACTCGTTTTTCTGCTGAGAATTGCTGTTTTGTGCCTCTTAGAGGGATTCTCACCTTTGTGTGGCATTGCAGAACCACTGAGAAGCTTCACATCAACTGGAGCCTAGAATTTCCCCCCATCTGCTTGTCTAAGCTCGATGCGCAGCCCTGTAATTGCCCTTAACATCTACAGTATTGAATAGCACCATGGCTTTACGAGCCAGCAACCTCACAGCTGGTTTTGCTGACCACAGGTTGGGGATTCTGCCTTATGGGGACCATCTCATAGCTTTTGGTAACTAAGAGCAAAACTTGAATTTATCCAAATTGAATGCATGTAACGTAATGCAAATGTAACTAACTGCATTCATTGCTGATGTCTCTGCCAGGAAGGTGTGTGTGGAGCTCAGCTTCATTACACTGTTTCTCTTAGTTGTGGACTGAGAGTGCAGTTCAATTTAAAAACAAGTCGGGCTTCAGAAGGGAATATCACATTGCAGCTCATTGCCTTGGAAAAAAATACATTTTTCGCAAATTACTGGACCATATTTCCAGCTCATGTTGATGTTCTTCTAAATTTGAGACCAGGGTGGAAGCCTTTGCACTGCAATAGATACCAATTCCAAACTCTTCGGACATCGTTTGGCTTGCAGGACTGTCATATTTCATACTTTATCTTTGAAACCTTCCCCAGCAATACCTGCCCATAGGAACTGGGGCTCTGAGAAGCCAAAGCGCTGATGTCGGGGTGATGAGAACTCCCTTCCTGCTTGCTCTCAGTGAGCAGGGAATGCCCTGTGGTCTGGGGCGGCATTTCTTTTCAGAGCATTTGCAGCAGAGAGGCTGGGTTTTCTGAGCATTAGTTTTAAAGCAAGCAGCCTCTTCCTGGTTGGATTCTGAATAGTTGGATTTGAATTTCCCACATTTTCTACCTTTGCTCTTTAGTGTTTGTGTGGCAGAATTTGGTCAGGAACAGCCAACAGATACCAGCAATTTATATATCCTGATCAATTCAGCAGTTTCAGTGCTAGTTAAACACCTTGAATAGGCTGCGAAACTGAGTTGTGATTGTCTTTGAAGGGTATGGTCTGACCTAGGATATTCTTTATGGTCTTTCCAGTTGTAGTGAAGACACAGCTAACCCAGTTTCCAGTCTCCAATGCTGGTCAAAAGTCCATGCCAGGAAAAAAGTATGAGAGAAAATAACATACATGGCAATCCTTCCCTTGGAGCCTGTCTCAGCCTCCAAGACTTTGTGTCTCTGAGCCTTTGAGAGCTCGAGGAAGTTTCTGTGGATTTGGTGATCCATCACTGGACTATGTGGACTCAGGGGGAAACTCAGAGTTGAATGTTAGGGCTTGTCATGTCCAGTGGCCAAGGATGGGTGAGGTGACCAGCTCTCCCCTACCGCAGACTCACACATGGTTGAGGTTGGAAGGGGCCTCTGGAGATCATCCAGTCCAACCCCTCCTCCAGCAGGGACACCCAGAGCATGGGGCACAGGGCGGCATCCAGGCGGGTTGGAAGATCTCCAGAGAAGGAGCCTCCACAGCCTCTGGGCAGCCTGTGCCAGGGCTCTGGCACCCTCACAGGAAAGAAGTTCTTCCTCACATGGAGATGGAACTGCCTGGGTTTCAGTGTCCATGTGCTTGCCTTCACAGAGTGCTCAGGATGACTAAAATGATCCTTTATTTTTGTCTTCTGAGAGTGGTCTGAATGTAGCTCTTCCAGTGCGCAGTGCTGAGTGTGGGGCGAAATACCTGACCAAGCCTTGTCACAAGTTTTCCTTGGAGAGGTCCAGTGTGCCCTATGCCCAGGTCTTGCACAACACAGCAGCTGCAGTTTTCTTCTCACCACATCTGGCAGCAAGTCAAAACATGGGCTGTGTGTAACTTGAGGCCGCTAAAAGAAGCCTCTGTCGTAACAACTTCCTGCACCTCTCGCTGGGCATGCCGCCTGCAAGAGGGAAGGGGGTGACTTTCCCACCTTTTCAGTGAAAGCCTGATGTCCTCCAGGGCTGCCCCATGACGGCCCGGTGAGCTCTGTGTAGCTCCAGGGAAACATGAGCCCGAGCAGCAGGCTGGGGTGGGTGTGCATCCTTCTCCAGTGCCTGCTGAAAGGTGTGGACGAGAGGCAGGAAGCGTTGGGAGCAGTGAGGAGGTTTCAGACAGGTAGGAGTGGGGAGGGTATCACTGCAGGGGGGTGCTCAGGCACTCAACTAGCAGCCCAAAGAGGCTCTGGAGATCTTGGAGAGGACTCTGATGGCTGCCTTGAGATTGCCCCTGCTTTGAGCACAGGGTTAGACTAGAGATGTTCAGGGAAAGAGAAAGGGCTGCTCGTCAAACTGCCCAGTGGGAGGAGTCTTCCCGGCTCTATCCAGCGATGCCTTGAAGTGAAGGAGTATTTGATTCACTGTGGCTTTTTTCCCCCTCTGCCAGGGTTGTGGTGCTGGAGAGTAGGCCGACGGACAACCCAACCGCCAACAGCAATTTATATATCCTGGCAGGGCACGAGAACAGTTACTGAGACCAGTGCACGGCGACTCACCGTGACAAGAGAACACTCCTGCTGCAGAGCTCGGGGCAGGCTGAAAATGCACAAAAGCTGCAGCAACCTGACTTCAGTTACTTAATAATTTATTGTGGCATGAGAAGATGATGAGAATTGTTTGTGGTATGGACACATTAGCATTAAGATACCACAGAAGTGCTTAATTTACTGTTATGTAATCTTTGTACATAGGCAGTATTCTTCAGCAAAACTTCTTGCTGAAGACCTACAGTGACCTTATGTAGATAGTGGTCCTCCTGTTGAGTACAAGTGTCTTACCTGTACAGATGTAAAAGTCACTGAGGATGATAAAATGAAATTGGGGTACTATTTTAAGGACTTCTTGTGTTTATTATAAAGTGGGATGCTAGCAACAAATATAGTACATTTAACAACACTATTGTATTTTATTATATGTAATTTACTAATACAAATAAATCTTAACTTTTAGAAATTGTAACCAAGGCTGTAATTGGATTACAATTTTGTTTTTAATTTTGATGCAACACACTGGTGTTCATGTTTGCACAATGTATTGAGATGTGATGTATTTAGTCACAAAGGTAAGCTGTGACTTTGTGGATATGACTTGGGCTTCAGATTTCCTTCTTTTTGGTTTACTTGAGTAGTTTTCTTTGTGAGACAAAAGAGTTAAACACCTGTATTTTTATATTTAATTAAAACTTTCATTACAATAATTTCTCTATGCTTGAAAAAATACTTCCTGAATGGGTGTCAGTCCCCAAATAGTGGTACCTTGCTGTAACACTGCAATAGGTGTTTGAATTACTTGTGTATACAATGGTTAAAAATTAGCATTACTGTTCATCTTAATAAATAGTTTCATATCACAGTGAAAAGTAGCAACATTCCACACTGTGGAAATAGCTCAAAGATCTTGTCACTTTGACTTTTTTTGGCCTTAACCATTTTCACACTTTTCTTGATTTAGGGTGTTAACACATGGCCAAAATAATTTAGTTACTACCTCATGCAAACAATACAATGGTTACTGCGTATCACAGGAACTTAGTTTTGATCAGAAGTATTTTTGATTGCTATTTTCCAATGGAGTATGTAAATGCCAAGTTTTAGCAAAATGCACACATTTGACTCCTTTTTTGTATATGTTCTTTATATTTTATTGTGATAATATACACTAAAAGCAAACTAAATTTAAAGTGATTTATGGCCTGCATTATTGTTGTGATTGGTAATGCTTTGGAAAATGTTCCCTCATGTATATAATGTAAAATAAACTTTTTTTAACACGTTGTTGTACAAGTAGATTACCACCTGCACTAATTTCTGCATAAGACTAACCTGTGCTGATCAAACATACTCAGTTTTGAGTTCTCCTATTAAATGTTGATGTGCCAAACAGGGAAGCTGGGCCTGCTGAACGTATGAAGGGTCAGACTTTTGGGTCTCCACTGGATTTTGGCTATTTGGCTCCTCAGGGTAGGTGTTACCTTCCTCTTGGCCTTTAAGCACCTGACCTTTACACTTCAGAATTTGTCTTCCCTAATTTCAGCTTACTTCTCGCCTTCCATATCTTCCCCCCACCCCATTGCCTAGTTTTCCACATACAGTGGCAGCAAAGTGATTTTTCCCACCTGCAGGGCTCTCTTCCCTGCCTACGGGACTCAGCTATGTTGCTTCTGCTGGCCCCATTCCCTCTCCTCCCTGCGCCTGAACTTCAGGGCAGTCCCAGAGGGGGAGATGGTACCATGAGCCCCCCTGTCAGGAAGCTGAACTCTCAGTAAAGGCAAAAACTTCTGTGCAGTTCACAGTGCATTTTTGCTACTGCTGCTGCCTCAGGGGGATTTCCATCTCTCACAGCCTCTTCCCCACTTAAACACACAAGAAGTGGCTGAATTTTAAGCAAAATGTCCCTAAAAACACTTCAGCTGATGTGTAAATGAGCACTCCCTGAACCTGCTTCCTCCTGCTGGTTTCTGCAGCAGCTCTAGCCCCTTCTCTTGCTGCTTTGAGGCTGCAGCTAAGTTACAGGAACTCAGGGGCAGGGGTTTCATTTTGGCTGAGTGTTTTTTGGTGTGTGGATGCAGTGTGGGATGCAGCTGGAAGAGATGGCTAAACGGAAACTAAAGAGGACAGGGCAATGTTATGTGACAGGAAGGGGAGAGGAAGGTGGTGCTGGAACAGGTTTGTCTCCAGTGCGTTTAAGTAAAGACAGCTTGGCTGCTTCTATGTGCTGCTCTCTGGTCTCAAAGATGAGGAAGTAGCAAGGTTTTTTCCTCAAATCCACAAAAATGCTGGAAGGGGAAGGGGGGTGGCCTGCACACTAGGCTGCTCCTGAAATCGGGAGGCCTCCAAAGGGTGCCAGGGCTCCTGCCCTGTGACAAATTGTCCCATAGCAGAAGTGGGGGCTGCGCTGCGAGACTGCTCCTCTGGCTTCCCGAGCGCCGTTGCCCTTGTGCTGCCTGAATCCCTGCGGGAGCAAGGTCTGCTCTGCCAGGCTTCCGTAGCCACCTTTCCCGGGGTAAGGCTGCAGCTTCCTGGAAGGAGCAGGTCCCTAGCCAGGAAACCCAACCAGAGGCAAGACAGCAGCTGCAGTTACAGCAGCTCCTCTAATGGCTGGGGTGGGTTCTGCTTTCCTCCCTGCTCCCAACCCCATCTCCTCTGGCTGTTCCCAGGCAGGAGTGTGCTGCACCTTCCCACAGGCTTCAGCTTTAGCAGCGGCTCATTGGGTTTTAAAGGGTTCTACACAAACCCCTGGAAAGAAGCTGACAAAAGCAGAGGATGTGCCTAAACCTCTTGCCTTCCTTGGAGGAAACAGCCTGGGTTAATCTACAACATGGGTTATGCACAGCTGTATTTCAGGCCTGCATGGAGAGATGCAGGGGCAGCTGTGGGAGGACAAGTGGCTGATGAAGGGGACACGACCCTGGTAGACTCTTGAGAGTTGCTTTATGGAGAGTGGGGTTAGCTCGTCTGCCTCTCAGCAGCATCCCCTGCAGTGTGGCTGCTTTCATGTCCTTCCCTCCTCCAGAAACACCTTGAGTGCAATTGTTCCCCCGGAGCTAACTGAAATCCAACATGATCCATGTCCGAAAACACGTGTGTGGCTTCAGTCCCTGCCAGGCCCTTCTGGTGACGTCCCCTTCTGCTCCCCCCAGCAGGTGCTCAGGCTGGAGCCGGGCTGTTGCCCCGAGGCCCAGCTGCACTCCCAGCCCTTGGAGGGTCATACGGCCAAGCAACGCACGGCAAAGGGCTGCGGTGCCCTGGGGACCCCCGAGATCCCCCTCACCCACACACTGCAGACAGTCCCGGAGGCCACCAGCGTCCTGGCTGCCACCCTTCGCTTTGGCTCCTTCTGATGGACAGCAATGGCAACCAGCACCATCTCCACCTCTCCTGGCTTCAGGGCAGGTCATCCCGCTGCCCGGCTCCCCACATTTCCCCTTACCACGGCGCTTTCTCCTTCCCCTCTTGCTAAGACTCACCCATCATTAAGTCCTGCAGCAGCTCCTGCCCATTCCTTCCCACAGCAGCTTGCTCCATAGGGAACGCCAGGAAGGCCGCCGTCCTCCCTCTGGGTCCGTAGGAGCCCTGCTCGTGGCAATGCACATGTCCACACCAAGTAGCCGGCAGCATCTGAGACTGGTTGGCAGCACTTCGCCTGCCTCAGCTGCTCTCCGTGGATGATGGGGCATGAATCTAGAGATCTGAGTCCTCAGTCGGTGAGCAAACAACATCCTAGTGCTCTCAGTCACGTTCAGGGGATAGGTGGGATTTTTCCCATCCTGCCTTAGATGCTGTTTTAATTTTTCTGTGTTCGATGAAGCAACAGCTCCCCGGCCAGCCCCAGTGGTAACTGCAGCACACTGAGTTGCTTCACAAGTAAAACTGCGTCCTCCCACACGGCACACAGAGTGCGTCTGGGATTAGGTAGAGAACAAGTAGCCATCGAGAAGCCTGGGCTGCCCTGTCCGCTGACTAACACAGGGCTCCCAGAATGGGGGGCTACATGGTCCGTACTGGACAGGCCTGGGCACAAGAGGGCTCCGGCCCCGCTGTGGGAAATGGCCCTGTTAGAAGAGGAGCCTCCACTTTGCCTAAAAAGCCACTCAAGTAACCGTAGGCTTTCGCCAACAGCCCAAGCCATGGCCATTTAGGCAATACTTGGGGTTCAGATGAAAGACAATTTCCCTCAGGCTATTCAAGGATCTCAGATCCCTCTCCTTGCCCTGCCTGACCATCATGTCCAAAGAGAGGGTCTGGAGCATTGCTGCAGTCTCACACCCTGGTCTGTGCACATGCAGGAGCTCCTGAAGTATTGCACTGCAGGATTTAAACTCTGGCAGACTGATTTTTCACCATAAGGCAATGAGTACAGCATCTTCCCAGTCTATCAGATGTTGAGACTGAGTGTTCCTGAATCTGCAGGCAGCCAGGCAGGCTGAAATAATAGCTCTGAGATGTGAAATTTCCCTCCTTTCATCCCTGTTCCAGCATGTTCAAAGCAGAAGCCCGACTCCTTCAGAGAGGAGAAATGTGCAGAGGAAAAATGCCCGAGGCCTGGCTGAGGGGTGAAGACAGCCTTTCTGAGAGGCTCCGTGCATTATCTGCCAAAGCAGTGCTAGCTCCTCAGGAACGTCTCCTGTCCCTAGCACTTCACAAACACCAATTAGCGGAGCCTCCTGACGAGATGCCATTCCTGACAGATGTTTGTCTAACCAGTCCGAAGGGAGACTCCACAGGCTTTCCGAAGCCATCTGTGCAGGTACGTCACCCTCCTCCCAACTTGAAAGCTAGCCCTAAGCCTTCCTTTCAGCAATCAGCACAGATTTTTGTATGTCTTTCCTATCCCTCTCTCTGAGCTCTGTAACAGCAGGTCGCTATCGGCCCTTGTGCTCTTCCTGGCCCTCGAACCTTGCAGAACAGAGCAAAAAATATTCTCTCCAGTATCATCCTTTCCTCCCTGCCTCCTGCCTATCAGGGCCCACGGACCAGCAGGGACTTTGTGATGGTTAAGCCACTGCACCCTTGTTCTCCCTGACCTTTTCTTTTGGATTATTTTCCTCCAGAACCAGGCTCACTTTTCACCCTTAAGGATGTCCTGGCACTGCTTTAATGCATGTTCATTTACACTTGCCCTCTGTCCACACGTGAGGTGACTGTACGCGTCGCGCAGCAAGAGACCAAAGGCCCCCAGGAGGCATCGCGCAGCCTCACAGCCTCCCGCCCGGCACAGTCACAGCCGCACAAAACAAGAGTCCATGATCCCCAGTACAAGAGGGATGTGGAGCTGCTGGAGAGAGCCCAGCGCAGGGCTACAAGGATGATCAGGGGCCTGGAACATCTGCCCTATGAGGAGAGGCTGAGGGAGCTGGGCCTGTTCAGCCTGGAGAAGAGAAGGCCGAGAGGGGACCTGAGCAGTGTCTAGAAGTACCTCAAGGGAGGCAGTGAGGAGGAAGGTGCCGGCCTCTTTTTAGTGGTGACCACTGACAGAACTAGAGGTAATGGCCACGAATGGAACCACCAAACGTTCCACAGAAACTTAAGGAAAAAAAAAATTAACAGTGAGGATGACAGAGCACTGGAATGGGTTGCCAAGGGAGGTTGTGGAGTCTCCTTCTCTGGAGATCTTCCAAATCCGCTTGGACGCAGTCCTGTGCCATGTGCTCTAGGTGACCCTGCGTGTGCAGGGGGGTTGGACTAGACGATCTCTAGAGGTCCCTTCCAACCTTAACGATTCTACGATCATCTTAGGTGCTCCACGTCCCTCGTGCGAGGACAGCTCGTGACAAGACCAGCGCCCGCCACGACGCCAAGTGGCGGGGACACTAACGGCGCTCCCCACAGAGCCGGTCGCCCCCCGAGGTCCAACGAGCAGCCGGGTGGGCGGCACGAGCAGGCGACCCCCCACCCCAACCCCGGCTCCGACCCCAGGGGCGACCGTTGGCGACCGTTGGCGACCGTTAACGGCCGCCCGCCCGCAGGGGGCGCGCGCAGGGCGGGGCCCGCCCCCGCCGGGGCCGCGCGCGAGCCCGCGGCGCCTGCGCGGGGCGGGGCGGCGCCTGCGCGCTGGCCGCCAGCCGTGCGGGCGAGGAAGGGGCGCGCGGAGCGGCGGCGCTGCCCGCGGCCGACCCCGCCACCCGCCGCCTCCCGCCCCTTCCCGTCCTCCCGCCGCGGGGGCGACCGCCGAGAGCCGCGGGAGGGGAATGCCGCAGCCGACTCCCCCCCCCGCCGCGGGTGGCCTGCCGGCGGCGGCGGGGGGCCGCCGCGCCTCGCTCTGAGGGGCCCGCGCCGCCGCCCGGGGCCGCCGCCGCCGCCATGCAGGCGCAGCCGCTGGGCTACGAGTTCTTCAGCGAGGAGAACGCGCCCAAGTGGCGGGGGCTCCTGGTGCCCGCCCTGAAGAAGGTGAGCGGGGGCGGGGGGCCGCGCAGGGCGGCAGCGGCGGCCTGGGAGCGCCCCGGGCGCGGCGCCTGGGCCCGCGGAGCGGCGCCGCGCGGAGCCAGGCCCGGCCTGGCGGCCGCTCCCGCCGCTGCTCCGCGCTCCGGAAGCGGCTGCTCCGCGTCGGCCGGGCGCCCCGCGGCGCGGCCGGGGCCGCGGGCATCTGCCCGAGCCGCTGCCGAGGGGCTGGCGGTTAACGAGCGCCCTGGTTTAATGGCGCTCGCTTCGGGCCGCCGTGGCTGAGGAGGCTGCGTGAGGGCGGAGAGCGGGCCTGGCTGGTTCGGGAGGGATACCGGCATGCAGGGAGGCTGCCTGGAGGAGGGAAAACCTCCTCGGGACTCATTTCTCCCTCCTCCGGTCAGGGCTCGGCGAGCAGGAGGCTTGAGGTTAACGGGAGCTTCAGCTGCCCGTGCTGTGGCTGCGGTCGATGGAGTTTGCTGATGTGCAGCCGTGTTCTACTTGGTTGTAGTAATTCACCGCGGCTCCTGCACCGAGGGCTCGTGCCCAGGGCTTTGCCGGCCCGAATGGCCAGTCCGCAGTGTTGTAGCTGGACCCGTTTGGTGTTTCTTCCTAATTTCCCCTGGCAGTGCGTTGCCTCGCGTTTTTCTGGGCATGCTCTTTGAGATCTCCAGCGCTGCGTGGCTTCATCCACTTCTTGGAAGTCTTCTTCCTTGTCTCATCCATAACAGCGTGTTGTTAATGCCTTATCCCTGATCATTAGTCACCGTTTTAGAAACTAAACTTGTAGGCTAACAGTGCGACCCGAGCTAGCCCTGATTCTTAGGCTGCTGTTAAGCCCTTGGACAGCCAGCCAACCGAAGCATGGTTGGAAGCTGGAGCTACCAAGGTCCGAGCTCCGGAGAGCTCTTTCCTGCAGTGGGTGGGTTACTCCCTCCTATAGCAGAGGTTCGTCGAGTTTGGAATAAAACTTAGTGCTATGTGCTGGAGGAGAAGAGCAAGGACCTGAAGACAAATACGAGTTGGGATGCTGGAATTACTCGCTACATTTGAAGAGCTACGTTTTATCCCTGTGGATAAGCAGTTTGTGGAGCCACCCTGGATTAAAGATACTCACTGTGTGAGCTGGATGAACACTTTGGAGAAAGAAAGAAAGGAACGCTGGAGTTGGAAGACAACAGCAAGAGAAAACCAACAGTGATGAGTTATGAATGACAACAAACGGCCAGAAAAGGTATGGTGGTCTTGATTTCACTGTATTATGCTCTATTTCTTGTTGTGTGCGGAGGGGAGGCAGAGCGAGGTGGAGTTGCCGTTGAAGACTGTTGTTGTACACTCAAATTGCAAATGTGTGGCAGATGGTAACTCTTCTAACCTCAGCTCTTCGTGAGATCACCACCTGTCAAGCCACTTTTTGCAGGCCGTAGTCCAGTGTGCTCCAGAATCATAGTTTTCTTTGCTTACTGTTCTTGTTCCTATAAATGTAGAAATGAAGCATGTCTCCACATTACCATCTGCTTTACTGACCACCTGGATGCCCTAGTTGCAGTACCAACTTAAATGGCAAATGAAAGTTTGAAAAAAAAAATACAGTATTTTCTACTAACTTGTAGAGGTACATGTGATTCAGGGTTTTACCCTCATAGGCCCCATAAAGTCATGAACTTAACTGGCAGGCTTACTTTGACTGTCTTTATCATTGAACTGTTCAGAAAACAGCGATGGTACTGCAGCTGTGCATCCAGTGAGCTTGAGGTGTTGACCATCTGCAGTGCTCTAGGCCCAACCTATAGCTAGAGGCCAGCATGTGTAGCTGGTAAAACGGAGAATGTGGCTCGTATGGCAGCAGGGTCAAGGGGCAGAACTAGTCTGCAGGGAAATGTAGGGCCCTTTGGCTTCCTTGCTAAGTCACTGCAGTGAGCTAGCTTGGTGACAGTCGGTCGACCTGAAGCTCTTGTGCTATGAAGTTGATGGCTACTAGAGGAGAGCTTTTTCCTTACGACTCCCAGCGAGCTGCCCGTTCTGGTCCTTAGTCTTAGGTAGCGACAGGAAGCAGCTTACTAAAGTCCCCCTTAAAGCCAGTTAGATGTACTAATAGAGTTGTGATGTCTTCCTGTGCAGTTGGAAGACAGACTTGACCATTTGGAAAGAGCTATACTGAAGTGATGTCTTTGCTTAGGAGGGCAGCATTTAGATTTAATATGGCTAAATTTAACGTGTATCATGATGGAGTGTCCTCAGCCACTGGAGAGAACCACCATACATGGACTGAATCGTTAAACTGCCCTTACACTTTTGTTACTTTGAGTTGGCTTATAGCATGGAATCCAAATTACAGCTCCCCAAACAATTATTTACAGTGGTTTAACAACACATAGCTTTTAATTATGTATTTTTTTCCAAGGAGGAGCTCTGATTCCATGTTTTTATCAAACACCAGAAAACAGAATATATAGTGAGAATAAATCTCTTCCTGCATCAGTGAATGCTTAGGAGAGTATACCTTGTCTTTCACTAGATATTGACCTTAACAGTGGGCTCTGTCGTGCACTGTTTTAGCATGGAGCAGCTGCAATCAGTAAAAGCAGCACTTGTACCCTTAAGATCATAATGTAATGCCTTTTCTTTTTATTTTTCCTTCAGATGCTGTCAAAATAGACTCCAAAGCACTTCATTAGGAAGGAAAATGTGTACTCCAAGAAGTTTCTCTGCCTGGTCACGGTTATTTTGAAGCAACAAAAAGGGAATGTTAGAGAGATCTTCAGTGGCCGTCGAAAGACGGTGATCTTGATGATGAGATACAAGAAGAGGAAGCAAGAATAACACCTGGTGTTTGAAACTGTGGTTGCGGAGAAGGACAAAGTGAGATGCTGGTGCTGAAGAGAAAGGATTCAAGATGTACAAAACAAGAAAGCGCTCGAGTGGCTGGAGGTGGAGATACGTGTCTTTTAATAAAGAAATGGAAATCTTGGAAATAGGACTTGAAGGGGATGCCTGCAAATCAATGCCTCTTTCAGCCTTGGTGTTCCTTCACTATTGGTTTTATACATGTATTTTATTTTGACTACATTTTTTCTGGGTATTTTTTCCCTAAACATCTTTCTAAACATCTTCCTTTCCCTCATGACTTTGTCTTGCATAGCTTTCATTTGTGAAGTAGGAGTTTCTCTGCGTTCCTATGACTTGCTTCTTCCTTGGTATGTTATAGACTGAAAGTTGAAGGAGATACAAGGACTTTCTTTTCACACAAATACTCCACTGTTTGAAGTAGCTGAACAGTTAACAAGGCAAGGCTAGGTGTGTAAGGTGTGTCTCAGAACTTACTGTGACCAGGGCTGGATTGAGGTTGTTGACAGTTTAAGGGGGATTTGCTTCTTTGGTTAAGGCAAAAGTTTGCATTCAGGTACTGTGTATACTGTGTCTTCTGTACATATGTACATTCTATTCTGTACATATGTAGTCTTCTGTACATATGGAGCAAAAGAGACAAGTGTCCTAAGTGACTTCAGGTACCCAGGAAACCATGGCCGACCAAAATACTTTTATCTCAATCTTTCAATTAGCTGATTCTTCAAACTAATGCCACTCCACTTGCAGCTTGTTGCTCAAAATGCCAATAGATGTCCTGAGCGCTGCTTTACTGCAGATACAGGACATCCTTAGTTTCTGATGGCTATGGAGAATAAAGTTAAAACATTCCCATAGTTCAAGTCTTGTAAGTATTTTCACTTGTTGACTGCAGCTGCGTAGAACTGCTGCCTTGATGTAAGAGACATATTAGCTAAAATCAGAATCTTGCAGCCTGTATGGCTTTCTTCTGAAATTTGGATCTAAGACTTGTGTATTTGGTTTAATTCATTGAGGTTTTAACTGGTGGAGGTAACAAAACATTACGTAATGACACAAGACAGGATTGCCTTGTATCATCAAAATTCTGCCAAAAGAACAGCAACAACAAAAAAATGCTAACTTTCTAGAAAATATATTTTGGAGTGTTTAAGTAACAAGCTGTTTGTTCTTGGTAGTAGTTTAGTCATTGAAGAAAGGTTGCAAAAGGCATGTTGAGTATAAGTAAGGGCTGTAAGGTTAGTGAAGATTTTCAAACGAACTGAAGAAAATAGCTGAAAAAGAAATTTTTCTGTGCTGTTAAAGATCTCTTGAACAAACTATATCCACAAAGGTCTGTTTATACTGCCTCTCTGTATTTGGTATTTTGAAGGCTTAGGAAAATATTCACAACTGATAGAATTTTGCCCCATCGGAAATCCTTTTGGAAGACACCTTGATCTGTGATTCGGGAGGGCTGTTTGAGGCCAGGCTTCTTTCCAACTTCAGCTAATGTAAGGAAAACCATAATTTTCTTTTTGAACCTTTTTCCTCCCTCTGGTGGCAGGAAAATATTCAGCATCCCAATAGGTAGGAAAGACAGCTATGTCTCTTTCTTTACTTTTACTGTCTCTGTCCCTTTAGCTTCTTCCATTTTGTTCCCACAACACTGTAGCAAATGTGACTTTTTTTGTTTCGTCTCCTGTGGACACTTGCTTGCAATCACTTCAGCGTCTACCAGGAACAGCAGTACCTGTACCCAGCAGCGAGGTAGAATTGTTTCACCGCATCCAGCATCATTTGTTTCATACTTTGACTTCTTGCCAGAATCCAAACAGATGGGTAGTCTTGCCCAGATACAGAAAGCAGGATCCCTTCCTAACATTAAGTGCTTCATTTTGAATCTGGTCCTCCCTGACATAACTTTAGAACAACTACCTTCTGGTATATGGTTTTTCAAAGCTGGTAGAACTTCTACTCTTCCTGCTGGGACACAGTTCTATAGTTGTCTCTGTACAGTCTCCTAGCATGTAGGACTTTCTTCGGTCTATTCTGTTTTTAGCAAAACAAATACTGACAACTATGAGCTCATTTACATTGACTGCTTATGGTGATGGGAAGTGTTGAGGTTGTATTTGTAGTTTCACGCTCAGCATCAATCAACCATTTTTTTTCTTGGAGATAAGGTGACCAAGCGAGAGGTCACTTCAAGTTATTTCTGTGGAAGTCTTGTTTCATATCAATCAGATTGATGAATTTACTGTGCGACTGTGGGGACTGGGTGTCCTTTCTTACCTGTTGTCATACACCTCTTAAGTGCAGAATAAATTGCTGTGTATCGTTCTAGACTGTATCTTGAATTATCCTGTGACCAACCATTGAATCGTTCTGGACTGGTCAGAGATGAAACCTCTGAGCAAGCTGAAGCTATTTAGTCTGTGTCCTTTTAACTCTGGAGGAATTTGGTGTGGGTGCCTCCTCTTTCCAGTGAGGCTTGTGGATGCAAATAGATTGTAGTTTATGATGCAAAATTCGACAGGCATGGTTTGAGAAAGGTCTATACAAAATAAGTTGCCAAAGGGTTATAAAATAAGATGATAAATGCAGTATTTTTATCCTTGTATTGTTCATTAAAATTTCTAGTTGAGTTTCAGGGAGTTTTTTGACAGCTTGTCAGAAAGCTTGTTTCCTAATTTTTAAGCTGCTGCTGTTTCTGATGGAAACTGCTTGTTCTTATCAAAGAAGTAAGCCCTCAGTGGTCATACCATGGGATTTTCCTAAAGCACTACCAGGTTTTCTTAGCTATGCACTGGTGTGATCTTGTTCTTAAGCTGTTCAAGAAATGCTTGCTTTGCTTATCTTTGAATTTAAAAAGATCCCACGTCTCTTCCTTTTGAAAATTAGAAAAAGACTGGAAGAATTGAACATTCAAAAAAAACCCCATCAGATTAGTTGAATGACAGCTGGAGCAATTGAAACAAGTATTTATAGCTGATACAAATTTGTATAAGACCATTAGATTTGGGGGAAAGGGTATTTTTTATACTGAAGTTTCTCTTAAGCTGTTAATTTATATGTACAATTTTGGTTATGTTTGTAGCAGGGAAGGGATACGTTCTGTCATTATTTAAGGGAGAGGTTAAATGTTTAGAAAGTATCTTAACATCGCTGCGCTTCAGATGATGATAGTCTGTATGTTTTTAACATGTGGATTCCTAACACTGCAAATGAGCTGGTGGGATTGAAGCCATGCTTCCTTCTCTCAAGGGTGATAAAGCAGGGTGAAAAAGACCCAGTCTTTTAAATTTGAAATCTGAATTGACCTTGTGAAAAAGATGGAAACCACCCCTCCACAGTGGGTTGATTTCCTTATTTTTTTCTTTTTGGTAGCTGGTATAGCACACCCAAACAAATGTTCTCATTTCTTGTCTTCTCTTAGTAACTCTTGCATCTTTGCTAGTGATGCATCGTGTCTCAGATTAACTTCTTGGGACTTGCTTTGAGTAGTCTCAAACTCAGTGTTTCAATCTGAGCATTTAGGTGCTCAGATTTGCAGCTCAGATACTGAAATTACATGGTCTGTGATAATTGCATACCACAGTATCCTGTAATTTTGCTCATTAGTCTGGTAGTTTTCTTGCTTTCCCTTGCATGACTTTGAAACCTAAATGATACTAAACCTCACTTAAGTAGCGTTGCAACTTACATACTTAACATAGGCCAAGTATGTTAGTAAGCAAATGATATCTCACGATGTTTTTCTCTGACAAGGTGGATATTCTGCATGAGCAGAGCTTGCTAGTGCCAGGAGATGATGGCCTTTGAGAAGAACGATGTAATTACCCGCAAACATAAAAGTTCCAAACATTTTTTTCTAAGCATTTATCTTCTGAACTAGAAGCAGGTTATCTGTGTAGACCCCTTTGGCTGACTGTGCCTAATGTTTCAGGTCATAGCCTGATGTGACTTAGTTTTGTTGTTGTTATTCATTTAGTACCTGTGTTGCAGACTGGGAGCGCAGGATGAGGCTATGTAAGTCTAGAATCAGTTCTCCAGGCCAAGGAGAAAGAGCCATTCTGTGTCACCCTGGTTTGCCATGTTGTGTATTTCTACTGTACAATTGGCTAAGGAACTGAACGCTTTTTGAAATCAAAACTGCTAGATTATATTGTAGGGTCAATGAAGTGTTAATTTGTTCAGCTCTGATGAAAAAAGAAGGAAAAAAATTTCCATGCAGCTCATATCAGCTGGGATCTTTAAGAGAATCTTTTTGCCAGTCTGTAGTTTCTGGTGGTGCTGAGATGCTCCAAGACACTACAGTATTTCAGTCACCAGTGTTTGAATTGTCAGTAATGCTCGGGCTAGCTGTTGCTTGAGTATCTCCAAAAGCACGCTCTGTGTAGTGAGCTTTTTGGCAAAAATGAAATGATTGGCATCAAAATGCTTGCTTTAGCTAGGCAGGTGGAGAAAACTTCTGTTCTATATTTGTCAAGTGCTTTTAAGTTGAAGCAATAGATTTTTAGAGATGTTCTTTAAGATCTTCTGCACACGGGAACACAATCTGCAGGTAACTGAACCTGTGATTTAGCATATTTAAATGTTAACAGCAGTTATATGAACACCAGGACTATGCCCAGACATGAAGTTTTTGAACTAATGAGTTCCTTAGCTGGCAAGTGGATTTCTATTTAAGGCTGATTTGCGTTTGAACTTCGTAACAGATTTAATTCTTGCTATAACTGCAAACAGGAACAAAAACTCAACTGCAAAATTAAATAATTATGGCAGCAGGATTTGAATATAGGCATGTGTTTAATATTTGGGTGAGACAAGATTGTTGGGTGCTGATTGGAGGTGGAGAAGTTCCCTTGGTAGTAACTTGGGGAACTGGAGACATTTACTGTTGGGTGCAGAGGAATGGTAAAATGATGAAATTGGGACTTGAAATATGTGTTGCGAAAGGCAGCAGTCGGCCTGCTCTGGCAATAATATTTGCCATTGCTGCTTAGGACTGAGGTTAAACGACCTGTCAGGTTAAGCTCTGAAGGGCTGTGCTTTGAATGCCTGCAGTTTAACCTGTTTTAAGCTGCCCAATTTGCTAATGATAGTGCAAAGGAAAGGCAAGCTGCAGACTAGTTTTGGAAGTTAAATAACTATCTCGAAAAATAAATTGGTGACCTGACCCTTTGGCAGGAAGGTGCAGGTTTCTGCCTCAGCTTTCATCTCTTGGGAGGATCCAACTTTGAAGGACCCTCAACAGCCACTTAATGCCAATACACTGTTGTGGTATTTTTCTGTGTGTTTTCTATTCTAGAGGCTGGCAGCCTCCTTTTTGAAAAAGGAAGAGCATGGAAACAAACTTCAGACAACTCTAAACCAGGCTTGCTAGTGGGAGCTAAGTGCAGATGAGCTAAATCATTTGAAGGCAAAATATTACTGAAATCTGAAGAATTCAAGCAGTCACTGTTTCCATAATACTTCACCTTTGAAAAAGTTCTGTATCTCTGCTGATAGCTTGAATGGCATATAGTGAGCTGGAAAAGGGAGGAGAGAGAGGAAAAAATGTGTAAGAGCTAGGGAAAAGCCAAATGTATGCAGTGTTTTTTAAACGTTTTTTCCTAATTGCCCTGCTAAGCACTGTTATTAATTAGTTGTTTTCTTGACATTAAATGCTACTAACGGCACTCCAAGTGCGTTTAGCTTTTGAGGTTTATATTTCTACGAAGTGTAATTTAATGTTTTGCTTAAATTCTGGGTGGTGTGTTTTTGCAGAGCTGCTTTGTTGTTTTTCTTTGCGTTTTGTCAGCTTCTCTGGAAGCAAACACAGGCACTGTGGAAAGAGTAAAATCCTATTTTTGCAATTGCAAAGTGCAATCTGAATTTTTCTGTTTCATTATAGGTTCAGGCACAAGTCCATCCTAAACTTTCCTCTACTGAAGACGCTTTACAGTACGTTGAAGAGTTAATTCTCCAGTTGTTAAATATGTTGTGTCAAGCTCAACCAAGAAGCTTTCTGGATGTAGAGGTACAGCGAATATTTTCTTCAAGTCTGATCTGTGTCTTCCAACTTAATTTGAACAGTTGTATGAAAAGTCTAATACATGAATCATTTCCAAATGTAAAATTGAATGCACTGAGTAAGAAAGAAAAACAGTAATTATGTATCTTTATGTATCAGAGCTTCAGCATAAAATGTTTTGGTCTGAGTTACCTAATAGTGCTTTTTATATATATATGATTTGAATTTGTTGCTCAATACACAGTAAAACTGCTTTTGTATAACTGTACTGTTGTATAACAGATGGTGAGTGTTACTTTGGTAAGCAAAGCTGACTGGTTTCTTTCAAAAGCCCTTTCTGCACTTGTATTGCATTCAAACCGTAGCTGCTTAGTCTGAGACGTTCTCAGCGTGATGATTTAGTCTAATTTCTCTCTTCTCTTACTCTTTCCCCCCTCACCTCAGCAATTTAAACAAAAATAGTTCAGTCACTCTCTCAGAATGAGTTAAGAAAAAGTTATTTCCTCTATAGCGAAACCTCATAAATTTATCTTTTCAAAGCCCTCCAAACTCTTGTACTAGGAGAAGCAGCCTGAAGTTGGAGAGAAGGGGTATGCATTTCATTTCCACTTAGGAAGCAGTCTAAGCTATAAGTTTATAGCTAAATCATAAAATTATAGCTCAATTATAAGTTCTAAAATTATAGCTAAATTATAAGCTCTAAGCCCGTGAATCTCTTGGTAGCCCATGTGTTTTGCCAGTGACGGAAGAAGTCGGCCTGGTTGCAGCCTGCATCTCCTTTTCCGGTAGCTGGAGGCTGTGGCTGGGCCAGGTTAGGTAACAAAACAAGGTGCAACTTCCTTAAGGTCTGGAGAAAACAGTGCTGATGGTTCCTGCCAGGGCCGTGCAGGGGGCTGAGAAGCTAAGAGGTTGTGGGCACAGACCCGGGTTTATAATAAGGCTGGAAAGCCAAAAAATAGCTGTCCTTAACTCAAAGTTCATGAGCTGCTGCTTCCTCTTCTCTCTTAATTGCTAAGCCCTCTAATAGTGTTTCAGCATCCCCTCAAGTGACTGGCCTGTCTGCAACGTTGTTTCTGTGCAAGTTTTTTTGGTTATTTGTTTATTTTTAATTATTTTTTCTTTAGCATTGTCAAGCACAGCATTAAACACAGTTAATATATTAGGAGTCTGTGGTTGTGAATTCAAGCCCTTAGGATGAGAAATACAAGAATTAAAGGTGATCAGACAACCTCAGTTTACCCCGTTTGTGTTTATGTATGATGATGCTGTCTTTAATTATATGGTCACACACATTTATTTTTCCCCCTCAGGTCACCCCCATTCAGTCAGCAGACTGGACTGTGCTAGGGGAATGAATCAGTATTGGATAGTGAACAGGACTGTTGTTTGTAGGACCTCTCCTTTGCTTGAATTGCAGATGGGGTCCGGGGGAAGGGTGCACTTTGGAAAGTTGGGTGCCACCTTTGCAGGGCTCAGCTTTTGTGAAAGAGCTTTTGTTTTGGAGTTCTTCCTAAGTGGCCATTAATTTCATCTTCCCCATTTCATTGTTGCTTAAATTGGGGCTGCATTTACGTAAGTTAGGGGTGTGAGCTGAGGTCTGAAGAAAAAAAAGAAGTGAAGGTGTCCAAGAAATTGGTTTACCAGCATTTTTGGACTACAGGCTAACAAAAACAGTGAAGTTTTTGGACCTTCCTGTGTGCAAGTCCCAGTAGGGAAGCAGTTTAGGGCATAGGAGGGTGCAGGTGCATTCAGGCACCTTGTCTGCTGGAAGGAGCAAACGGTGAGGAAAAAATCCTGACAAAACTGTTTTGGACATGTGTAGTCCCACTGCAGTCTGTGCAGCTGGTTTTTGAAAAATATGGATGCTCTTAAGGAGTCTCTTTGTTAATGTCTTTGTGGCTTTGTTCAGAGTGGTTCCTATGCAAGTAATACCTGATGTGGACCGCATATTGATCAGTGATTGTAAATCAGAAAATGCAGAGCATCTCATCCAGTGTCCAGTATCCATTCTATACATGCCCCAAAGTTCTGTGATACCGTGTCGTTGTATACTTATATGCTGAATTATCAGGCATATTTATGAAGTGAACAAAAAGCTCCCTGCAAGGGGAGTGTAATTCTGATATTTCTCATTTTAAGCATTGAATGTTTGTGTGTTGATGTTATTCTAATGTTCAGACTATTGAATTTAAAGCTATATAACCCTCTGTAGTTGAAATAGCATTATCAAACGTTTCTTTAAGCAATGAGAAGTGCTTTGTTAATGTAGGAGTATAGCTAAACTCATTCATGCACTTACCCTTTAGTCTTGTCTTCTCTTTAAGGATCGTGTTCAAAAAAGTTTTCCCCATCCTATTGATAAATGGGCAATAGCTGATGCCCAGTCTGCTATTGAGAAGAGGAAACGAAGAAATCCGTTATCTCTTCCAGTAGAAAAAATCCATCCTTTATTAAAGGTAAGTATTAAAGGTAACTTTGTTACCTTATTATTTAACAATGTTACATAATTGCATTTTCTGTTTTTCCAGCCTAGTGAGTAGTACATATTTTTTTTCATTTTTTCATTTCATTTGAGGACTTTTTTTCCAAGAAATTTCTTGATTGTTCACTTATGATTTGTGCAACTCCAAGAAAACAATCATTTCTAACAAATGAGTACTTAACTTTATTTATCCAATGAGAATAAAATAATTTTGAAGAGTTTTTTTGATTCTTGTCTGTTCTCACCTCCACATTTAATAGCAGCCTAGCATCTGTAGGTTAACAGACTGCTGTACTTGCATTACTGAAGTAGACTGTGGATGTGTGGTGAATGTTTACTGAATCATGTCTTAAATTTCTGATTTTTAATTGTGTCCTATGATGTATATTTAATCACCTGAGTAACAGTGGAGCACTTGTTTATTTTGCATTTCAGGAAGTTCTAGGCTATAAAATTGACCACCAAGTATCTGTTTACATAGTGGCAGTATTAGAATACATTTCTGCAGACATCTTAAAATTGGTTGGGAATTATGTGCGGAATATAAGGCATTATGAGATTACAAAGCAAGATATTAAAGTGGCAATGTGTGCTGATAAGGTAAGCATAACTTGTTTCTCATCTTAACAGAAGGAAATGTTTAATTAAGTCTGGAGAGGATAGTGTTTATTTCTTATTGCATTCAAGGAATGTTGCACGTTTAAAAGCGAAGCTTATTGCACCAAAATATGGTTCCAGTAGTATTGCAAAGGTATCAGAAAGTTAATTGAGCTTACAGAGCTTTTCTTTGTGCTGGATAATAGTTCAGTAATTCTTTTGGAAAGCTAAGCTTAAGTATGGACCTTTTCGTAATTAATGGTCTAATAATTTGAAAAAGCCAAAAAAACCCCACCAAACCCATATCAGCCTAATTTGCCTTAGAGTTCTGTAATTTTAGCTGCGAATAGTCTTTCCTGCAAGAAAGACTAAACCCCTGGTGACTTAACCCCTCTCTTCAGTCTCGGGTCTTGGTCTGTCTCTAGCTGCACTTGTCTGTATGTTTCAGTGTCTTGTTCATCCTTGCCTGCTCTCTCTCACTTAGTCTTAATAGAGGGTAAAGAAGGTATCTTTGGAGATCTTGAAGTGTAGAGTATTTCTCAGGGAAATTGTCTTAATCTCTCTTGTACCTGCCCTGGTCAGTGGGGGAAAGCATTTGAATGTTTGTCATGGTAACAGCAGTGATGCTCATGCAGCGTCTTTCTTTCCATCATAGGTGAAGCTAGGGTAAAATAGTGGAAGAACCATGAGGAGTTTTGATTTAGGAGCTTGCCTTACAAGAGGGACTCTTAGTGCATGCACAGAAGGGACTTTTGAAAGGAAAGAGCAAGTGTGTATTGGGTTCCTTCCCCAATATACATTGCTTTTTGTTTCCCAAGACAAAGTTACATGACCTTATATGCCTGTTTTTCTTTTTTTGTTTGTTTTGGGTTTTTTGTTGTTGTTGTCTTTCTCAAGCGCTTCCACGCTTCTTTTTGTGCCATTCTTTTCTCTGCAAAATTCTGTCTTGTTTGCAAAAACCAAAATCTATTGCAATGCAAGCTGTTTCTCTTCCACTCTGTTCATTCTTTTTACTGGAGGACAGACTAAATCCTATAACTGGGATGTGTTTACTTTGATGAGGTTTTGTGGACTACGTAGCAGCTGAATGTGCCTGTGAAACAGCCTGGAATCCCTTAGCTCAAGTATGCCCTAGGACTGCGTCTATGCAATAATTATGAGCATTGGAGCCTGCTTGAATACCTGTATTATTCCATCTAATTGCCCCCAGCAGTGAGGCTGTAATACCCCACTTTCCAGAATTAGCTAGGATTCTGCCTATAATCTGAATTCCCTGGCTTTAAAAGATGATTCATCTTCTGTTTGTAGAGTGTGTCTTCTAGAAGAAGTCAGTCTTAATGCAAAATGTCCATTGTTCTGCTGTCACAGATGCTAAGACAAGGATGCGTAGCATGGCCCTCTGACTCATGTGGAGGAAGAACCTGCTGCATGCCCATTTCCCTCCCTTTTTAGATCTGAGCATTTTAGAGGAGTGTTAGAAGAAGACCTGGGTGAGGAATGAGTGCTCTAGGTGGGCATGTTTCTTCTAATAGTCAGGTGTGAGGAACCTACCAGACCATCTCTAGTGCTTCTGAACGGCCACATGGTCTGTGCAGAATACTGTCTTGTGTAGGTACAAGATTGCTGGCTTTATTGATATCTTTTAGATAATTGAGCGTGACATGATGTCTTGATTTGAAGAAAATCTTCTATGTATCAGGCTAAATGTCATGTTGTTGTTTCAGAAGTTTAGTGCTTGAATTCCAATTGGATAACTATTTTGAAAACACTTGACAATTTCTGTTCTCTACCATTTTAAAAGCTGTAGTTTGTTTAATATGTCAGCCTTCCTTCACATGGCTCTCGGGAGTATTTTCAGCTTTGATCCTGCAGCTTGCCATGCCTGTCATCTGTCTCTAGAGCATACAGACATAGGTTTGCCATGGCTTCACCTCCAACTCTTCGTAAAGAAGACAGCACTTTTTTTTTTTCCAGTTCTTATTTATTATTTGATATTTCATGACTTCCGTAGGTGAGTGTAGGTCCGAGCACCAGAGCTTTAAATACTGTCTCATCTCTCCATCCCCGGGCAAAGTCATCTTGTATAATAAACAGCATCTTTTGCTGGTTTCTTCTTGTAGAATTCTATATTGCTGTAGATTAAGTGTGTGAACTCTATTTAGGTTGTCTTTTTTTCTAAAAACACTTCAGGATAGAGTGCGCTTTATGAATTTGCAGTCCCCATTCTCAGTTTATTTTCAAGTTGTTTTTTCTGTTTCATAGGCAGCAACCTAAAGTATAATTTCTTCAGCCACTTGCTAAGTCATTGTAGTAATTTCTGGCTTAGACCCCATCTTTGGAAGAAGTATTCAGTAGTCTGCTTAGAAAATCTTCCTTTTGAGAGATAATTAGTAAGCCTTGCCAGGCCAAATGTATTTTGGTAGTTAGTTTTAGAAGTCCTTTTGTCTCTGAGTTCTGCAACCTGACTGCTGCCTTTGCTAAAATAGGAGCCCTTCTTTGAGGTTCTGTTTTAACAAGAGTGCTCTAGGGCTGTTAAGGATGGAGACCAGGACATATAAAGTGTGTGGGGGTGTTTCCAGCAGGCATTGCAGGGTCTGAAGACAATCATGTATGACTTCCTGTTAAAGCTAAAGGTGAAAAGCTTTCTAGAAATGCAGATTCTAGACAGAAAAACAGAATATTCAGAATATAATAATAAAAAAAAGTCTAAATGCTGTCTTGGTATACTTTGTAGGGCTCTTCCAATTTTCTAGAACCATTAGTTGATTTTTAGGACCGTATTCTTGAAGGGATGCCTGAATTGGTCTAAATTACTGGCAATGCCTCAGAAATGGTCATTGCAAATAGTAGTACTGCGACTTGTGAAATCATAGCAATGAATGTTGCTTTTGTAATACTCAGCTAATTGCAGAATGATATGCATAAATCTCCTCATGTTGATCAGTTTAACTTCATGGCAATAGTAGATTTTCTTCTCCAGTAACTTACTGGTAGATTTTGAAAAGATGGTATTTTCACTCTCTCTTTCTACCTCCCTGGTACCTAGGTGTTGATGGATATGTTCCATCAAGATGTAGAAGACTTAAGTGCACTAACTTTATCTGATGAGGAGCCCTCCACCTCAGGGGAGCAAACTTATTATGACCTAGTGAAAGCATTTATGGCAGAAGTGCGACAATATATAAGGGAGCTAAACCTCATTATCAGAGTTTTCAGAGAGCCATATGCCTCCAACTCCAAGTTATTTTCATCTCATGTAAGTATTTTGCAAAAATTATAACCTACTGTAATGTACTGGAAATCCAGAACTTTTCTAAGACTGAACTGTTGTCTGGTTTAATGTATGCATAGAAGAGAAAGTTCTGTTCTCTGGTTCCAAAATGGAAATCGCAAAGGAACACTTGTGGGGTAGTAATAATTTCTTCTGTAGAAGAAACCACCCAGCTTGCTCTGTTCACTTGCAGGCATATAATTTAAGGTTTGTCAATGTTGTTCTTTGCTCTTTTTGATTCATAATTGTTGATGCCAGTTTACAGTGTACATTATTTATATACACACGTTTCACACACATAGGTGTGTCTGAAAATATGTTTTAAAAATCTTGCTATAACACTGTTTCACAATTGTTTTATAGCACAGTAGCTTTGCACATAATGTTTTTTTTTGTAGAACTTTAGTGTCCATTTCAATGCTGAATTTTGTCTGCTTCTGTTGCTTTTCACAGGATGTGGAAAATATATTTAGTCGTATATCAGACATTCATGAACTTAGTGTGAAATTACTAGGCCATATAGAAGACACTGTTGAAATGACAGATGAAGGTAGTCCTCATCCATTAGTAGGCAGCTGCTTTGAAGACATGGCTGAGGTAAGAAAATAATTGTGCTTTTTGCTTTCAGTATCTCAGTGCAGATCAGTGTCTCTGCTCGGGCTGCCTTTGTTTAGGGTGAAATCTTTTTTCAGTGCCTGCCCCCCAGCATGGATGGACTGTCCTATTTTTGAGATTACTTTGACCTTACAGACTATAGACCTCAGCTTTTGTAGGTCTATGTAGAGTTTAGCTTTGGGGAGAGCGTGCATGTGCACACACATACACAAAAGAAGTCTAACACTACTGCGTAGATTTGGACGGAGGAACAGAAGAATCCTATAAATCAGTTGTAGGTCAGGGCTGCTAGAGGAAGACCAAGTTGAGCAAAGGCTTCTTTGCTAGCAGGCTTGCTGACTTGAGGAAGAGGAGTAGGCTTGTTAGGGGATGGAGACCAAAGCTCAAAGGTGATAGGAGAAGCAGGAAGAGAAGGGGCTGCACATAAGGGAAGGCATGACAAGACTTGAGGCTGTCACACTGCCCTTGAGAAACCTGAGTGACTGAGGGCTCTTCTGAAGTGCCTGTTTTCCAGGCCATATGTGTTTGCAGGATGGATCTGAAACTCTGCACGCAGCTGAAGTGCTCTGATGTTGGCTGGCATTAGTCATGTGGCAGGAAAGGTTGCATGATGGAGGGTTGTGTAAGTGAATGCAAACGTTTAGAAAGGACGGTAGGGAAGATGAGGTCTTTACAAAAGGGGCAGCTCAGATATGCAGAGCTCTGTCATGAAATGGATTACAGGCCTGTTCAGCACTTCATGGATGAAGATCAGAGGGAGAGGCTGATCCCCAAAGGGGATGTTGTGGTAGGACTTCCACTGCAGGCTACCGAATCAAGAAGAGGGAGCGGATGATGCCTTTAAAGAGGTAAAAGTAATCTTCTGATCACAGACCCTGTTTCTCTTGAGAGAATAACCATCTTCACATCTCCTGGGAAGACAACTTACTGAGGCTCAAGTAATCCAGAAGGCTTCTGGAGTGTGCTGGGCACCAGCCTTTTGCAGCAGGTGCTAATGGACCAACTAGGGAAGGTGGTCCACTTGATATCTTTCTCATGAATAAGGAAGAAATAAGGGGAGTGTCATACCTAATGGCACATTTGGCTGCAGTAATCTCAAGGTAGCAGAGTATACAACGTTGAGGGAAGTGCAGGAGACAAGCAGCAGACTGAAGATGCTGGTGTTTGGGAGAGCAGTTCACTCCTTCAGAGAGTTTGAAGGCAGGATTAAATAAGAAGCTGGTTCATCTTTAAGAACAGCTTGTTCGAAGTACAAGGAAGATGTATTGCCAGCCCCTAGAAAGAAATGGACAGGTATAGCAGAAGGCTAGGCAGAGCTCAGATGACAGTTTTCTGTTCAGCCAAACACAAAAAGACAACAGGACTTCCCAGAATGAATGTAAAAACAGTCTAGGTGGGTGGAAATGGTTTTAGGAGGACTGCAACTCTGCTAGGGTTAAATTTGGTAAGGAAGGTGAAGGGAAACGAGAAAGCCTTGCATAGGTTTAAAAAAAAAAAGCACGGAAAGCAAAGCTGAAGAAACTGTATCTTGCTCAATAGTTTAGGAGGCCTTGTGATGAAGGCTATGAAATGGGCTGTGGTATTCTGTCTCTTGCTCAGTCTTTACTGGCAAGATCTGCTTTTAGGCCTCCTATTTTTTTTTTAGCCTAGTAGCAAATGCTGGGGGAGGGAGAAGTAAAGTTAGGGACTACTTATGTAACCTGAATATAAAAGCATCTATGAGGCAAAACAGGATCCCAAGGCAGTTGACTAATGTCATTGTATGGCCACTCTCCAGTATGCTTGAAACTTTGTGGAGATCCCCTTTCACAGAAAGTACAAGCGTTACACCCGTTTTCAAAGAAATATGGTGAGGAAGATCCTGGAACCTGGGATAATAGTCACCCTCACTGCTGTCCCTGGGAAGTTTATGAAGCAAATCCTTCTGAAATCCATGTCCAGGCAAATGAAGGCCTAGAGGTGATTGGGAACTGCCTGCACAGACTTACCAAGGGCAAACTGTACCTGACCACGCTGACTGCCTTTTAAGAGGAGACCACTGGCTCCATGGATGGAGGAGAAGCAGTGGGTATCATTCGTCTGGATTTAATCAAGACCTTCAGCAGAATCTGCTGTAGGATCCTTATAATCAGCCTGGTGGGACATGGTTTCACCAGCTGAATTATCAGGTAGGCGGGAGATGTGCTCAGCAATGCAAAGTTCATCTAATGGCCAACAGTTATTGGCGTTGCTCAGGGTTTGGTATTGGGGCTGATGCTGTTTAAGGCCTGGGAGAAGGTAGAGAATGCACCTCATCGAGTTGGCACATAATGATGCTGGAAGTAGGTCTGTTTCTTGGGGAACTTGAAAGCCAGCTGGAGAAATAGGGCGACAAGGAGCCTCATGGAGATGAAAAACGGCAAATGTGAAGTCCTGAACGTGGAATGGAGTGACCTTGCATGATGGTTTGGCTGGCTGGGGAGCGGTGCTCCATGCCTAGAATTCCTTGGGAATCAGCAACACAGCCTTGCAGCAGAGAAGGCAGAGTGCCTCCTGGGATGAATTAGGAAGCGTGCAGCCATCAGGTCGAGAGATCCTTTCTGCATAACACTTGAGACCATCTCTGGAGTACCATGTCCAGTTCTGATCATCCCAGTACAAGAAATGTCTATACCTAATGGAAGGCCCATCATGATCATGGCTGAGGAGCTGAAGCACATGATGTTCAAGGAGGTCTCAAATAGAGAAGGCTGGGGAGGAGACCTTAATGCTTAGGTTGCCTAAAGGAAAGCTGGAGAATTCACAGTGGTAGGGCAAGAGAGAGCACACCGAATGCAATGAGGGGAATCCTGATCAGATACTCAGGAAGAAAATCACCAAAGAGAATAGCTGAATGTACTGCAGTCTGCCCAGAGAGATTTTGGCAGCTCCGTCCTTGTAGGTGCTCAGAATAGAGTTGGATAAAGCCCCAAGCAATCTCAGCTGGCTTTGACACTGATCTGACTTTGGAGTTGACCATGTGTTAAAGAGGGGATTGGGCCAGGTCACCTCCTGAATTTCTGACCTAAATTATTCTATGAATCTGTGCACATAAGTCTTTGCAGTATTCATTTTCCTCTATATTTGTTTCACAGCTACTAGGTAGAGAAGTCTTTCCTAGGTAGTATCTGTATTTTCCTTTTAAAAAATGTGGTTTAGGTATTTAATCACTTTTGTAAAAAAAAATCTGCTGTATTTCTTCTTAGGAGCTAGCATTTGATCCATATGAATCATATGCACAAGATATTTTGCGACCTGGTTTTCATGATCATTTTCTAAGTCAATTATCAAAGCCAGGAGCAGCATTTTATTTACAGGTAATTTTTCTTTTAAGCAAAATGCATGAATTTTTAAAGCACATTATATTGTTGCTTCAGTACATTTATTATTATAAGATTGAAATTTATTTTGTTTCTAGTCAATAGGTGAAGGCTTTAAAGAAGCTGTTCAATATGTTCTACCCCGGCTGCTCCTTGCCCCTGTTTACCACTGCCTTCATTATTTTGAACTGCTAAAAGTAAGAACACTGTGTCCCTCCAAATGTTGTTGTTTGTGGTATGTGGGGTATTTTATTTTTTTTATCATGTTTTAGATAACAGAGCTTTGTGTGCTCAAGTGTAAAGTTTTTATTACAGTCTGAATCATAACGAACGTTTCATCATAGCAGTTTTATATGCTCTTGTGTGCACTACAACTATTGGCTTCTTTCATGCAAGTTGTACAGCAGTTGATGCTTTCTGTGTTGAATAACCAAGTTGTTATAGCTATTTATTTAATAAGTAAATCAAGGAGATCTAGATATATGTGTATTCTTAGAATGTTTATGGGGTTGCTTCAACAGTGGTAAAAGATGATGGGCAAAATGGCAGTATCATAGCAAATGTGTAAAGTATTTCTCAAGCTGTTACTCAGTAAATTTAGAAGCACAGTAAGATTCCCCTTTGGATTTCATGTTCTTTTGGCTGAACCTTCTATGTTTTCCTTTGTGTGGCACGTGTCCTCTGCTGGATTTGCAGGTAGTATCCTTCATTCAGAGGAAAGTCTTGGCTGCGTCTACAGTTCTTGGGCTTTTTGTAATAGGACCTCACATCAATAGGGTAGCAGTAAAGACTGTGTAACATATACATGCAAAGAAAACAGTTACATAGCACTTCTACTGGATTTATCAAACTTCAGTGAATAATAATTTATCAGAAGTGAAGAGTTTGAAGAAAATTTACAAGCACTTTGAGGAAACTCCTAGGGGTTGCGTTACTTCAAAATTAATTACCTGGGGGAATTAAGATGGGAAGCAAAAATCAGTTTCTGCTTGAAGAAGCCTAGTTGTGTTTCCTTCTTGGATGCTTATTTGGTGGTTCTGTGAGGAGCCAGTAGTTGGGGCATTTTTGAGTCTGTCAGCTTTATATATCTGTAGTCTTTCAGCGTTTTTACTGAGTTTTGTCTGCAATAACAGTTTTAGGATGCTGCTCTTCTGTGTCACACGCTTTTTGGAATTTTGTAATTTATGCTCAAACCATCTGAGTAGCTCTTGGGTTTGCTCTGACTTTTTAGGTACTATTTACATACTTAAACATCTCCTTTCTTAACTCCCTGGTAGGGGAGAGGTGTGAGACAGCCTGGATGCTTTTTGTATTGCCTGCTCAGCAGTAGGATTCTTCTGCTTGTGCTTATATCATACAACCTCAGAGCATGGTACCTTATGGTTTTACAGATCTTCCACGTGAATGCAGTACTTGATGGGTAAAGCATGAAGATTAATGCTGTGTAAACCACAGCATACCATGTTGTGTCTTGCCGTTGGGTATCTTAGCAGGAGAAAGGGGACATATGTGTGGGGGTTGTTTTTTTTCTTTTTTGTACTTTTTACGTTTTGTAGGGCCAACGAAAAACCAAAATCTAAGCTTAGCCTGACTCCAGAAGCTTATTAAATTTTTCCTTGCTTCTGACCCACCCTTGGTGTTAAATCCTTCTTTTCCTTTTCCCCGCCTTGCCACACCATGTAACCTGAGATTGTTGCTGGGGTTTTGTGCTACATCTGGTAATTTTCCAGGCTGTCCCTGCACTGGGATTTCCATATACACTTCTAGCGAGACGCTCTCCTCTGTGCTCATGGATGTGATGTGCAGAATTGGCAGCAGTGACCTATAGGTGCACGTGAAGGGAGACGGTGGCTCTTGTAGCAGGAATCACCTACCAGCTAGTACGAGTGTGCACGAGCAGCAGATGAATGTCTCCTCCAAAGAGCCTGGTAATCTTCTTTCTTACATCTGGAATATTCAGATTCTAATCTGGTAATCCTGATGATGCTTAAATTAAACTGCTGCAAAGGGTATATCCTGCATTTTTCTGTTTTTTATGATCCTACCAAGTTCATTGAGGCACAACTGTATTAAATTCTTGCATGCCCTGACTTGGGGACTGTAGGCATATACATCCATAGTTGACTTAAAATGCTACAAAAATGGATCTCTGGGTATGAGAAAACAAAGTGTTGGCACATTATGTAATGAAAAAACATGTTTTCTCTTCAAAAAGAGATACGTTTAAGCATAAAGGGGTTAGCATTTTTCTTTGAGCTATATTGTGTAATTTTGCATGCTTTGAAGTTATCTGTTTAAAATACATCTCAGAGTTGCCTTCTAACTATGCAAACTACAAAAAACATAAATTTCTATCCACTGATGGTTATCGTATTTAGAAGCTAAAGCCCTCCTGAAGTTTGGCAGGGCACCAGGAACACACAAATACATATTCTATTTTTAGCTGAAGTTTTCTTGCTTTAGTTTTGTAGGGAAATTAGCCTCTGATTGAGGCTTTTGTTTTCTTTTGAGCAGTTTAAAAGTCCTCAAACTTTTAAACAAGAAACTAACCATGCAAAATAGCAGCTTCATATGGGATCTTGCTTTTTGTGCAAATTTGCAGATCCTGTAAAAAGTTTTCTAAATAAAAAAATTAAATCTCAGCTACTGTAATTTTTGGGCATGTGCATTCTGCTTGCTTTGCTTTGTGTGATGGAAAGACTGCTTGAAAATTCCTTTTTTTTTTCCCAAGGAGAAAGGCCTCAAACCATACGTTAAACTTTCCTTGGATAAAATAATACATTGTGGAAAATGAAACAGAGATATCTACATATACACAAACATATGTGTGTGTATATATACATGTATGTACACACAATAGATATAAAAAATAAAGTCGAAGACTAATTTCTAACTGTGAAATGCAATATCCGGAAATTTTTATAAGAGGGCTTTACCTTTCTGTTTTCCAGAAAATCTGTGCTCCACCCAAGTGCACACTTGGCCCCTGAGTAGAAACTTCATATCTTGTCACTTACCTATTTTACTCGGAATGCTGTGTATCCTGAGTATGAATTTTCAGGATGCTCATGTTGCACAATAACGTCTTGTGGGTGGCATTTTTTTCCCTGTGTTCTTAGATGGCAAATGACTTGTCAGTCTCTAGAGACTGGCAGTTCAGCTTCAGTGGAAATGCTCCTTAAATTAACCTTTTTTTTGGTCTGCCTCTTTCATTATGTTAATGTAGCTTAGTAAAAAGCCTTTTGGCAAGGTCTTCCAAGATAAGAAACCACCTTTCTCCCAACCTGATGGTCTTAAATTTGCTATAAGAAGGCATAGCAGGGTGAAATGCGAGTTATTTGGAACTAGAGTGCATTTCTGCTGATCCTGTACGTCGGATGCTGTATGGGCAACGCATCCCAAACCACGATGGACTTTGACTTCACTTTGGCTCTTCGTCCTGCTTCAGCTGGACTCACGATCCAGAGCGTAATGCGAATTAACGAAGCAGGTTTGTGATCCCCTCTGCAGCGGGTGCAACCCAGGGTGCAGGATCCGACTCAATGAGCCCTCTTACAATATCTGCAATTAGAGATCGTTGTCTTGAAACACTGTCTGCAGAGCATGGGGTTGTCTTGCTTTAGTCTATTCTTGAAGCCTCCTTAAGTGACTCTTAACAGCAGAAAATCTCAGCTTCAGACCAACTCTGAATTATTTTAAGAAAATATTTATGTAGTGTCAGTGAATGATTTTGTTTTCTTCAGGGCAGTTTGTAGTCCGCCTTCTTTCCAAACACAGAAGCTTTTATTTCAAAACAATAATATACATAAAAGTAGAAACAGAATGTTACCGTTTTGCATATATTTGCATATGTAACCAAGAGCATGAATTTGTTTTACGGCAATCAGAGATTAAAAATACTATTTCATGTATAAATGCAAGTTTATCTGTTGAAGAAAATGCACCTTGATAAATCCATTGCTGATGCAAGGCCTGCAGAGCACTTCTGAGTGCTTCTGGTGGCAGAAGAGCTGAGGTAGCATCAAAATCACTCTCAAGTCCAAGAGATTTCTCAGGGTGACAGCAGGTGGAAAAAAAATAAGCAACTCCTTCATATGGTTAAGAACCGTAGTGTTATAAAGATACGGACCTTGTTTCTGTGGTAGGAGCTGGTGCAAAGGAGATGGCCTAGTTCTTCTGTGGTTGCTTTTTCCACTAACTGCTGCCATGTTTCATCTTTCAGCTACACATTTGGCAGCAGCCAAATGGGGAAGATGATACAGAAAATTCCCCCCATACACACAAGGTTGTGAAGGAGACAAGGCTTTTTTTGCCCCACAAACTTGGTTATTGTTAATCTAGCTAATTGGGGTCCCTGAGGTCATTTCATTTTGACCAAATATTAAACAAGCTCCGCAGAATGTGCGTTTATATTTTATCCTTCTAGCCATGGGGCTCTGGATTGCTTATGTATCTATCAGTATCTGTAAGATACTTATATATACGTGCATATCATTCCATTGTCTGGTGACTTTCACCATCTATAATGGAGTTATGGGAATGTATGTTTTGTTATATAATAATTTATTTTTACAAAGAATTCTTCTCTGAGTAGCAGCTGTCCATGTGCAGGGAATTTTCTGATGAGAATGAATTATCTTGAAGAGTATTTTATTCACTATCCCCTAAAATTACTTTTCTGCCAAAGTTGAATATTAGCTGATGAAAACTAAATAAATACTGCTCCTTTGCCTTGGCTTACAGCCCTCAGGGACACTTGGGAAGGGTTAGTGTCACCCCACTGTGCCAGTAAATGCTGTGCTTGAATTTTAAGCAGGGAGCAGGATGGCAGTGGGCCGGCCTGCCCTCACCAGCAACGGCCTGTTTGACAGATCAAATGAGGCATTAGCCAAACTCTGACTCTTTTTGCCTTCACTTCCTACTTTATAGAGTTTGTGACCTGTTTCCTGATCCATTTTCTAGGAAAACTCACAGGCCCAAATTTCCCTGGTACTTGAGGAATCCATTTCCAGTTCTGAATGACAGCAGCATTCTGCTAGTTGAAGCTGGATCATTCTTTAACTCATGTGGCATCAGTTCACGCTCAAGGCTAAATTTTTGTGAAACAGATGGATGTTACAATAACTTCAAAAAACTTTGTGGATTTTTTTTTCCTTACAATATATTCTTTGGTACAAGTAACTCGGAATTGTGTGCGTCCTTCTCTTCGTGCCTCGACTCCTGTAACCTTCTGTATGCAGGGAGATCCTTGAGGAGAGGTAGTCCTGTGGCTAAGCTGTTCATCAGACTATGTGGATGTGGACAGGACTTTGAATCTTGCATTTTAGTCCAGCCACCAGCATGCTTTCCCTGTTTGCTCTCATTGCTATGGGGAGGATGTAGTTCTTCAGTGCTAGGGACCACCTTTTCCTTCAACGCTTTGATGTATCCCCAGGGAAGACTGCTGGGAATATGTTGGAAACAACAAATAGAAGTAAAACAACAAGCTACCTTCATGCTTTCTGTAGACCAGGCTGTCTTCAGCTTCTTGCATCCCGCTGCTCCTTCAAAAGCTGCATCTCTTAGTTCCTGCTGTTGCCTGCAGCTCCCACTTTCTTTTGCACCAGACTCTCTTTGCACACTCTCATTTTTTTCCATATTCTGTCAATCATTTTGTAGTATGTGCTCTCTGTAAATCTGCACAGAAGGGCAGAGATATGGAGAATTGCCCTGGAACATAGCATGGTAATAGCTGCTATCAGCTCTTTTCTTTTTTTCCTTCTCCTCCTTTAAAAAAAATGGCCGAAGTTGATAGTTTTGCACAGCAACTGGTGGGATTCTGCTTATCCTTCATTTCCTATGCTGTTTTTCCTAAATCCTCTCTAAAATCAACAGGGCTCTACCATTGCTTCCCAGAGCAAACCCCTGAAATTTGGAAATTCATCAGCTTGTAGCGCTCGGAAGTCAACATGTTTGTGTCCAAGCAGAGAAATGTCATCAATTTTAGCCTTGCAGACTTGGCTATTAAAGACCATGTTTGAATGGTGTTGAAGCAGTCAAAGTGGATTCCAATCTGCTTTGGAACTACCAAAGAGGGAAGATGTTTTCAGATCTGAATTGTCTTTTCTGTCATGCAAAATTTGGGGGAAGAAAGCAGACGACTTCAGTTACAAGTGTGGAAGCACTTAGGTAAATACTTTGTGCTGTTTCAAATACAGAGCTAAGTAAGTGTTACCAACTTAATTTTGCCTTTTAAATTTCTAATGTGCTCTGCAGGTCTGGTCCTAATGATGAGGCAAAGCAAAGAGACAGTAAGAAAGAAGAGAAATTTGGAGCATGTAGGCTCTGGAAGGATCTGTGTGAACTTGTACATTGGTTGCAGAAAGGTAATGAACATGCTATGGAAGGGATGTCAGCATATGCAAAAAAATACGTATTTTTGAAGAATGCAGAGCAAATTATTTACTTTTTTCACACTTAGAGAAGACAAGGCCTCCTATAAAGTAAGTGGCCCGAGGACAGGAATCTTGACATATAAAATACACATAGACATACTGCTCACAGCTACTAGCCTACCAAAAACCCCTGAATATTTAGGAAATGGCCATATGAAAACATCAACTCACTTGAAAACAAAGCTTTGTTTTTGTGTCTGGGCCTTGCTAGAGTAAGTGTTAGTTGTGTAAACTCAAAAAGCAGAACTGGTTGCTTACATAAACCCCCTCCCGTGGCTCTTTAGGAAAGAAATTCAGAAACTGAAAACTTTTCCACTGAGCAGACCTCAGGCAAAACATACAGCAGTCTGCAGTAACAACTAACATGTTCCCTAAGGTGAAACAGGGTCTCTTGACAGGCCTTGCCCTCTCATGGGAATACGAGGGGGAAATTCAAATTCTCCCCGTCTCAAAACCTCTTGTGCAAAATGTCAAGCTGTTGAACTGGTGAAATGTCAATTGATGAATTTCCTTGGGGTTTGTTTCTAAATACCTTTTTCTGACTTTTCGTTGTGTTCACTTCTAATTTGAAAGAAGACACTTATTTTGGAGTAGTATAGTTATTCCTGAAGCAAATCAATTAAATTTTAAGAAATCAAAGGAAGAGAAATCAAAGTAGCAATTCTTTAAATACACACTTTTCTATAATTCAGATTGGTTAACTTCTTTGGACTTGATTTCAGTTTGCCATACTCAAACTTTCTACATATTTCAGATACATTTTGAAATCATTGGCAAACTGAGGAAGAACCGAGAAGCTTGTACTGGAAACTGGTGAATAGGAAATGCTGCATATTTTTGTATATTTAACACTTGCACACTATACACTGTCCCTAGCTAACATTATGTGAGCTGAGATTTGATATGTGAGGGCTTTCTAGCTCCTGTCTCTAGTCTCCAATACCTAGAGATTGCTGTTTGGCGTGTTTATGAAAAATATATTTTAATGTAACTTTTATAATGAAATAAAGAAGGCATAGTTCATAAGAAGTTTTGATCAGAGGGGAAAACTTTACCATACTTTGGCAGTGTGCTAAGTTTTTTTCCGCTCTTAGAAAAATAAGACGTGTAATGTAAATCTAAATAAACTTCTACATACAGGTGTATGTGTTTTTGCTTCCCTATGTTTGAGTTTGTGCAGAAGCAAAAGGTGGTTTTGTTTTTTGCATACATTAAAGCTGTGAGTGTATCCCTAGGAATACAGTGGATTTTTCAAGTTTCAAATGTGAAGTGCCCCTTGGACTGTTTGCATTCATTTCTGCAGTTGTCCCCTGTTGTTGTTCCAGATGATTTTTTATTTTGATGCTTTCCAAAAAAACCCCAAAAACAGGATTCTGAGTTAGAGTGCTTTTTTCTAGCCTACTGCTACTTTGGGATGAGTTTTTAATCCTTTTGACAAATCACAAAAAGGCAGAAAGCTCTTGGGCTGTTGTTAAGAAACGTGGGTACCAGTATTGCTTTATGGCCAAGTGCCAGCACATCTATCAGTCTGCATTTGTCAAAAGAGAAACCCTGCTTGTTTTTATTTGCCTTGATCATGAAATAGCCTTTGAGGATTACATTCTAGTTAGGTGCTTGGCTTTTGGAAATCCGTTGAAGAAAAGGAAGAGGCGGCACAATAGAACGCGGAGCAGCGCTTTTCAGATTCTCATGAACATTCCTGTTCAGCATTTCCTCACAGAGAAGATGATTAGGTTGTGCTCCAGATAGTGCTTCCTTTGCCAGCTCCCCTGCGAGTCTTGCTACCTCCCTGTGGGATTTTGGATGTCCAGAGAAGTTGCCCAGAGGCTTTTGAGGTGAGGCACTCTAAGGCAGTGCTGTCACAGTACACAGGACAGCGTCCACTTCTCAGGTGGGACCTCCTAGGCACCAAGCATCTTGCCTTGGCGTTTCAAGTTATCACCCTCAATCAAGAGACCTCTCACAACACAGATACGGGGCCTGCAGTTCCCAACGTTCCCTTGTGGTTTCCCTCCCTCCCAGCTGCTGCCGTGTCTTTTGCTTGCAGGATCTGCTCTGTGATCCCTCCCGTCAGCTGAATCCAGGAACCCGCAGGCCATAAATTTCTGTGCTTGTTCTTAGGATAGTCTTCTGGGAGAAATATCAGTCTAGGTTCTGGTGCAGCACCTGAAGTACAAGTTTGGGCTTTTATCAGCACCATTATATCTTCATATTCTCATCATCTTCCTTCCTTGCATTTTTAGGTAGAATTCTCCCTGACAGTTTAAAGGAAGGAATATCGTATTCTAACTGTGCACTGTGCAAGGAGGGTTTCTTCTATATCTGTTGGGAATTTCCTGTTTCTTGGTTTTGTAACTATCTGATCCTTGGGTTATGCAACAGGTAGAACAAAATACCTCATTTTCTGCTTCTTGACGTATCTTCAGTGTTTGCAAACAGGAGTGTGGAGTACTTTGTTGTGGTTTTGTTTTTGTGAGAGACTTCTGAAGGCGTTGTGTTTAGCGAACTTGTTCACCTTGAATAGCCTGGGATGCTGTACTTCTAATACTGATTATTACATTGAAATTATTATAAACCAATTTTTATAAGATTATTAAAAATAATGTAATGGTTAGTACTGCTGATAAGCAGGAAACTGCACCTCCTTTCTGTAATAACAGTATGATATTCTTAGTAGGCTGTATTTAAAATAAACAAAACAACCCTTTTGTTTGGCATCTACCTGTTTCATTCGTTAGGGGGTGCTGCACAGCTACAGAAAATCCCTGGATTTTGCAGAGGCTCATGAATGTCTTTCTAGTGATGCTGTTTCATAACCACCTATTCCGAATTATCTAGGGATAGTATAAGGTAAAGGATGTGGAAGTTTAAGATCAATTTTGGCTAAGACAGTTTCTGATAGTCGGTTATGGTAACTAAACTCAAAATAGTTATGGTAAATAAATTCTATTTCTGTTTCACAGAGGAATGTCTCTATAGCAGTTCAGAAGACTCTCTGAGTTATCATTTTTTGTTAACTCTCTGAGTTATCATTTTTTGCTTTTTCTTGAATTTGTCCCTGTATACCATGCCTTTCAGGTAAATGACAGAATCTATTTTGATCTAATAAGCCTTGTTTTTAAGGAAATTAGGCCAGAAGCAGTCCTAACCATCATTGAAGGGTAGCCTGGCAGAGATGATGGGAAATCCAGTCAAACTGATGACACACATTGGTGAGAAGTTGCAGAAACTCCTCTGAATCTTAGAGGTAGTTGTACCTTTCTTCCAGTTTTGGTTCAGGATTTTTTCCAGCAGTCCTGGACCTGCCTCGTTTGTCTTGGGGCCTCTCCAAGCATAGGTGACCTGCACAGCTGGAGTGAAGGCAAGATGATGATACGTGTTGTGCGCTCTGCAGAGTATGATGGCATTAGTCTGGTTGTTCTTGGACCTCAGCCTGTCTTGAATGAAAGCCTGTTAGGACGTGTTGTCAGCTCTGTTTCTCTGCTTGCCTCATTAGTAGGCACTCATGGCTCTTTCCATTTAGGTCAAGATTATTACAGATTATGCTGCAAGAACTAAAACTGCGAAGAATAAACCTTGTGCCATCCTTATGGCTAAAATCACAGAGAAGGTAGTTATTGGCATAGACATCTATTGTACTGCATGATGAACTCTGGTCAGGGAAAGGATTAATGCTATTCTGTGGCCCATTCAAATGTCACACACAAATGTGTTGTGCACATTTTGGAGGACAGAAGTTGTATTTTACCCTGGAAGGCAGCAGTGTGATTGTATCCTTTCTGAAGGGGGTTTACCTTTGCCTCATGCCAGCCTGTCACATGAAATTAGGTGCCACTTTCTCTGCTGATGAGTGGCCAGTCAACCCTTTTGTGGTGAAACGTTTGCTTCCATTTCCGAATCCCATCTGGTTATTGTTTTCCATCTGTGTCTTGAGCGAAGGATCGTGTCCTGGTGGACAACAAGCTGAACACAAGGCTGCAGACTATCCCAGCAGCAATGATACCGATACCCTGAACCCCGCGCTGTGCTGTATTACCAAGAGCCTAGTAGCAGGTGGAGGGAAGTGGTTGTTTCTTTCTATTTACCATGGTGAGACTTTTGTCAGCGTGTACATATTGTGGGAGGGATAGGGAAGACAGCCACACACTTCTTAGACATGCATAGTGAAAATGCAGGAGCCAGCAAGGGATATTCTAATTTGCTATTAGGAAAAAAAATCACCGTGAGAGTTATCAGACATGAACAGGTTGTTTAGAAAGGGGGTTGTTTCTCCGTCTTGGGAGAATGTCAAAACTTAGTAAGGCCCTGAGTAACCTGATGGAAGATGGCCCTGCTTTAAGCAGGAGGTCGGATAAGATGATCTCCAAGGTCCCTCCCAACCTGAATTATTGTGTGGTTAAACTGTTAGTGAGGTGAGAATCTTTATAATCTTCTTAATCTTCTGTTTACAAATGTGATGAAGGAAAGTTTCCTTAACTTTTAGTCAAGCTCCCTTCATGCACAAACATCCATCTCTTCCACACGTTTGATCCTGTCCTGTTGAATTGTACATAGGTGCATCTCTTCGTTCCTTAGTCCTCTTAGAAAGTAGCACCTTTAGCTGCTCTACTTTTGGGTAATGCAAGGTGAATCAGAGTAGTTCTGGAGTAAACACATGCTCCTGAGTTCGTCCATAAATGAGGGACTGGTGGCTGCTGCTCTGATCTTACTGACTTTAGGGTGTTGGTGGAGAATGGTCTCCCTTGTCTGTGTCAGCAACGCTCTTTGTTGTACTTGGTGATAACTGGGAGCACACACAAACAGTAAATGGTTGGATTTCTTTTCCCTAGGTCGAGCTTCTGTGCGCGTGTGCACCAAAACACTTGTAACACTCTTTGTGTTTGACTTTCAATGTTTGCAGCAATTAGAAGAAAAGAGTGAGGATGAAGAGGATAAGGAGTGTTTAAAGCAAGCAATAACTGCCCTACTGAATCTTCAAAGCAGTATGGAAAGGATATGCTCCAAAAGCCTTGCAAAACGAAGGCTTAGGTAAACACATTTCTGTTTTTCCTGAGTTCTGCTCTTAATGCTTTGCTATAAATCCAGGGCTCCCAGTTTCCTCTTTTAGTAAACAATGAACAAAATAGTTTGTGACAAGCCTGCTTTTTCAGAGGAAGTGACATCAAAGCCAAGATAATTTGTTATTGTTTTAAAACCCTTCGAATTTCTATGCGTCTTTGCATACTGGTAGTTGAGACCTCCTGAGGATTTGCTGGTAAGTAGAAAATCCCAGCATTTGTGGGCTAATTATGCTTAGTTAATAAATGCCTATGTAAAAGTATTGTACATGTGAATTTCTGTGTGACCAGAAGGGAATCTTTTTGAATTTGAAACTACTTGGAAGTAATCTGAATAGCTTTTTGTACAGTGCCTAGTTAAAATTACTACTAAATTCTTAGGTAACTAGTATTCAGTAGCAGCACCGTAGCAAAATCTTGTGTAATATGATCTATTTGCTTCAATATTAGAATTTACAGAACATTCTCTTTACTAGCTATTTACCTCTGTTAAAATTTTTCTCTTACAATTGTTTCAAAATTCTATTCACCAGACAAGTTCTGTACTGCAAAGTATATAGTCTTAGCTGTTTAAGTACATAAACTTATGTATGTAATCTTAAGTATAGAAGCTTATGGACATGAATGTATTTGACAGCTTATTTTCTCTATATCTACTTCTTTCAAATTAATGTAATGACATTTTGAGGAGATTTAAGAAGGTACTCTAACAACTTGCCTGCTTCTGGTTGCTTGTGTTTACGTAAAACAATTTTGCATACAAGATAAGTAGAAAATTTTTTAGATGGGATGAGGAAAAATATTTGTCAGGTCCTGTAATGGTACTTTTAGTAGAACAGTCCTGATACTGAGTTCTGGAATTGTATTTTCAGTGGAATTCTCATCACTCGGAAAACAGATCATCTTGTGTTTTAGTTGTTAGAGGTAGTTGTGGTTTTTAAAACAAACATACTAATAGGCTGCCTTTCTCCTATCCTTCACTGAAGTGAATCTGCATGCCGATTCTATACTCAGCAGATGAAGGGGAAACAGCTAGCAATTAAGAAAATGAACGAAATCCAGAAAAATATTGATGGTTGGGAGGGTAAGGACATTGGACAATGCTGTAACGAGTTCATCATGGAAGGAACTCTCACGCGCGTAGGAGCAAAGCATGAGAGACACATATTTCTATTTGATGGTTTGATGATTTGCTGTAAGTCAAATCATGGCCAGCCAAGACTTCCTGGTGCTAGCAATGCAGAATATCGTCTGAAAGAGAAGTTCTTTATGCGGAAGGTACAAATCAACGATAAGGACGACACTAATGAGTACAGACATGCTTTTGAAATCATCTTAAAAGATGAGAACAGTGTTATTTTTGCTGCTAAGTCGGCTGAGGAGAAAAACAACTGGATGGCAGCATTGATATCTTTGCAATACAGAAGCACGCTGGAAAGGATGTTGGACGTAACAATGTTACAGGAAGAAAAAGAAGAGCAGATGAGATTTCCAAATCCTGAGCTTTACAGGTTTGCCGAACCGGACTCCGAGCAGAATATCGTGTTTGAAGAAAACATGCAGCCCAAGTCTGGCATCCCCATCATCAAGGCTGGCACTGTGGTCAAGCTCATTGAGAGGCTGACCTACCACATGTATGCAGGTGAGGCACCTTATCTCCATAGCTGAAATAGTGTTAAGGAGCCTGTGCTTTGCTGCCTCTGTGTTGTTTAAATATATACAGCAAAACATATACAGAGTATTGAAAGGGAATATGCTTTGCCTTGCAAATATTCTGAAATGCTTTTTGAATTAATGTTTGTATTTGTGAAGAAATCTGCTTCGGAGCTGTAGAAATTAAGACATGGATCCTGTTTGGCTGAAGTTTCAGTGGGGTATAAAGCGCCTGCGGGAATGGAGCTCTGGACAGTATTTATTTCCTGTGCACCCCAGGCAACAAGAGCTGCCTTCACTTGGGACTCCCAAAGCTGGGGACATACGAAGGGACAGCGTTTCGGGAGGGAATTAGGGCCTAGCTCTTTCAACTGAATTTAGGACTCTTACCTATGCCCATGCTGACGAGCAGTGACGTGCAGCAAGCAGAGCAAACACCAATTTGCCAGGGGGAATCATCGGCATCATTTAGCCTCGGCACTTAGCTTTAATGAGGATTTCAGTGAGGATTTGATTTAAGAACGTTTGACTGCAAGTTTCTGTTTGGGCTGAAGCTCTATGCTACGAGAAAGGAAATGGATCATCCAGGCTGCCCGCAGTGGTTGGTGGGGGGTTTCATGCTTTCTTGGTACTTTCTTCACTTGTGTTGAAAAGCTCAAGGTCTTTTGGTTCTGTCTTCATGGTAGTTATTCTAAATCTTCATGCATCTTACTATTAGTGCTTTTCCTAATATTCAGCTATGGTTCCCCCTCTTGCTTTTTTTTTGTCCTTTCCTTTTACTCCTTTCTGCTTTGATTATCCCAGATCATTCTGTAGCTTGGTCCTGATGGCATCGGATACCTAGCATGGAGCAGGAATATCTGCTTGAAAGAATCAGGAATAAACTAGATACAACTAGGAGAGTTCTGTATTTTGTGTATTTTATTTTAAGGTGCTTGTAAATAAGATTATTTACTCAATTTTATTGCTTTTCTCTGGCACAAAATCTTCAGCGTTGTTCCATGTGCTCCATGTGTTTCACCTCTGCTCTTCCATGTGTTTCACTTTTGCTCAGCAAGCCCCAAACTAGGTTCTTGCATTCCGTAAAGCCAAAATACCAAGTTTTGAAGAACATGGGGCTTGTTGAAACAGGTCTTTTTTTTTTCATGTATTTTTTGCTTTTCTAGCACACTGGACAGCAAGGGGGAGATACATTTGATTGACTGAGTAGATTCACCTTATTCCATAGTGATTTAAATCCCTGTACTCAACCTCCCCTACTCAGTGATGCCTTAAGCAAGATGCTTGAAGCCTGAAGTTGCTGTCCCGTATGCCCTTGGCCAAAGCATGCCACAGTAAAACTGATGTTGTGGCTACTGGTAGACAGGCTGGAACAATTTGACCAAAGAAAATAAGAAAACACGTATCTGTACATATTGGATGCTCTCGTGATATATTGATTTAGCCTGTGTTTGTAACCTTAATGATCTCAGTGCAGCATGTGGGTCTGACAGTGAAATGCTGATTCAGAGCCAGTTCCCTGTACTCCCATTTTCTTTATATACCTTCTGCTTTATAATTAGTTTTCTGTGAGGAAAAATGTAGTCACCCTAGCTATTCTTTGCCGTCTTTTCTACGGGAACCAAGGAATTCATATCTAGTGATTCAGCCCAAAAGGCTCTGTTGCACAGGAAACGAGGGCCCTTTGCTATATAAAATGTCCTTTTTTTTTTTTTTTATGAGATGCAGCGCGTTAGGCAACAACTTTCCATAGAAACCCTTCAGTTATTCTTTCCTTCATGCAGCAGCTGAGTCCAGGTTTCTGTTTTGCTCTGAGACTGGAGGCGCAGGAAGATGAGAATCCTGGTGGTATCTCGCCAAGCAGCCCCAGACTGCAGAATTTCATTTCTTGCCTTGCATCTTAAAGAAATGTTCTTTATATAAATAAGCCCCAAGAGCAAGCCCATGCTTTTCTGATGCAGCTTTTCTCTGGGACAGGGTAGGTAGCCCAGAGATGCAGTTTACGGTAGCCCTGCGTCTTTGCTGGGTTCTTGCAGGTCAGATATTTTAAGGAGACTTTGAGGCACCGCCGTGTAGGTTGTGTCTCTGTTGCACCTTGCCAGAGAGCAGCTGATTTATTTGTATACTGAGGAGCAAACGGGCCAGGTGCAGCCAGTAGTTGATTGAAACCTGGGCGCAGCTTTTTGCCATGTGCAGAGATCCGTATGAGCATCCATACCCTGTTTGTAGCATGGAATAGTAATGACAATAATAATAATAATAATAACAATAATAATAAATTCCTCCTTTTTCTGATATTTGTGCAAGAGCAGGTAGTTTAGGAGGTACCAAAGTTTGAAAGTTAGGGCTTTTTTTTTTTTAATCTATAGGGCAGTGCTCTTCTATTTTTAAAGCTTTGATATGTTAAGAGCGCTTGTGCGTCATCATAGTGTCCGTTTCCTTTCTTAAGGAATTCAAGGGTGATTATTTATAAATCCTTGTAGAACAAGTTATTGTTCTTTTTTAGCTTTCAAATTGGCTGTATTGAAGAGAGAATTATCACATGAGCAGACATCCTGGCTAACCAGCGTTGTCTGTTTTTTTAACACTTGCTCATATAGTGTCACTATTTTAAGTTACAGATTTGGCTAGTGAGATAACAAGGTTGGATTTGATTTTTCTGGTTTGCAGCATGTGAAACTCGATATGTGTTTTGCGTGTAAAAGCTGACCCTACCTGTAAATAGTAGCATTGAGGACTGCCCATCTGAAAACAGAGCCTGCAGGGATCTGAAAAAATTACTACCAGAGGGTCTTTTTTTCTCCTTCGTGGCAATGAAATCTGTCTGGGATGCATGCTGTGTGCAGAATGCAAGCTGTGAAAATGTCCCTTTTCTTTCATTTACCTCTAAGTAGCTCCCTCTGTACCACCTCTTTCTACTTTCCAAAGCAACTGCTGCCTCAAAGATTGCAAAGGGCGAGATGCCCATAAAGCAGGGGGCAGTGGGCACCTGGATCCACGCTCATCTTCCTCCAGAAACTACGGAAAAGCCACGTATTTGCATGAGGAGGACCGAGGGCACAAGTGTGATGTGCTTTCTGCAACAGCCTTTGGGGTTTTGCCTTTGAAAAAAGGCATTTCGTGCTGTGCAGTTTCAAGGAGGGGGTGGGAAGAGGTATTGGGATAAGAAAGACACAGTTATGAAGGACATGAGAGGCTACAGCTGAGTAGCCAGTGTGTGGTCTAGGAAACTGGGATTTGGATAGAGCAGAAACACGAGGGAAAGCTGTGCTGCACAATATGGGGTCAGTGTGTGCAAAGCGTTAGACCAAGACCTGAGCAGGATTTCAAGAATTGCCTTAAAACTCCACGTCCCCATGTTCCTGGGAGCAAATCTACCTGTGTAATTGATATCTAGAGTTATATGTCAACTATTGTCCTTTTTTTCTTTTTTTTTCCCCCCCCCTACATTATACATACAGCCTATAGGGACTCCTGCTTCAAGCTCGCTATGCACCAGCTCAGCAACCCTGTCTTAGAAACAGTTCCAGTTTGCATCTGTGCTTTTTGTAAATCTGGTTGCAGAGAAGCCTTTGCACCCTGCTCGTTACTTTGGTCCAGTGGTAACGTTAAGTTTCTGGTCAACTCCGTGCAATGCCAGCCTGCTGCCACTGGGCTTCCTCCTACTCAAAAACAAACAGCTTTGCTTCGCTGATGGAGGGAAACTGTTCGGTTTTCCCTCTGCATACTTGTTTTTAAAACTTGCTTGGAATATTTAAATAAAGTGATATTTAAGTGGTCGATTTAAAGGAAGCGTAGTGATTTTGTTGAAATAAGTACAACTTCAGAGTAGACCTGTCGTGTAACTGAAACAACCCTTGGCCTGCCTTAAGCAAGATTGGTCGTAAGTGGCACCAGTTTCAGGAGAAGTTCTCCCTGAGAAGAGAGTTGTGCCATTTCTTTCCAATGCAGTGTTGCTTTCTGGGTCATTTGAGTTGCATTATCCTGGGCATTGTCAAAAACAAGATTGTTTATGAGAAAGGTCATTAATAAAATAATCTATTTTTGTCTTCAGAGCTGTTGAAGAATAATTCGTTTTTTAATAATTTCAGTGACAGTAGTTTTTATGATTTGTCAAGCAGAATTAAAATTGTTTTTAAATTTTGTGTTATATTGTTGTTTCAAGAGGTCCTGAATAGAAGCAGTTTTGTTTTACACTATCTGTTCTGCAAATTGCTAAACCAGATTCCTTAATTTTAAAGGGTGTAACTGACTTAAAATGAAATAAAGAAAACTTTCTTTCATTATATAAGAAAAAGAAAAGATAATTGCTGACACACGCACAAAATTACTCTTTTCCTAGACCCCAACTTTGTTCGGACTTTCCTAACAACATACAGATCCTTCTGTAAGCCACAGGAGTTGCTGAGTCTGCTGATAGAAAGGTATGTCACTTTTAAAAATACTGTACTTTGAAGTGCAATCTGGGTGTTTCTTCTGTGTCAAGAAACATTTATAAAATTCTTGTTTTCAAGTTGGCTTTGATTTGCTATTGACACCTTTTGAATGTTGTCAAATTTCAGACTCACAAAGATTGCCAGTAGAATATGTTTTGAGGTAGCTCTGGTTACTTCCAGCATCCCAAGTTCTTTTTTTCTTTGAAATTTATATTTTATTAGATACTTTTATGGCATTATTGTAATCATCTCGCGTTTGTGAAAAGGTGTAGATTTATTATTAAATTTAAAAATAGTTCCTATGTGCTTACCAAGAAATAAGGTTCTAACTTGTGGAATCCTGAATTTTGAGGTATCCTTGATCCACGTTTATTTGTCGCATTGTGAGCAAGGTTAATCTATTAGGCAGCTGGTGCTTATACGCATCTCCTGTGCTAGATTTGAAATTCCAGAGCCAGAGCCGACCGAAGCGGATCGTATCGCGATGGAGAACGGAGACCAGCCTCTTAGTGCCGAGTTAAAAAGGTTCAGGAAGGAGTACATACAACCTGTGCAGCTGCGGTGAGTGTTGTGGCACCATGAGGCAAAGGGGGGTTTTTAAAGCCCATGCTGAGCTGGAGATTGTTGGTGTGTCCTCAGTCTCTTGCCCTCACCTTTTTCTTTTTTTTTTTTTTTTTTGAATCTGTGTTTCTGCAAGGCTGGTAAAGCATAAGTTATCCATAGAGAGCTATACAGAACACTATGTTAAATGTTCTTTTTCTGAATGGTAGCATTACTTGGACTTACTTATATTTAAAGTAGAAAAACAATTATTGCTGATTGCTCGAGAAACACAGCGGATAGAGTAATTGCACTTGGTCTGCTGATTCCTACATAGTCCTGTGAGCCCTCCACTACTAAAAGCCTTGGAATGCTGGACTTGAAGATGAGGCCACATTGCCAAAGTGCTTCCTTGCCCTTTCCTGTTGCAGGGTATTAAATGTCTGTCGGCACTGGGTAGAACACCACTTCTATGACTTTGAGAGAGATGCTGATCTTCTGCAACGTTTGGAGGAGTTCATTGGAACAGTAAGAGGTACTTATGGTTTCTTACATACTGGTATTTATCATAAATCATCGTTTTCAAAGGTATGGCATGGATCACTTCACCTTTCAATGAGCAGATAAGGAGAAGTAAGGATCACTACTTACTTAACACTTCAAAAAGAACATAGAAAAACGAATTAAAATGAAATCTGCTAATTCTCCAAAGCATGACCTGTGTTCAAAAGAAAGAATTTATTTGTTATAGCCTGATGAATGTCTTAGCTTTATGGTAAAGGGGTTGAAATAAATGCAAATGGATAAGATTTGAGTGAGGCTCAAAGCAGAATAGCTGTTTTGATTGTCATTTTACACTATAGGTAGGGGTGAGTTTTGTAAAAGATGAATGGTGAAATCACTATTTCTGTAGAGGAAGGGTTCTCCAGATCTTTCACAGTGCATATCAGACCTGTAGATATTCCGTTTATGATTTTAGTCATCTTTCCTGTTTGATTGTAATAAAAACTGGGAAAGCTACAGTAGCTGTTTGAATGTTAAAGCAGTAGTTAATGGTTAGTGAATAGAGGAGGAGAATAAACCAGCTGGTTTAATGTGGATTTCTGCTAAATTTTCAATGGAATTACCATCTTAGGCTAGAAGTTCTTATGCTGTAGAGCTAAACAGATGTTCACCCTCTGGTCTTCATGCTCAGTTTTGAACCTGAATTCAGCTGAGGGAGAAGCTTCTCCCTGCTCAGTATTTTGCCCTTCTGAGATGAGAACATAGCTTCTCCCAAGGCATAAATTTGGGTGTTCTTGAAAGCTCGCTTTGACCAGAAGAAGGTTACTTCCCATAAACTCACTGTGAAGTCAGAAAAGAAGGAAAAAAAAGGGGAAAAAAAGCTCCTGATTTAGAGCATGAGCCTTTTATAGGTGTTTTGATTTGTGCCTGGATGAACCTGGTATGCTTAGCATTGACTGCAGAGAGATCCTGGAGGTGAAGCTCATTTGATTAAGGTTATTTTGTGAGCATTCTTTTAATGTGTTTGAAGGCCTTACGAGTTCTGTGGGAATACCACTTATTTCTAAAGAATGAATGGTTGTTTTAATCTATTCATTTTGGGGTTTAAATCCAAAATCTCCAAATTACACTGGTCGCTTGGGAAAAACAGTATTCAGACTAACTAAACAGTGACTTTTCTCTTTGTGTGCTAGGGAAAGCCATGAAGAAGTGGGTTGAATCAATCACAAAGATAATCAACCGGAAAAAGCAGGCACAAGCCATTGGGCCAAGTCACAACATTACTTTTGAAAGCCTTCCTCCGGCGATCGAGTGGCACATAAGCAAACCAGGACACACAGAGACTTTTGACTTGCTCACTTTGCATCCAATAGAAATTGCTCGGCAGCTCACTTTACTTGAGTCAGATTTTTACAGGTAACTTTCCTCCATTGAAAAACCCATGACACAAACCAAAATATCCTCCAGCATGAAATTGTTTCTGCGGGCCCCTGCTGTGAAGCCCCACGGTAGGTCAAGGGACTTTACCAATGTATATTAATTGTTATTTTTTCAGCAAAAAAAGAAAAAAATCTGAAAAAGTGTTCCTCCAACCCAGTATTTGTCTAGTCTCCCCAAGCTGACATGCAGAACCTGTGACTGATGCATGCTGTTAACTGCATTATGCTTCATGTATCTCTTGATATTTTCAGGGTAGATCATCCTTTGAGAAATACAAACATGAATTAAATCAATTTTCTTCATATCCTAGTTTGTGAAGTAAATTATGGACCGTGTCAGAGCTGACCAGATGTCTGTGAGAGGTTATTCAGGCATCGGAAGATCACATTTTATTATGGTGAATGAGATTTAGACATTATTTTTCATTCAGATGAACAGAGGTAGCTAAGAATGATGTAAACTAACCAATATCCACAGTCTATAAAAAAAAGCAGCACAGGGATACCAGTCGCTGAAGTCATGGGGTGATCCTAAGATCATAGGAGAGCAGTGGTACCTTTTATTTCCAAATATTATTTTCAAATTCTCTGGAAATTAATACTTTTTGGAAAAATGATATCATTTTTCATGCTGCTACTTACATGCTACAATGAATGTATATACTTTTCTAGAGCTGTGCAGCCATCCGAACTAGTTGGAAGTGTGTGGACAAAAGAAGATAAAGAAATTAATTCTCCTAACCTTCTCAAAATGATAAGGCATACAACTAACCTCACTTTGTGGTTTGAAAAGTAAGTGACTTTCCTAAATCTACACTAACTCCATTCCTGGATATTAGAAATGTACTGTGAAACACTCTTATTTTGGAGAATTCCTTTTGATGCTACAGCTGGTCCCTGTACAGAATATTGCTGTAGTGGTCTCTTTACTCTTAGAAGAGGACTTCATTCCATTTTCTAAACTGTGCTCAACTAAGCTTTGTGTGTTTGTGTTACACATTAATTTTTGGTTTTGCAAAACTCGGGAATGGTTCAGTAAAAAATTAATATGTTCTCATGTATTTAGGTGCATTGTAGAAACAGAAAACCTGGAAGAAAGAGTAATTGTAGTGAGCCGGATAATTGAGATCCTGCAAGTTTTTCAAGAGCTAAACAACTTCAATGGTGTCCTTGAGATTGTCAGTGCAATGAACTCTGCAGCAGTGTATAGGTTGGATCACACATTTGAGGTACAGTGAAATGTTATCCATTTTTGACATGCAAGTGTCATGCATTGCACCTTAGCTGCTCTGAAAGCTTGTCTTTTCAGTAAGCATTTTCTCTAAAGTTGAAACAAGGAAAGCAAAACCCCCAGTGGAAAAATAAACTAGGTGGTAATACTGAGTTAATTTCCTGATTGAAGAAGCAAGAAATCAGTCTTCACTTAAAAAATGCACAAGAAGTTTGCAAGGTCCTGAGGTAGTGGGGTGTCGTTCTCATGGTCACTGACCTAAGTATTAGTTGCAGACAGTTAGTCCAAGTGTCATTGATGGGTCATTTCATGTCCCTGTCTTTCAAGCTAACCTGTTTAATCTCTTCTTAGCAAATTCCAAGTCGACAGAAAAAGATTTTAGAAGAAGCATATGAACTGAGTGAGGATCATTATAAGAAATACTTGGCAAAACTCAGGTCCATTAATCCTCCTTGTGTGCCTTTTTTTGGTAAGTAGGTTTGGTTCTCAGTGAGCTATATCATGCACAAGCATCTTGAAGAGAATGAGCTGAAGAACTAAGCCAAAGTATGAGAATAGTAAGAAATTTGTTTCAACAAGACAATCGTTTTTGAATTTCAGCAATTTCCTTGACTTGTGTAAACAGAGAAGGAGGGTAATTCTGTAAGGGAAACTGAATTATCTCTACAGTATTAAGTTGACTATTATTTGTGCATGCCACTTGCACAAAAATAAGTATACCTATACCTATAAGTATACCTATACAATATTCTACCTGAAAGGTGGGCACATTAAAAATATTACTTTCACTGACTAATGCAGAAAGAAGGATTTTTTTTTTCTCTTTACTCCCCATATGAATTCCAAGAAATAAAAATGTCTCTGTAGAGTTGGGGAAAGAACCCCACTCTGGATCATCAAAGACTTACCATTTTTCCAAGTTTAGAAATTCTGGCCGTTAGCAAATTGTGATACTAAGCAAATGGCATTTCTCTTATTCAGCAAGCTACTCAAATGTTTGCTGCAGTTCACTTCCAGTTCTGGCAATACATTTCATTTGTCCAAAGCAGTCTTCAGGCCAAAAGTAGAAGAAAAGGGTGTCGATGGCTTTTTTGGCCTTTTACAGACTGGGGAAAGACATACCTCAGAGTTCTGCAAAGAAAGATAAGATCAACTTATCTTCTGTCCTGCCTCAGGGATGAGCAGAAGTTAGCAGGATCACACCTGAATGGTTTTAGTTTCTCCTCTCAGCTACGCTTAGAAGAGACATAGTGGGCCTTGACTCTTCCAGATACATCATCCATGGACTTGGAGAACCCTTTTGTCTCTAATCCTCACATGGCTTGATATAATCATGAAGTCAGAAGTGGAAAGTTGAACAAAAGAATAAAACCTAAATGATAGGGAGATGAAATATTACTCTGCATCAGTTTGATGCATCAGGCTGAGTATTAGAAACAACTGCTTTGAGCTTAGCTGGGGTCTCAAATGGAGTAAAGCGGAAATGGGGCAGAAGAGATCAGAGTAAGCAACTGATCTCCCTGTGCCACAGTTCAGTGAATTCCAGTCTTGCAAAATGCTAGTTATGGTTCAGTACATGTGGTGAGAGTTTCTTGTAGAATAAAAAGTTGAATAGACTTTGAAATTTTGATGCAAAAGACAGCTTCCAGGAAAAACTTGATTAAAATAATTACCACCATTATTTGAAAAGGAGTTGTGATTTTTCTTATTGACCCTACCAGAGCATTTTTCTAAGTAATTAAAATTCACAAATGAATTTCTTGTTGAATTCTTTGTATTCCGACCGTATGACTTTCTCCTTGTTTTGTGCTGTGTATTTAGCATCTTTTCTGTCTGCTCTTTAGGAATTTACTTAACCAACATCTTGAAAACAGAAGAAGGCAACCCTGAATTTCTAAAGCGACATGGGAAAGATCTCATAAACTTCAGCAAGAGAAGAAAGGTAGCAGAAATAACAGGAGAGATCCAGCAGTACCAGAACCAGCCATATTGTTTAAGAGTAGAATTTGACATCAGAGTAAGTGGCATTTTTTGCTTGGATCTCCACATACAGAGCTACTTCTGTGGTGACTGTCAGCTGACAGAGCATGTAAACTGATGGCTGACACAGGGATAAGCAGAAAGATCCACAGTTCTGCACCGATGATTTTAAGAGATTCTGCAAGATTTTCTCAAGTCTTTCATTCTCCTCAGGGTTTGATAAAATGCTTTTGAGAGCAGCCTTCCTCAGTGTCACTGTAAAGACAGACTCTCTTCAGCTTCTTTTGAGGGTCCTTTGAGCTAACCTGGTTTGAGTGGCTATTATTTAGGATACGTGCCCAGTGGTTCCTCAGACTGAGCATAGCAGGAGCAGTGTCCTGCAGAGGGCCAGCAACAGACGAGTTCCACAACTTGTGTATCTGTCATCACTTTGGACTCTGGTGTTGTCTAGGTTTAATGCTGAGATCATATGTGTGAAAGAAACAAGCTATAGAAGAATCTTAGCTGATGTAAATTTTCTGCCTTCTTGTATTTCAGAGATTTTTTGAAAACCTGAATCCAATGGGGAACAGCATGGAGACAGAATTTACGGATTATTTGTTCAATAAGTCACTAGAAATAGAGCCACGAAATGTCAAGCCTCCACCAAGATTTGTTAGTATTCATAGCTTTTTTTTTTTTCTTTCCTGAAAGTGCTTAAATATGCCTTTCATAGGTAGCAGAAGTTGCTATAGACCTCAAGCTTCATAGGGAAAAAGCTACACAGCTGATTTTGTGTTGGTTTGTTTTCCTGTGGCCTTTTAAACTGTTATATTGTCTTTTCTTTTTCTCTCTCTCCCAGCCCAAAAAGTACAGCTATCCTCTCAAGTCCCCAGGTGTTCGTCCCTCTAATCCAAGGCCAGGTACCATGCGACACCCTACACCTCTGCAACAGGAGCCAAGAAAAATTAGCTACAGCCGCATCCCAGAGAGTGAAACTGAAGCTACAGCATCTGCACCAAACTCTCCACGAACGCCCTTGACCCCACCGCCTGCTTCTGCTACTTCAAGTACTACAGACGCCTGCAGCGTGTTCGATTCGGATCCTTCAAGTCCTTTTCATGCAAGTAGGTGATAACAGATAGTCTGCCAAGAATGTATGTGGTAGATTTTACGATGTAAAAATGGTAAAACACATTTATTCTTCTAAAGTGACCAAGGAATAGTCACGTTTGTCTGTTAAAAATGGCAAAAACAGCACATTTCATTTCTTTTTTTCTTACAAACTTTTATGGCTAAGGGAAAAAGTATATCTAGACATCTAACATGAAGGGTGTTGCATATCTTTGAAGAAACTGTGGGACAGAAAGCTGATATCTATGCTTATTGCCCATATGTGTCCCAAGCTAACACTTGTGTGATTTGTTACCATATTTGTGAAACTATGTGATGATCATCTGGTAGTGAAAAACGAGAAAACAAGTGAAGGTTATTCTGGTGCCTTACTCTGACCTCTCTCTTCCTAATTGGTTTCAGTGCACATAGACCTTCCAGCAGAACTTAAAATCATTTTTTCTCTGTGTTAAATCCATCAAGACTCAACCACATGTTTTTTCCTCCTCTCTTCACCGACATGTGAAAAAACATGTTTTTGTGATGCACTTTCAGTAACATGTAGTTTCTCTTCAGGTCCTAGAGCTTTAAAAGGAAGGACAGGGTTAGTGCTGCTTTCAGATGGGTATCACAAGGAGAAGTGGCTGTTTTCAAGCAGAAGTTGCTTAACAGACCAGTGACACTGCTGAGTTTTCAAGCCAGGTCTCCTGAGTACCTCTGTAGAAGCTACTTCTCATTTTTGAATGGTTCCATTGACTGCAAGTCCAGAATACTGCTTTAGTGCTTTTGCGATACAAGAAAACTTGCATTTTTTCTCTCTTGAGAGATTGCAGTTTCTAGCAAGTGCAGAAACTGATGACCCGTAGAAGCAATTGCAGCTCAGATGACCAGTTTGTCTGGGACCTGGAAGCAGACCGTTGTTTGCTGTGTCTTTCTTTAACACCTTCATTTTTCACACATTTTTATGAACAATTAATTTCGTTCGGTAAAAGCAAGTTGCCTTTCATAATTGCTTTATTAGCCACAGTAGGGGGAGGTGGGCAGAACTGAACAAAAGTTCATCATTATCACAGTTCTGTTTTTTTAATGTTCGCCAGGATCTGCTTCCGTCTCGTCCATAAACTTTGCCAAAAGTTCCGATGAAGCTCCTGTTCCCCCTCCCGTTCCTCCACGAAGAAGACCAGAGTCTGCTCCAGCTGAATCCTCCCCATCAAAAGTAAGGAAGGAGTAAAGAGAGGGAAAAAAAAAAGAGGGAGAAGGGTTTGGGAGCAGAGGGCAGGGTAAGGTAGAAAAAAAAACTCTGGGAGATATTGTCTGTAGTTGGAAAGAACTGCATGTGAAAGAGTAAGCATGTATGTCAGACCTGCACGACTTTGCCTCATTATGTCCTAGTCCTCACACCAATGAAAATCTGTGACCTAGAATTAGGGTTGGAAATGTGTCTCACGCTCTTGTCTGCTGATCTGCTGTGCTCAGGGGCTGGCAATGCCTGGGAGAACTTGAGGTTCCAGGTAGATGTTTCCATGTGGGATAACCCTCCCAAATTCTCATCTGGCAGTCTATAAGCAGGGATAGAGAACTGAAGAGTAATACCAATGACAGCTGATGTACATGCTTCAGTCCCCTGAAAAGGTCCACTAGACTATTTAACCTTAATGCTGTGGTGTTCAGTGCTTTTCTTGGTCATCCGTCCTGTCTGTCCTCCTGCTTGAGCCATAACTGCCTTTTCCTGTGGTATTTGTCTGGCATTTGGGAACTCTTCAAGCCTTTGTGGCAGTATAAGGTGTCTCTTGATTTCAGTAGGAGTTGGTTCATACCTTCAGAAAGGTGGGGGGAATTTGAAAATCCCACTTACAATTACTTTGGAGCATGCATGTCTTTGAGGAGGACTTTTATACGTCTCTTCAGTGGCAGTCCTGTCTGGACTGTAGGCTGCTGTCAACTTGCAGAGTTTAACTCGTCTCTTTATTTTCTTACCAAAATGCAATCAAAAACGTAATAAACATGATAGGATGGTGGAAATCATTGACACTGTCATTGTAGCCACAGCCTGCGAACAATTCCTGCAAGTCATCCTGAGCACCTTCCTTAACTCCATTTCCTGAATGCTGTTTTTTTCACCCTGTTCGGTATCACCTGCCCCTCTCTTTCTCCTCATTCTCTTGAGGACATAACTGGTAGTTTTAACCATCCTGAGTACTTTGTATGTAGAGGCAGTGGAGGATACCCAAATTCGTATCAGCAGGCAGATCTGGAACCAACATAGAAGCTGCTGCTCTGAGAACTTTTGCCCTGCCTTTTTCCCTCTCCCCGCATCTCCATTCCCTGCATTTCTGGCTCGCATTAACTCACATTTTGATATATTCTCCCTCCACCCCTGCATGTCCATTCTGTCTTTTCTGCCTGCATCACTCGGAGAACGTGTCGTTGTCAGAGCCCACCACTCTTTCACCTCCTTTCCACGCTGTTCTGCACTTGCTTGCTGTGCCTTCGCTGGAAGTGGGTAGCACAATTTGTGTGGCAGGGCCCGTGCTCCCGTTTCACAGCCCGGTCCTGCTCTTTGCTGCCACTTTTAGAGTTGATTGACTGAAATGTTTGTGTACCTCAGATCACTTCTGCACACCTGGACAGCCCACCAGCAATCCCTCCTAGACAACCAACCTCTAAAGTGTATTCACCAAGGTACTCAGTGCCTGACCGGACCTGCATCTCTGACCCCCCTGAAAGCCCTCCTGTGTTACCACCACGAGAACCTGTGCGAACTCCAGATGTTTTCTCTAGCTCACCACTACACCTCCAACCTCCACCGCTGGGGAGAAAGAGTGAACTTGGTAACACCTTTTTCCCAAATAGCCCCTCTCCGTTTACGCCCCCTCCCCCTCAGACACCTTCTCCGCATGTAGCACGGAGGCATCTTCCATCACCACCTTTGATACCACCAGATGTGGACGTCCATTCTGTTGCTGGACCACCCGTTCCTCCACGACAAAGCACTTCTCAACATATCCCAAAGCTTCCTCCAAAAACTTACAAAAGGGAGCACACACACCCATCGATGCATCGAGACGGACCACCCTTGCTGGAGAATGCCCACTCCTCCTGAACTGTCCCTTGCGCTGGGAGTCACATTTTCCTGGTGCTACTTCTGTTGCTGGCAATGGATGCACTGAGCCTGGTGGTGCCAAGGAGCTGGGATGTGTATGCCAAACACTAAAAACTTTCCAAAAGTTTGGAAATGCAGTGTACAGAAATGGAGTTGCAAAAGCAGGCGTTATAGCGGAAAAACTGGTTAACTTGCTGTTCCTCTTTTCGTATGCAGGACATTGTTCTAAAGTAGTAAGACAACTGATTGTACCAGAAAACAGACTTGAGGGACTTCTTTGGCCAATGTGCAGAGACTGTGTTTGCCTAATGAGCTCTAAAATCCCGTACAGGAAGGAAAACAGTCTGGTATCCGTCAGTTCCGTACAGTGGCACAGTTTTTGGAATGAAAACATTATGCACTTTTTTAAAATCTCAAACAGGGAACTTTATATCCTTCTTAATTTTCATTTGCTTTACTCCTTGCTTTAAAATACTTAAATACCTAAATTTGTGAGAAGGACTGTGAGGAAGATCTGTGGTACCTAATCGAGTTAGAGCTGAAGCGCAGCACTGTATTGCAGTCCTGTTTACAAGTTGTTACAATGAGTAGTAGGGGGTACCTAGGCTTCACCAAAGAGGTACTTTATTTTATTTTTTTTTTCTGAAATATTATGGTGCCAGTTCAAAATAAATTTTTGCTGGGAAGCGTAATGTCTAATTATTGCTTTCTTTAGATAGAGCAGATGAAAATCTTCATCATTAAGATGACCGCAAAAATGGAGAAAAAAAAAAAGCAGCACTATCACCTGAGGTAAATATACTACTACATTTAGATGACTGTTAATCTCTGCTAGGTTATGTCACATGCTTTTTAAGGTTTACTGATAATCTATTTCATGGCTAGTAGCTATTCTTCAAGTCATGCCATGAAAACAGGCACTCGTGAAAAGGAGCATCACTGTCCAATTTCCATAGCTATTGTCATATTTTACTAACAGTAGGTTAATCAGCATACATAGAATTGCCTTGCAGAAATCATGTGTATATAGTGAATGTTGCATTAAATATACTTGCAGATTGTTTTTAATTTAATTGAAATAAAGATACAGATATGTTTGGCTGACATATGTTAAATTATTACATGGATAAATGTACAGTTCAGTTTTTAGTTAAACACTGAAGGGGATAAAAGCACCTGTTGTGGTACGTATTGTTCCTGGTTCAGCATATGCATTTTAGTAACAAGAGTCTAAAACAAAGTCAGTTTTGGCATGTGTAACAAAGTAATAATTTAGTAGTAATTGGGAAACTGAGTTACTCCCAAAGCGAATGATTAAGTTACAAAAATTCTCATACCTCATGTATGCGGTTTATTAGAGAAATTCAAACTTACATTAATCTTTACATTAGCCTTTCTCTGTCTGAGGTACACGTGGCAGAATGTGTGCTGACATAAGTTCCATGACATGGATTATCCATAAACCTGTGTCCTGCTCTTCTACTGTAGCCAATACTGTTGCAAATAATGCATGCCGGATACTGAAGAAAAGAAGCTCAATAATCTCCACTACAGTGTGTTTGTAAAGTGTGAAATATCTCATCTTTGGTTATTAAGGCTCATGAGTCAATGTACAACTCTTATCACATTTTCTCTTTGGAAGAAGGATACATTTCAGCATCATAGAAAGCTGTGCTATTAGAGATGGTTTGGTAGAATGGTGATGGAAATGGCCCTTTCCAGTACTTTCTGCAATGCTGTGGAGTGATGCACTGTGCTCTACTAGTGTGGTCTTTACATTTCAGCAAGTGTTCAGATTTCATAAGCAGCCTAGTCAAATGGTGGGAATTTGTCAGCTGGATGCTGCCTTCGGTATCTTTAACACCTTGACTTGAAATATTTTCTGGGCAAAGGAAGAAAAAACCCAACAAACTCTAAATCTCAGACAAGAACGTTCATCATGGGAGCTTTGCAAAAACCGTCAGCTAAAGGAAACATAGTTCAGGTCAGCAGTGCTTTCAACGTTAATCCTAGGATGGCATCATAGTAATTATTATATTAGCTTATCAGTGGAATACCAGAGAAATGGTGATGGCGACTGTGCAAGAACCTAGCAAAATTCCCTTAAATCCCAGCCGAGTGAGTTCAGTCACATACAGTGCATGAGGCACGGGCCTGACTCAGCTGCAGAGCAGGAAAGACAGGATGAGAATCGAACATGCTGCATTTAGGGTAGGAGTTTGGAGCACAATTGCAAAGACACTGGCTTGTCTTACAACCTTTATTTTACATTATGCGTTATTGACTCTTCAGTGACTTTCTCTTTGGGCTGTGTTTACATTAGAAACAACATGTTTGCAAGGAGAATTAATGTGGAAAATGAATCACTTTTATGATTCTCTCTTAACCCCCTGGCGAACAACCCCGGATGTTCTCATGTGGCCTGGAGAAATGAAACACTTAAGTGGAAGCCGACAGCTGGGTGAGTTGCTGTTAGTCTAGAGTGCCCTCAAGTGAGCCCAGAGGACTGCAAAGTACTTTGGGTACGGGGCAAGGGTGGGAAATGAAGTGCCTTCATGGGCAGGGTGGCCAGCAGGGCTTTGCAGATGCGATACTTCTCACAACTTCTGCTACGTCACGTCAAGGTTCCTGCTTCAGAGTGTAGTGAGGCAGCGTGGCAGCATCCGGGTGAGTTTGTTTTCTTTCCCAAAGGATGTTGTAGTTGCACGCCAGCTTAGAGGAGTCCCTTGGGAGCCACTAGCACCCTGCATGGGTGCTGTAGTTCGGCTGCGGGCTGACCACTTCACTGTCCCACTGCCAGGTGATCCAAGTTACACGTTGCTGCTATGGCATTCAGCAGACCAGGCAAAGCTTCCCTGTTGCTGTTTGCTTAGGGAGACCATTCTCTTACTTTGAGGTCCATTCCAGGGATGCCTTGAGCGCTCCATCTTCAAGAAGCCACCTCTGGCATGAGCTAATCCCCTTCTGAATGTGCCTCTGTTAAATTGGGCAGTATATTTATGCTAGTGCACTGGATTTGAGATCTTTCAGGATTTAGATTAGCATTTCCAGATGTTTGGTTATCTTTGTGTGTACATTAAATTAGACATTCTTTCTCTGTTCAGTGGCCTCAAACTCTTGCAATAGCAGCTGTATCGCACTTGGTAGGTTACTGCCCTTCTGGGAGAGGGTTTTACTTTGCTCCATGCAGCAAAATTTTCTTCCAAACCTGAAGAGGTGCTTGGACAAATTTGCATCACAGCAGGCTGTGCATTACAGTGAGTGTCAGCTCTTGCCTGTTACGGCTGTTGTCTCAGTCCTGTGTAGCAATTTACAGTTGCAGCCTCTACTACTGCTACTTCTAGCAGTGCTGCAATTTAAGCTCAACTAGAAAGAACCAGTCCTTTATGAATATACGTCTTAAAAGCATTAAAAAAGGCTCAAAGTTTAAAATTAAAAATGTTAAAATGTTTCCTGATGCTCTGCTTGCTGTGAGCAGTGCATTTGGCTGTGATGTATTAAAGTCCCTCCTTGCCTTTCTCCTGAATGCTGCTAATACCGTTTTCAGTCAGCAAGGAGAGCCTTGTTCGAAAAGGCTTCTTTTTTTATTTTTTTGGCTTTAAAGTGACATTAAAAAGTTGGCAGCTTCTTATGGATTCCCCCCTGCCCCTAAATACCCTTTTTAATTTTAGAATTGTCATTTCAAAACCTAGCTCGTACATGGGCTGCAGTAATTTTTGGTCTTTTTTGTTAGAGAAAGAAAAGTGTGGCCCAATGTAGCTGTAAAGCTGAATGCACTTTTAACGTAGTTTGTAAAATTTCATGCCTTATTTTCCATAAAAAAAAAACCTTTAAGTGCATTTTTCTGTCAACTGTGAGCAAATTTCCCTTTTGCCTTTAATGAAAAATAATGCATCTAGTGGTTAGCTGCTGCAGCATTATAAGGCAAGCAAAGTAATGGGCAAGTCACTTTTTAGACCCCCTAGCAAGCAACTGTGAGATCATGTTCCAGTGGTTGGAAGGTTGAACGGGAAAAAGTAAAATTTAAAAATGTGCCAGATGCAGATGCATGATAATTTTAGTAGCTGCCAAATGTGCCTTTTATCAAAGAACATCTGTAACTATTTTAAAAAGAAAGGTAGGCTGAGTCACATGGTATTGGAAATACTTTGGACAAAGTTGTTTCAGTCTACTTGGGAATGAACATTTTTCTATTTATGAAATGGGAAAATGATTAGGTTCCAGTGAGTTTGTTCCACTATATGTGTACATTTGCCTTTGTTTAATGGCATGATTCCTGCCAAAGTGAGTAAATGTTGAAAGCTGAAAGCTCTGTAAGTCCAGATGTAAAAAGTTAAAAAGCAGAAAGAGAAAAGTGGTAAACTTTGCCTGGCACATCTGACGACCTGTATACCTAACTGTCTGTAGGTGATCTTTGTATGCTGTGTCTGCAGTGGTATTTGGATTGCATTTAAGTGAAAATTTAATAGTGGCTGTTACCTTTTGGCATTAAAAGATATGTTCTAAAAATAAAAAATGCCTTACATATCCCAGAAGTGTACACTTTTGCATATGTAAGATACAATGAAACTCTTGGTAGTCTGAGACTGGCTGCCTCAAGCTTAATACTGTGGGCTTTATGTTAGGACACTTGTGAGTCTGCTTTAGGTGCAGGTATGGCCCAGAATAGTAAAATGTTAAAATATGCAGTAACTTCTGATGCGCAGAACCATATGGAGCAGAAGACAAGCAAGATGTATATGTACAGTGGGGAAAACAAAGTAGCTTCCTGACAGTGGCATCTCTGTGATTACAGTGGCATCTTTTAGCTGTGGTGTTCTCTGCTGCAGTATTGTTCATCGTAGGTGTGAATCCAGCTCTGCAGCTTTCAGTTACAATATATTACATCAAAGGATCTCCAGTGAGGGGGAGAATGCTGTCTCTTGATCTTGGTAAATAAAGGGACATTATGTTTCATGACTTCTATGTTTCATGACTTCTATCTGGCATTAGACAAAACATCTGTTTTCAAAGAACGGAGTGAATGAATGAAAAGCACTTGTAAGTAGATGATGTTTGATATTTGTGGTATCCCCCTGCAGAACCTCTGAAAGCAAAGAAACTAAAACCTCAACAACCAAACACAGTGCTGCTGCAAAAGGCCCTGAGATTTTCTGTGCAGAGTTTGGAGGAAAGAACTGGATTCAGTACAGTCTGTTGAAATCCTTTTGCAATACTGGCATAGTCTGTAGTCAGTTATGCTGAGGTAGAGTAACAGAGTGGGGAGGAGATAGATTTAGGCTGTCTCTAAAGCCAAATTTATTCATAATCTGAGGAGATTCAGGCTGGCTACCTTAAGCAAGGAATAGGGCTGTGGAAAGGTGATCTGGAAAATTTGTAGGCATGATGACAATATGTCCTGTAGGGAGCTGTTGCAGGCACTGGCAGTTCCCCATCAGCTCATAGACACATGCTCATCCATATGGTGAAAAGGGAGTTTCACCATACTGGAAACACTGGAAACGCTCCAGCAGATTTGCACAGGAGCAAAACTGCATTTTGGGTTGGCAATAACTGAACGTTGCCAACCAAGATCCTAACAACCGAGTTGGCAGGACTGCAAGGTGCTGCAGAGCAGCAGGGGGAACATCAGGAAGGCTGCTGGTGCTGCATGGTGTGAGCAGGTGAGAGCACAACAGACTGAGTTGCCCTGTTTGTGGTGTCATTGCTTTGGACCTTTTGAGAACGAGGCAGTGGTAAGATGTGTGGATAGCGCTGGCAGTTGGAGTGAACCGTGAAGAAACTTGGTGTGTGACAGGGGTTTGCTAGACAAGAAGATGCAGAGGTCTCTTGTGTAGCTGGATAGTTGAAATTACAGTGGCATGAATGTGAGTGAGCTTGTGGGATTTGTTATTTTATTTTATTTTTTGTGAAGACTGGTTCATTTGTTACAGAAGCAGCAGAAACAAAGGAGATGGGGGGAGCACTGAAGAAATGTCACCCTGAGCTGCACCTGCTGAGCAAGATCCTGACTAGTAGAAGCCAGGTATGAGAGAGCTTTTCAGCTGAGTGTTGTGTGAAGGAAAAAAAAAAAAAAAAAAAGGAACTGGGTGTATAGGGCTCCATCCTCTCACATGACTCCATATGTGGGCAGGGCTTTGTAGGTTGTTGCCTTGGAGAGAGATATTGGAAACATGTATTCCTCCTCCTAAAGTCTGCAACCCAATGCTGATTCAGGGCAAAAGAGACAACAGTATTATTTAAAAGCAACATTTATTTGGCACAGGAAGAAAAATAATCCCGAACGCACACATACTAAAGATAAGGTTGGGTTGGATCCTACGAGATGCTGTGTTTTTCGGAGCATCATTCCACTCATTTTATGTACACTTTGCAGATTCTGAGCAGGTACAAGGAAAGATTCAGGACATCTCAAATGACAAGTACAGGCCTGGAAGTAAGAACTCATACAGGAGCAGAAAGAAATAATATCCATCAGTCTCATCATGCCTTAAATCAGTAAAACAGAAGGTGAAATCCACGTGCATTTTACAAGCAAGAGTCTGCCACTCTGGAAAGATTTCTTTATTCAAGACATGTAGCAAGGTAGGCTTTCCCTTTTGTCCCTATTTCTGTCCTGTCATCTCTTTGGCAGGTGTAAGGAGCAAATTTGTATAGTGAGGGATACAAATCTGGTTGTGTATGAGACCCAAAGACGTGAACATAAGAGCCCTTGGTTTACATCAGTGTATTACAGTAATCTCAACGTTAAAAATCGATGTGCGTTACTCTCCATGTTGGGATATGCCCACAATTGCCAGAGTCTCTGAACCACCCTCTCCTCATCCAGCATCTGACACTGCACAGACAGCCTCCCTCCACCCTTTCTTTTTACCATCCAACACTAGCTTAGAATATATCTCTTCTGAATATGTTCCCAGCCCTTTGCCTTCCTTCTCCTTTCTTGCCTCATCCCTTTTGCCTTATGCCTGCATCTTGACATGACTTGACAGGAATGGTACTGGGGAGAAAAACATGTCTGTATTGATGAAGTTCTGGTCCTACAGGAAAATCATTAGTCTGTCCATGCCCGTTCCTTTGCAGGCCTCACTGATGCCTCTTCTTATGTACGGGCTAGCCTCACTCTTGCTGTTGCAGGAGTGTGGATGGTCAGTGTGGAGCAGTGCTAGGTAGAAAAGGCCAACTTGCAACTTGATGAGGATGCAAGGGAGAGAGAAAGAGATTGAACTTTTTTTTTTTTCATTCAAAACCTCAAAAAAGAAAAACCTCTTCCCAGAATAGCTTTCAAAAGACAGACCAAAAAAATCTAGCACAAATTTCCCCCTTCACCTCAGAAGGAGGAGAGATAGATGTTTTGGCAACAATTTGGGGTCCACTACAGTATACAGGAAAGGCATTGGCTGAAACATGCTAGTCTCTAGACTTTTGCTCGGCCAAAGCATTTTAATCTCTGGAGTTTTTCTGGGTTGCTTTCTTGAAATGTTGGAAAAACTTTGACTGAAATAGAAGGCAAATTCTGTTTGGGTTGGGTTAAACCCCCTTTTCACACAAACCTCTTTCCGTCCCCAAGAGGAGGAAGAGCGGGTTTGATGATCGCCAGTTAGCTGGCACTGTAGAAAAGCTGTAGGCCCCGGGTGTCTGCTGGTGATGGTTAGCCATTGCAGCCTGGGATCCCGGCTTCCTGCCCTCCCCGTGGCACTGCTGCCTCCTGCAGAGCCGTACAGCATATTGGGTGCTCTTCTTTCTGCCCCACCAGATGGGGAGCCACTGGGCACCAGGTTTGGTCACCTGGCGCTGGTGTTGGTGGGCCAAGCCCCTCAACTGAACACCCTGTCCCCCAGGAGGTTGCTGTAGGCCCCACTGAGACAGTTCACAGCCTCTTCAGGTATGATGACAGACCGGTGTCAGAACCTGTCAAAAGAAGGCAGTAAAACCACCTTTCTTCTTGAAACTGCCCTCAGGATGCCCCGGCTTCAGCTAATACCACGCTGCTGAGCCATCAGTTGCTTTTGCTGCTGAGGTGTGGCATGGATAGTGCACCAGAAGAGCTGTGTTTTCCTCCATACTGTTGTTTTAACACAAGTTATAATCTAGTCTAAAACAGCATTGCTATGGATCTTTCACGTGGAGGCGTGGGGAGGATGTACTTGTGTTTTTGTTGTGAGAAGAGTATAGTCGCGCAAAAGGGAGTGCTTGTGACGTGGCGTGTGAGGCACCATCGCCTTTCCTTACATGATGCCTCAGTGTTAGCTGGAAGAGCTTCAAAACACGGTACTGCACATGCTGGGGTTTGTACGGAGGTGTCAGGCCAAAGAGAATCAGCAAAGAGTATTCAAAATGTATTACAGGCCACAAGCCAGGACGCTGGTTGACTGTGTCAGTGTCTGCATCAGTTCGTGGTTGGGAGAGAGTGTAGAAGTCCCTGTCTCCTGTGGCAGGCCCTGATCTCAACCAGTGCCACCTGCCTGGAGACACAGGTGATCCTGACAGCAAGAGCAGAGATTCATATGGTAGGAGGCAATTCAGGGAACAACGCATTGAATAAGTTGAATAAAAGGTAGAGCGGGGTTTCAGAGAGTGATGGAAGTCCAAAAGAAAAGATGCTGTTGGCTAAGCAGTACAAAGCCTGGGTGCTTCTGGAGATACTTGTTGGACTTCCTCAACCCAGCTGGAAAATGTGATCTGGCCTCCTGGAAAATATCATTGACGATGGCTTTTCTTTGGGAATTGATGGAAAGAAGAGAACTTCAGATCAGAGTGCAAATGCTGCAAAGACAAAGCCTTTCTGTTGCGGGTGAGCCAAATTAGGTTTGGTTTGAATGTGGAAGAGCAGAGATGTATGGGAAATTGAGCAACCTTGGGGGCTGAAGGGGAGAAGAAGAGACTGAGATTTGGCCAAAGCTTCCCAAAACTCCAAGGAAAGGTAGGTTCAAGTCAGGCAGGGGTGAAAGCTTAGCAAGTTCCTGTGCTTACTGGACCTGCTGGCTGAGCTGTGCTTCAACCCATAGCCTGGCCCTCCCCTGTGCTAGGGAGAGCGGGCTGCGTGCGCGTGAGGCAGCTGTGGGAGAGGCAGCTCTCACCACTCCTCCCTCCACCTACAGGGTTAGTCAAAGGGGAATCTCAGGGCCTCGCTGTCTGTCTCCACCCTCAGGGCCCTGGGGAGGCACCGTCGCGCTTAGGCTGTGGCCTGCCTCGCTTGGGGCTGCTTATTTCTTTTTGAAGAGCTTGCGGAAGGAGCTCCGGAAACCCCCCTTGGGCTCGTGCCGCGGGTTGTGGTCGCTGAAGGATGTTTGCTCATTGTCATCCTTCTGGCAGAACCTGGTGTTGTCTTCTGCATGGAGCTCCTAAAAGGGAAAAGACAATTTAACCAGCGTTTGCAACCTCACGTTCTTGTCCCTTTCTCTTTCGCCCTCTCTGTGCTAGGAGGGACCTGGCGGGTGCTGACAGGGCTCGAGGATAACATCACTCAGGCCTCAGCAGTACTGCTACTTCTGCAGAGAGCTTGCTGAAGGCTCTGTGGAGCCCTTGGCAGAGGCATGGAGAGGCACTCTTAGAGGGAACTGAAGCCTTCCTCACTGACTTTCTACGTAGAAAAGCCTTGCTAGCCCCTTCTTTGGCCAACAAGGGAGCAAGCCAGCATGAGGAGTTGAAGGAGCAGGTCCTTCCTGCTCCCTCCTCACTTATGAACGTCATTTACCTTAGAAGAGGGAGGCTTCCTTAGCTGATGGGATGGGAGAAACTCTTATATTGGCTCTGCTGTTTCCTGGTTGTTTATCTGTGGAGTAAGAGGCTTTCATTAGCACACGCACCTTGTGGTAAATGTGCCACTGAAAGATCTCTCTCCCTCTCAGGAGATGGCTGTGTCTCTCTCAGCGTGGTTCCAGAGAGGCCCCTTTTCCTCCAGTGCAGCCTATCTCTGCTCCAGTGGTCTCCTTTGGGGGAGACCATGTTCTGCAGAGCTTGTAGCCAACATAACAGCAGTGGTTCTGGGCTAGCTTCCCATCTGCATCCTGCTCTGTGCAGGCAGGGGCCAAGCAGCTGGCACGATACTTCCTTCTGGGGGGGCTGTGTCCCTACAGCTCTTCTCCCTCTGCTTCACCTCCCCTGCTTGGCTCTCCACCACCATTTCCACTTGCTAGGCTTTTCTCTTTCTTTTCCTTGAGGTCTCCCTGCTGCCTTTTCAGTCAGGCTCTCAGGAATCCCTCATCATCATCTGCAAACTTCATATCCCTTGCCTCATTTGAACAGGAGAGAGTTTCTCCATGCTGCAGAGAGGGCACCAGCCTAGCACAGAGGCCTCTTCCCAAGGAGGTGTAGAGGGCACAGAGATATTTGTTTATGCCTCTCCCCTGACTGCTCCAAGTCAAAGCTTACTCTGAATGGGCACTGTGAACTGCAGAAATGTTATTCTTGCAAGGCCTGGTGGGCCTGCAGGGTTGGAGTGCCACCTCAGAGTTGTCCGAGGGACAGGGATGCATTTGCTGGGTTCTGTTTTCCCCCAGACTTCAGCAGGGCTCCAAGGGCCACAGGGCAGATGCAGGTGAAACAAAAACCATAGACCAGATCCTTGTTGGTGCGAATGGGCTGACATGGCAGTCATGCTGTTTTACACCAGTTGAGGATCTGATCCTAAATTTCTTATCCCAGCACTCCTCCTCGCAGCAGGTGAAAGGGCACCTTTTTAACTGAGCGCCAACATATAGCACTCATTTAAAACGTTTTTGCTTGTACCTCAGGGCCGTGATCAGGTTCAACATTTACTCATAAGGGGAGCTCAGTGGCAGCTAAAGAAACACAAGAGGCTAGTTTGTCTCCAGGGTGGTCTAGCTCTGCATTCAGACAGCTGCATATCTCAAGCCCATGCTTGTCCCTGGGGAAGGTATGTGTGAAAAGGAGCTGTCCTGCATCTTGTCCTTCCCTTGGGTATGTACGTGCAGAATAGGGCTTTAAATGTGCAGACTTGGAAGCTATTTTGGTATGTTCTCCCCTAACTATCTCAGGTCCTGCTGCTGCTTCTGCATCACCATGTGCCTTTCTTTTCTCCTATTTATGCCTCCTTACTTCCAAAAAGCTCTGTTTTTCACCCGCTCCTCTCTGTGGGGGGAAGTAGCTCCTTTGGGAGCTTCGAGATGAAGCTGAGATCATGTGAGGCTGGACATTTCTCTCCTGCTTCTGTTGGAGGCGGCTCCCGCTGCTGCTCCTCGTGCTGTAGAGTCTGGTGCTCACACCCTCAGCGCTCCTCGGCAGCTCCTTCAGGGACCTGCTCAGCTGCTTGCCTTTGCTGTGGAACATCTCACGCTTGTAAGTGCTGCTGCTTACAGGAGTACAGCTCTTAGGCAGCGGTTGTAAGGCATGATCTGTCCTCTCTGGTTCTGATGTGAAGTTGACGGGCCTAAGGAAGCAAATGTCTAAGCTGGATTCAGAAGAGGCTGGGGAGCAATTCTCAAAGAGAGGAAGGTTTTGGAAGGCATCATCTTCATAGGGGCCTGGCAGGGTGAAAACTTCCCCAGGGTAGTCAAACTCTTCATAGCTTGGTGCAAAGTTCCTCGCATCCTGCAGGAGCTCAACAGAGGTCCTGATGGCTCTCTCGGTGTTTCCCACTGCATCAGCTGGTGGTGCTTCGTACTCCATTTCAGGGATAGATTGTAACGGGGCTGTCAGAGCCTTGAGTTCCTGCTCTGTGAGCTGAGAAGACGCAAGGATGTTTTCTGGCCTCTCATGTTTTCTACTTTCCATTTCCCAGTCGGGGGGTTTTACAGCCTGGATGTTCTCCATCACAGCTGGTTGGGATTTCTTCATCTGGGGCATCAAATGCCTTAAGTATCAGAAACAAAACAAAACAAAAAACGAGAAAAAAAAAAGGAAAAAAAAAAAACAAAAACAGAAGGCAGTGGAGTACAAAAGGATGACAGAGAAATCAGCCTGGCAAACTTCCCCCCTTCCCCATCCTCTTGCTTTTTGTACCCAAAAGTATCTTGGAGAACAGTAACAGAGCTGACATTAATATAAGTTCTCTAGATGGATTAGTGGGAGTGAAGCCGCAGGGGTGGGACTACTTGTCTACACTGCCTAGCAGCTAGAAACCAAGAGCAGAGGCTGGCAGCTCCTTCTGTTTCTTGTCCATCTCTGATCTGGATTTTTACCTTCCCTACCCTCTTTGTAATGTCTTGGGGAAGTGATTCTGTCTGGAAAAATGTCAAGGGAACCTGGAGAGTTGCTACCCTCCACATGTGCCAGGGAAGTTGGGAAGTAATCCTGCACCGAGGAGGATTTGTAAAAATTGTACTTGCAAAAGCCTAGCTAAGAAATACTGCTACCCATGCAGCACTTAATGATGGGGTGGGGAAGGAATGCTTCTATACTCAGCACTGGGAGTCTGGATAACCTTTCCTTCTTGGTTGAAAAGGAGGGAGTTTGGGGCTAGGCACTTTTCGTATTCTTGTGTATGTGCTGTGCTACGATCCTGACCTCATTTCAGGCAGTCCATGCAGGCTGCTGGCAGCAGTGACTGCAGCAGCTGGTACCTGTGCTGCTTGGGAATGCCTGTGCGGCATGTGAGGATTTGGATAGCACGCTAGGGAGCTGACTGACATGAGAAACAACAGCACTTCAATCCAGAGGGGCCATAGTCAGCTTGAAAACTGGGCTAGGAAAAACCTTGTAATGTTGACAGAGGAGACATGGAAAGCTCTGTCCCGGAGGAGAATAACTGCATGCAATAGGCCAAGATTTGGGCTGAAGCCACAAATTGTGGCTTTGGAATTTCAGGTTGAACAGCAAGAGGAAAATTTTCATTAGGATGATTGTGAGAGATGTGGGGATCTCCATCCTTAGAGACTTCTCAAGAGGGAGGCTGGATAAAGACGTGGCTCATCTAACATTGGCAATAGTCCCACTAGGAACAGGAAGGTGGTTCTTGCGGCCCCTTTCAATGAGTATTTCTGTGATTCTGTGTGTGCTTCTCTACGTATTTTAGGTGACAGACATTTGCCAGGTCTGAGGAAATATTTCTGGTTCCCAGTGGAAAAAAAGAGCAACTTCTCTTAATGAGCTGTTGCTATATGGTATGGATCCAGGAACTCATGGGTCAGTGCGGTAGGGTTGGTGAACCCACATTTCTCCCTTGCCAGTACCTGGCCTGGACAGTCTTAAAAGTAAGAGTAATTTTGTCAGCCCAGGATCATTCCCTGGCATGCTGCAATAAGAAATAAGGCAAGCCTAGCATGTTCCTTCTCTGACCATCTTCTCAACTTCAGCTGGCAGCTATCAATGGGTGGCCGAAGATTTCAGTGTCACCAGTAATCACCAGTGTCTAATGACATGCTGTGTTGAAAACTCTTTTTTTTTTTTTCTTATGCTGGCTTGAAACGTCCTGGCCAGACGTGTTCCCCAGCTCTTGTAACAGGCCAGGCTGTGAATCCATCAGAGCATCGCTGTGCACCTTGTGCAGCCTTGCGCAAATGCACGCCTCTTTGGCATGCTCTGGTAGGACAGTTCAGCAGTTAATGATGACATTGGCAGCCTGTTCTAGCACTCTTAAGTGCTACCTGCTAGTAAACTACGTGGTGGTGGACGGCAGGTAGGAGCTAGACCCTCATCTTGCTGTGGTAGATGCCTAGGGGAGTAACCTTGGAGGTGACAAGTCAGTTACTGCCTAGTGTCACCGTCATAGTACAGGAGAGGAGAGGGTTTTCTGCCTACTTCAACAGCCTTGTGCTAAGACAAGAGGCTTACGGGGTTGGCGTGCCGGAGGAAGGTGCTGGTGGAAACGGCTGGATGGTTTCTTCAGGGTGCATCCCACTGTCGCGCATAGAGGTTGCACTTGGTGTTGGAGAAACCTCTTGGCTCGTGCACTGGGAGGTGAGACCTTTGTACAGCTTCACCAGGGACGACCTGAGGGAGGAGAAATCCATCGTCGTGCTAAGAAATAAGGCAGGGAATGAGCACGAGCATGTAGAATCACAGAAAAAAAAGGGCTGGAGGGACCTTAATATTCCCCTGCATCTCTTCCCACCCAAGGTAAGACTCATTGCACCTAGTCTGCACCTAGTCATAAGCAGTACTTTTTTATCCTGCTCTTTATAGCTGTCATGATATAGCAGTACCTCCTCAGCAGTCTGTTCCAGCCCTTTACCCCCCTCCATGATGGGAAACTCCCCTGGAGCCTGATCTAAACCAGCACATGGCTGCAGCCTTTCCTCCTAATTCCCTGGTGAATCATCGCTGGAGCAAAGACAGCCAGGGAAGGCTGGTTTTCCTCATTCTTCTTCCCCTGTAAAACAGGTAACATCTTTCTGTCTTGATCTCCTGTGAAGCCTGTAAGGGCTTCAGGCCACAGGCTTGGGCTTCCCCAGGACCTTGAGCTGCTGAAGCAGCTAAACCCTCCTGTGTTCTGCCAGCAACAAGCGACTTTGCTATGAATTTAAGGAAGAAAATGTCCCAATAAGACACATGGCAGCTATGTGTAAGGTTAAACTGGATTTCCCTTTGCTCTCAGTGTTATGCCCACCCCAAGTCTGACCTCCGTTTGGCAAACCAGATGCCAACAGCTGGACTTCTCCAGCATTTATAAGCAAAGGGCTCTGTTTTACTTTGGCAGGGCTATGTGCCTGTTGATCTTGCCTGGCCCTACACCCCGTGTCTCTGGGCTGCCCCCATGCCCCCCTTTCCCTGGTGACACAGAGAACAAGGTGACACTGTGCTTACTTCTTCAGCTTTTTGCGCTTCTGTATGAGCAGGTCCTCATTGCACTGGAAGAGGAGGCTGTAGTGCGAGATGAAGACCCGCAGACGCTGCACACACACGAGCAGCAGGTAGTAGTCAGGATGTTCTTGCTCCGTGAACTTCAGGACATTCTGAGGCACAGAGAAGAGCAGGCTGTTTGGAGGCTGTCCTAACCCTTCCTGAGCAGGAGGTACTTTCAGGACTATGGACTTGGCTCTCTGGAGTGCGCACAGCACTGCCTAGGCACTGTGGGACCTCTCCCAGCCAGTACCAGCTTCTGGGGGACTTGGACAGAGCCTCTCTGTTGCTCTTCCAGTACAAATAAGCCAAAAAGCAGCATAAATGTAATCTGAGGGTGCAGGAGGTGCAGTGGTGGAGTCTAGATCCAAAACTGGGTTTTTATTGGGCTCTCCTCCTTTGTTGGTGTTTGTCTAGTCTGCACTGTTTCAGGTGCAATTCAAATAACCTTCCTGCAGACCACAACACAGCCTGTTTTTCAGGCAGCTCTGTACAGAAAAGGCCCTTTGCCCCCCGGAGCAGCTCACTCTTGGCTTGCAGGAATATGGATTGCTCAGGAGAGGGGGTAGCTCTGTAAGAAGAACTCAGCTCACAGCAGATGTGCCCCAGCCCTGGCCTGTTCTCCCCATGCAGCAGGCAGCAGAGCTTTTGGTTTTGAGGGGAACAGAGGCTCGTGTCCTGTCAGACTCAATGGGAAAACTGGTAAACAGAAACAAGGTGCAGCTTAAAGAATGAAAATGAAGGCATTCTCAGCTGACTTTCCCTTTCAGAGCCTCCCATCAATTAGCCAGAGGCTGTAGCCCTACAAGCCTGAAAGCTTGGAGATGAAAGCCATGTATTGTTGTAAGTGTTCATCGAGAGAGTTTCCATCCTCGGGCCCTACCTGTAGGTGAATAAGGTATTCAGGGATTCGCTGGACTATATGGAAGAACAGAATGTAGAGATCAGATTTAATTTCATCTTCTACCTGATAAAGAGAAAGTAAATCAGAGTCACTCCCACCTGTAAGATATGTCTCCTCCCAAATAGTTTTGGGGTTTAGTGAACACTTTGCCATAAGCAGTTAGGGCAATTCATAGGAATGGGATAGTCAGGTGGCAGTTTCACATGACAAGTTCCCATCTTGCTTCTGGAAATGCAATTCCCTTCACCAGCAATTCTAGTCTCAGATTAAATTCTTCAGGTCCAGGGGTTATCTATGGGTCACAGCTTAATTAATAAGAGTGTATGCTTGAAGTGCTACAGTTATGTTTCATTGAAATCCCAGGCAGACACTGTTTTTCAGAATGAGGGCTTTAGTGTAGGCTGAGAATGAATTGAATGAAAAGAGAAAGGCTCTAGAATCAAGATGTCTTGGGAGAAAGTTACTGTTGTTTTAGTTATTGCACTCTAAAACTACCCTGGCTTTTTACTTTCCTGATTAAAACCAAGAATGAAGGATATGAGACCAAATATCTAAAGATGAACACTAGAGAGTGCTGTCTGTCTGAGGAAACACTTTAGCACTTAAAACCTTGCTTTTCTTCTCCCTGTTTGAATAAATCTTCTGCTTTTCAGGAAACACTCTTATTTTCCTAGGAAAGGTCTCAATGAGATCTCCATAGAAGAACTTTCCAGGAGATTTGATCTCAGGTTTGTGCACAGTGGTGAACATGTTTAAAGCTGCCTTTAGCAGCTTTCGGTCCTACCAGCCATCACCCATCTTCTGGAAACTGGCTTTTGATAATGGAACAAATGGATTCCTGGATTGGCAGGGATGTCTGGCTGTGGGAAGGCACAGCAGGAGATGCACGCTGTCCTTATGTGTCTGTGAAGACACAGAAGGAAGTTTACCTCCTTCAGGATCACCACGTGGATCAGAGAGATGCATTCTGGCAAGTCCCTCAGGTAAGCAACATAGTAGTCCAGAAAATTGTTCTTGAAAGAAAGAAAGAAAGAAAGAAGGAAACTGGGGAGAGATTTTTAGCCACAAAGTCAGGCAGAACAAGAAGCTGTTTACTCCCCTGCATGACTCTCCAGCACAGCAGAGCTCCTAGCTGTGTTAACCTTTCAGGGCTCAGGATTTCCCAAGAGTGTCCGTTTATTGAAATGGGTTCAACTGTTGAATACAGTGTATAAAACTTCATAGCAGTTGCCTTGGAGTGATTTGGAAAGGAAGAAACTTTACTTATATGATACTCTTACAATTCAAACAAAGCCTCAGCTAAGATTCAAAGTGGCATCCTTCCAGGAAAGGTCCCACCCCTCACCAAGGGCTCGACCCAGCTGTGGGACAACCTGTTTAGCCTGACCCCAGCACAACGTCATGTATCATAGCAGAAGTGTCCAGAGAGGTCTGTAACATACCTCATCATTTGTTAACTTCAGGAAGATGTCTCCTAGGATCCCTTGGCGTGGCCAGCTCAAGACTCTCTCCTGCAGAGCGTGAAGCAAGTCGACATGCTGCTGGACCAGGTACCGCAAGGAGTTGGGGAAGAAACTGAAGGGAGAGAGTATCAGACCCAGTTACATAGAGCAGAAACACTGAATTGAACCTCCAAGGCCTGGGCATTTACTGCTGAACTTTTTATTCACAGGTGGTCAGCATGGGCTTGCCTTATATTACTAACTACTTTTACTGGAGTCTTGGATGCACATAAAGATATCCTCTCCAGTGGGTTATTTTTACTGTTTTGGGGGTTTCTTAAGCTGATTTATCCACTGCTTTGTGTAACCAGCCAGAATCTCCACAGCTGGAAAGCCCAAGCCAGTACTCCTTTGGCGAATGGAGTAACTGCTTTTCTGTCACTTCATGCCAGTTTATCCAGAATCGGGATGAAAATATCACATATCAAAATATTTTTTTAAGATGGAAAGTTCCCAGGGAAAAAATAAAAGGGAAAACTCACTTAGCAGTATCAAAATATTTCTGTTAGAACTGTATCTGTCATGAAATTGTTTAACCAAGACGTTATTTACTCAAGTACCAAATATCCCACAATGTCCTTCTGTCAAAGAAGGCCTCATGTATCCAAGGAAGCCTCCAACTAAGACACAGTGCACTGTGTGAAATGCAGGATAGTCAGACTACAGCATCTGCAGGCTCAGGAGCTAAGAAGCTTGAAATGAAACTTCTCTGTTCAGTGCAACAAATATATCAAATGCAATTGAAATGACTCAAAATGTATGATTTCTTTTTCCTGAAGGCTTTGTAAAGTGAGCACCTACCAACCACATTACTTAATTGGGAGGAAATCTCAATGTCTGTCTTGAATCATGCATATTTACAGCTTTTCAGGGATTTGGTTCTTCAACAAACAGGCAGGAATGTCTTTAGTCCCTGCAAAAAGCTTCCAGCGCCTCCAATTTTCAGCTATAAATAAGCTGTAAGTGTTTAAATATGTCTGTGTGGGTAAACTAGGTGAGGAGATGAAACAGAGAAAAAAAATTTACTAAAGAAAGAGTAAACTAAATCAAATACCTTCTCTCTTTGGTGCTCCTTTTCACATCTGGCCCTTGCACTCTGGCCTTGATCTTCAGGATTAGGGAAAGGTTGATCACATATTTCCTTTCTGACTCCAGCAGCTCCAAAGCAATGTTCTGCCTTTTAGCTGCCATAAAGAAATAGTTAAGAAAAAGAGAGAACATTATGTTACACTGCATTTGTCCTGGTGATCTGATACTAAATCATAAAAGGAGTGTCAGCTTTCCACAAAAATGATATTCCAGCCTAATGCAAATGTGTTTCCCCTCATGGATTGCATTTTTTTTCCAAAGATGTTAAAAAATAGTCAACCAACCATGAGCGAAGCAACTCATACCAGGGATTTGCACCAGTTTCCTACAGCTTGAGAAGCTCCATTTCCCACCCACTTCCCCAGTTCCGCTGTCACAACCTGACCAGGACTCTGAACCTGACAGGTCTTGGAGTGGAGAATGGAGGACCTGAAGTCAGAGTGTGTTTGGGATGGCTTATTTGGTGGCCTAGACGAGCCAAAACAAAGGCCAGACCTGGGGACTGAAGGCTCTGTAGGATTTCCTTGGGGCAGGTGAACCTGGCTCGTTTGTCTCCACCTGGGAAGGGTCATTACCCGCTCCGAGTGCAGCTCTGAGCCTCCCTGGCTGCACGTTTCCCCTCTGCCCTTACCAGCCAAAGAGGGTTCACATATAACGTTGTCTGCAGAGCTGTATCTGCTTTGGCCCATATCTTTCCCTCTCTCTGGTTGCTCTTTGGATATATATTCATCTCCCCACTCTTTGGTGTCCTTGGGCTGCTTCCACACTGTTGATGGCAGATGCACCTTCGACTGAGCCTCTGGTGTCAAAGAAGACTTGAGGCTTTCGTCTGTCTCCATGGCTCCTGCAATGGCAAACAGCAGCAGGGGCCTGTGATGTCTCCTTCAACAGTATCGTTCCTTGTAACGTACTGAAAGGGGAGCTTGAGGTATTCTTGGTCCTTAACAAGTGGTATAGCCTCACAGAGTTAATATACAGCTCCAATCAGAGTGCAGTTGATGATAAGCACTTCAGCAAAACAAGGTTTGGCACCCTTCCAGTGTTTTCTCAAGCTCAGATGTTTAATTTTTTGATCAAATAAGGTGCAAAAGTAGATACACATGTTAGAAGAGAAAAAAAAAATACTCCAGGCATGGCTGCACTCCAAAACTTGGGGACTTCAGGACTTGATAATAAAACATATGTTAACAGGTACTATAGAAATGGGAATTATTATTAGAATTAAGATTTAAATGCCATTCTCAGTGGAAATAGACTGGCTCTTACAGTTTTTGTTAGTGTAACATGATTATGCAGCAGCAGGATGGATAGTCTAAGGCTTTTAAATCACAGAGAAGGCAGGGGAGGACACATTAGTGCCATAAGGCTGGAATTGCTGTAACACAAATAGTTTCAATGTGGTTTGCAATGAACCATTGCCATTGTTTTTGTTTTTCTTTCAGTGGATTGAGGTGAAAGAACAACAAGCCCTTCTAGTGAATACTGTAAACCCTCTGTGGCTGTTCTCATCTCTCCTGGCCAGGATCCTTCATGTGCCCTCACCACTTCCTTCTCTTATTTCTTGACCATTTTTATTTTACCATTGAAAACTAATTCTTCTCTAACGCATCAGGCATGTCTACAAGGGGCCCGCTTGGAAGCTGGTGGGCAAATAAAGCAGCTCACCACCTCTACCAGCCAGCTCTTGCCATGGGGCAGACAGCTCAACATATATAAAAGAAATGCATGTGAAAAGAAAGTCATTGCTGTGATGAAGTGCGTTCCTTGAAAGCAGTCCTTAAGTGCAGTAAAGCAAATCATTGTCCTTCTGTTTTTTTAACAGTTGGATATTTTCCTACCTGGACCTGCTATGACTTTCACGCCCCCTTCTCCCATTGGCATGATCCTGGTGTCAGACACTGTTGAAGAACAAAGGAAAAGCTTAATGAGAGCAGGTTTCCTCCTGCCAAACCCCATCAGTATGGTCAGATCTTTTAGCCTTTTGCATTTTTGGTCTGGGAAAACTCCTCTTAAATGCTCTGCTGGGGAAAAAGCTCCTCTTCATCTTTGTATCTCTGGTCTTTGTTTCAGTGGCACCTGCAGATGAAGAAATGCGGGGTCCCAGCTGTGCTTGGGACTCCACTTCAGCAGAGCGTGAGCAGTCCTGCCTTGTCCTTGCTCAGGAGGTGCCACCCCGCAGGCAGAGTAGAGGATGGAGCCCTGCCATCGTATCCTGGCTGGTCCCTTGGGTGAAGAGGAAGGAAAGGGCAGCAGGAGAAGCAGATAGGAGCAGGTATGAGGGAGGTGTGGGAGAGAGTTAATGCTCCACCTCAGATTAGGGCAGAGGGGACTCGCAACTGGCCACATTCTGAGCAGAGCAGGATGGAAAATGGCACATTGTTTGCACTCTACTCTTGCACCTTTGCTGACATTGTAGCATCTTCCTGTCTAAACACCAAGAGGGTGATAGGCAAGTTTAAACCCCCAGAAATTAAGCATGGAAAGACAGAGTCTGGGACCGTCACCTTTGATTCTGACCTTCACAAGGAGGCACATTTGGAAGTGCTTCTCTGGCTCAGGAGGTAACCCTAACCCCATGTGATTGCCTTCAGCAGCTAGTAAAGGGCAGTGACCCAGCCAGCACAAGTGTGGGTATTTCCAGCACCAGCCTCATGCTGCTGTGCCCCAGCTCATGAACCAACTCCCATGTCCTCTGATCAAATCAGACGCTGGTCCATCCTTTCAGTCATGCCACATATCAGCTCAGTCCCCTGTGATTCTCCTTTCCCTGTCCTCTCCCTTACATACAAACACAAGTCCTTATCTTGTAGTGTTTCCATTGGGAGTTCCTGCCCTATTATGGGTGTACCACTAATGTTACAAGGGAGAAGATGCAGCCTGCTTCCCTTCTCCTGAAGGAGGCAAGGAATGGCTCTTGGGGTAACAGTTTTCTGCATCCAAGCCAGTGCCAAGGCCATGCTTGTCTTCCTGAGGTGCTGAGATGCATGCACTGACCCAGGGGCAGTGCTGCTGGAGGCAGCACCTTTCTATGCTGCTGATACCTGAGCAAAATCTGGGGACCTCCCACTTTAGGGACCTTTTCTGCATTTTTTTTTCCTGAAGAAAGCACTGAACTTGCCTGCTCCGGCTTTCTCCTACCTTTTTCGTAGGTCACATTGTGCAAAAGGCTAGTAAAATCTTCATTGATGAGCACAGGGTCTGGGAGGTTAATGGATCGAAATGGGCTGCCTTGGAGAGGTGTAGGCACTGTCTGTGAGCCATGGTCATCCTTCTGTGCTCGTCTGTACAAACACAATGAGACAGAAAATGTAAATGCCTCAGGAGAAGCTTCTGGCTGCACTTCAGCCATGGCAGGCAGCAGTGCAAGTACGAGCACAGAGCAGAAGTAGAACAACCCAAGCAGACACCAAAAACAGAGTTGACTTTGATGCAGTTTATGAAAAATATCCTGGAAGTAACTTCTACTGGTTATAGGAGAATGTTATTTCAGATGTGCTCTTTTGCAGAGCATATCTTAGCTAATTAAATAGCTTAATTAGTTTGGGGGTTAGCCTAGATTTGCAGAAAGTTTGCATCAACGTGGTTGTTCATCCATCATCCAAACTCCATTTTTATAGGCAGGTTAATCAGGGCCAAGGTGGATGAGCAGTCTGCCTCCTCGCAGAAACAGCGTGGTCCAGCAGTGTGAAAACATGTTCCCACCTGTCCTGCTCAAAGAAGAAAAGGCTGGTGATAAGGAAACAGAAACTGCACCCTTGGGTGTCCGTGGAATCCTACAGGCTTGGGAATGTGAGAGGGAAGGGGAAACCCCACTGTATTGTCACACAGGGTGGCCTAGGAGCAGCTTTTAAGGGTCACAAATATTCCTGCCCTAGCACATCTCCAGTAGGTCTGTGCACTTCTGCAGGGCTTGGTTTCCCCAAGAGCCACCAGGACTTGTTTTGCTGCAAGAATCCCACTGAGTGTTGGTGTTTTTCTGCTGTGTTCACACGCATATGTTTAAAAGCTTGGGGTGAACTGAAGGCTGGAGCTGCCATCAATAATCAGGGTTTATGCATATGCCCAGCTAAGAAAAGACTGAGAAATTAAGCCTTAAAGAAATGAACAAAACAGACCCCAATATTAATAAGCCCTTCCAGAGCCCCAGAGTTCAGGCTCTTACTTTGCTTTCACTTTCCGTGATTCCCGACGCTTCTCTTGCTGCAGCTGCTCGATTTTTTGTTGCATTTCCTCTTGCTTGGCACTGATTTCTTCAATCATTGACTTTGCATCGCTGAGCTCCTCCTGTAAAAAACGCAGAAGCCCAATGTTCACAATGTCACTGCATTCACATGTTGCACTTGTTGGCTCAGATTCCACTGTGATCACTCGTGTATAAGTTTTTGGCAAGCAGGCCTTGAGACTGTCTTTTTGGCTCTGTTTCCCAAGGGAACTAGGCCCAGTGTCACCTCCCCCTGCCTGTTGCTCACTGTCATCGTGTCTTTCCCCAGCAGCTCTCAGGCAGTTTCAACAGACTCAGCACAGACACAGAGCTCCCTGACACATCGTGCTCCTGCAGGTTTCATAACTGGAGGATTGGAGAAGAGGAACTCAAGAGTTTCCTGTAAATTGCAGGTGAGGAGGAGAGGTGGGATTTTTGTTTGTTTGTTTGTTTTCCTCTGTAGCAAGAAAGAGGCTTCACCAGGAGCACAAACATACTATTAGATAAAGGATGAGAGCATGAGACAGAGGGAAAGTGGCCTTCACCTCTCCTGCTGCTGGTCGAAGTCCTGGCATCAGGGTTTTGGAGCTCTTTTTTCCCCCCACAGGTAGAGTCCTGGATAACCCTGCCCATGGCTGCTTTACGGCCACCTCTGTGACCTCTGTGTGAGTCCTTGCAGTCTCCCTTGCTCTAGGACCACGGGCCCACCTTCTGCTCGGTGCCAGCTGTCTCTCCCTGCCACAGGGACAATAACAGGCTTTTCCAGGAAGTAGCCCTCTTAATCTTCACGAGGTATTATTGACCTAGCAAAACCTCTTGGGGAAAATTTACCTTAAAAAATACTTAAATAAAAAATAAAAAAGTAGTTCCTCTGCCAGCCTCCTCACAGGCAGTTGTGCAGTTTCTGCAGGGAGCCGCTGGCTGATTTGAAGTGCACACCAAGCCCTCTCACCCGGCTCTCTGCAGCCCTTTATCTTTAGCCTCTCGGGCCAGATCAAGCCAGGCAGTGCTTCCTCCCAGCCGTGTGGGAATGCAACTTCAAAAGGCTTTGGGGTTTTGTATTCATTCTCTGCCCACCAGCAGCTTTGGTTCCTGCAGGAAATTTCCCTGCCTGACCCAGGGAGTTGTATGGTGCAGGGGCACGGTGGCCTGGCGTTTGCTGCCTGTGTGCCATGTGTGCAGCCCTCAGCGCGGGCCCTTGTGCCAGAGGCGGCTGGTGGCCCTGCCTCGTGGCCCTGAATGGGTCAGGGAGCAGGGTTACGTTTGGGTGAGAGTCTCAGGTCTCTGCAGGGGGAATCCAAAGCCAAAGGAATTACACTAACCACATCCGCAACTATCTACAAATTCGTTTCCTTCTTGAGCAGGAAGGATCAACTGAGGGCAGCTGCCCTGTGCCAGCAGAGCAAGCATGGCAGGTAGGCATCCCTCCGGCCAGCCGTATTCCTACCTTGAACGTGTTGAGGGAGTTCTTCATCTCAGCCACTTTCTCCTCCATGGCACAGCGGCAGCTCTTGACTTTCTCCTCCAGGGCGTACTCGCCATGCTGGATTCGTGACAGCTCCTGCATCGCTTCTGTGAAACCCGCCTTCAACTCAGAGGCTAAAGCCTGCAACTAGAGGAACCACAAACACAGTGGGTTCAGTCCCTCCTCCCAGACACAGGTGCCTGTGTCTCTGAGGGTCACTCATGGTGCAAGACTGGGTATAACCTGTCCTGTAAGGTGCTGTCTTCTTTTTCCTCCTCCTGTCATGGCTGGGAGACATGGGGGGAGATTTGGCTCCTGCTACACCCTCAGCATTTGTCTTGGACAGTTAATGTGCCCCTTTCCCCCTTTGCAGCCCCAGAGTTTCTCCCTGGCAGGTTTCAGGCTGTCTATCTCCAGCAGGAGAGGGCAGCCCGAAAGATTCCAAACAGGTTTGCAGTAACAATAGCCAGATTATCAATCCCCAAAGCAGTTGAGCAACCCAGAACAGGACCCCATGTGCTTGCAGGGCTGGCGTGCTCTCCCTGCACAGGTCTATGCCTCCTGGCTCTGAGGCCTGCAGAGAAGCCATGTCCTTTGTCAGTAGGCCCTTTAGAGGGAGGGAAGCAGCTCTTTAGTGGGGTGGAATCACAGAATCACACAGTGGTTGAGGTTGGAAGGGACCTCTAGAGATCATCTAGTCCAACCCCCTGCTCAAGCAGGTCAGAGAGGACTTTCTTCTGGCATACTCAGGCAGCATGCCCACCGCTGCTGTTTCGTATCCCTCGAGGCCCTAGCCCTGCCAGAAGAGCTGAGTTGGTAGCTCGGTGAAGCACGAGGCAGACCAGGATGAGCCAGGCTGGCAGAGCAAGCGGACAAGGCGGATTTGGAGGTGGGCGCTAGGGAAAGAGGCAGCCTGCGGAGGGCTAAGTGGGGATACCCTCTTGGGTGTAACTCGGGCTGCTGACCCCAAACTCAGCGCCCACTGCTTCCAGCAAGGCCCTCGTTCTGCCTGCAAAAGCCCGCAGCTAGGTCGCGGCCCAAGGCACTTGGGTATCAGTGGTTTTTTACCTTTACAACAGAAATGCGGCCTAACATCTGGTTATAAACTGAGTCCAAAACTGGAGCACTGATGGTAAGAGGACAGCCACCCCGGGGAACTCAGGCGCTTGAGTCCTGTAAATGGAGCAGAGATGGCTTCCGATACCTCAGGGCAATGGCATATACCGTTCTCCTCTGGTCAAGACAGCCTCGGTCACCGCTGCTGCTTACAGAGGACGGCTGCCTGACATCCCCACTCCTGCCCCGCTGCTTGCCCCACGGTCCCCCAGGCTGCCCTGGCTGGACACACGTTTCCAGAGCTGTGAAGGGCTCCCTCACCTAACCTCCTCCCTCTCCCACAAGGACAGGCATCCAGCTAGAGGGGCCTGGAAGCACATTGGGGTGGAAAAACCTTGGCCTCTCCTAGCAATGGGAGCACCCATGGGTCTCATGGCAATGCTGGGACCAGGGCACATCCAGCAGTGAGGGGAGCCAGAGGGGTAGACGGGCTGCGTGGGAACCGTGCTCAGAGCAATTGCTGGAGTTGCGTTGCTACAGTGGGCAATGCACACACCACGTCTGATACCTTTGCCAATATATCAAAGCCTGGAGTGGTGAACTAGGTGGTCCTGGCAGCATCAGACGTCCTAATGGACAAGCTTAGAAAAACGAGGGGACAAAAAGTGCTGCAACTATGCGTAATGTTAATATTCCCTGTGCTTCACTGCTGATGCTTGCCAATGCCTTACACAGTATAGCCAGTTTCCTTAGTATCAGGCCTGGGCATCCTGCACTTTCATCTAAGTGAAAAGCTGGGATGCTGCAGACCTGTTTTAGAGATCTGCTTCAGGGTGGAGGTGTCACAGCCTTCAAGCTCTGCTAGTAGAGAGGGCAATCTGGAAGCTGGCCCTGGAAGTGTCTATGTCTGGGAGAATAAACCCAAATGGAAATGTCCAGCACCACCAAACCTTGCTATATTCTATTCAGATGTTTCCAGTATGGGAGTGAACTAGATGAATCCTTTGCAAAAGTTACAGAGATGGCAAGCAATGCTGACCTTGAGGTTTTGGAGCCCCAAACTCATAGGCATCATAAAAATCAGCAAAAAAAAAAAAAAAAAAAAAAGTGCTCTTTTAGAGAATTCACTGTCCATATGTACTGAAACTCTCCTTGAAAGCAGAGTTTGGGCAACTGGAGGGAAGATTTGGATTAAAGCTAAAGCATCTGCATCTCAGCAAATGTGTCTAAAGGCACACAGTCATTTGTTACTGTAGGGTCACTCTTGGCCAGTCTCAGCTTTGCCAGTCACTGTTTCTCTACCTGCTCCTCAGAACAACTCTCTGCACCCCAGCCTAGGCCTGTTGTGCCCAGTGTGCAGCTGGAGCTTGCAGCGGGTGTTCCAGGCACCAAAACACATCTTCTACACTCGTTTCCCTTTGTTGTCATTTGGTGGATGAAAGCAGCAGTGACCCTAGTCAGCTGCATCTGCAGGGATTTGTACAGCCAGACAAGAAATGCTGAAACCCAAAGACCTGGGTCCTGCCAGGACTCTTCTCAGCTGTCCTCATTGCTAACTGCACAGAAAGGAAGCACAAATACACTTGTGGTAGTGGATGAAGGTCCGACCCCAATCAGATGGGATGGTTTAAAAGCAACACATTTTCTTTGCACTCCTGCCAAGCATAGTATAGTCCTGGAGCACTGGATTTGAGTTTGAGCTCGTTTCTAGTAAGCTACAAAAAACCCACATCCTTTAAATCCCTTGGGTTTCTACCACGAGGAAAAGCCTTCAAAGTATTGGCTCATGTTCATGTCATGCCCATGTGCTTATTTAAGCCTATGGGCCTGAAGAAAGAACTCAACTAGTTTGTGGACCCCTGGAGAGCCCTGCAACATGTACCAAAAAAAGACAAATTTCATACTGCCATGGAAACTTGGCAAGAGTTTAGCTGTAATGTGTTGTCTTGCCTCACCTATTCATGAGAACAAATACAGCTGAAGAGGCAGATAGATTAATAAATTAATTTGACCTAAGTAATGTCTTGAAGGTAAATAGATAAATGGGTCTGCATAGTCAGAAGGAATCCTTAGAATCTGTCCAAGAACTGGGAAAGATCTGTTCCAAAACAAAAACTTGAAAAAATCTAAATAATCTTCATTTCAGCACCCAGTTGCCTTTGCAGTGTGGTCCTCAAACCTGACAGCGCTGCAGTGTAGGAACCAGCACTATACATCTGTAACAGGAAATGTCTTTTTAACTTCTATTTTACCTGCTGCTTTGGTGTCTTTCAGCTCTGCGTATAAGACCTCTGACAAGACCAAGTAATTTCCTATTAGAGAATGAAGGATTCTGCTCCCCTCTTTCATGTCTCTGATCAAGAGGACAATGAGAAGCAATTGCTTGTGACTAACTTGTCCTCTGCCCACTGAGAACATCCACGCTGTGTAGAAGTCCACCTGGAAAGAGGAGCAAGCATTTCCCAACGTGGAAGGGGGAACTATGTCTATATGAAAGAAATAATGGCTAGAGGGGATGACCATGCACAGCCTGGAAGGATGAACGTGCAAGACATGCAAGAAGAACATCTCAGCATGGTTTTGACTTTGGTTTATAAGAGTGGAGTGATAACAGCTATGAAATCTCCTGTGCTGAGCCTCTACTCCTGTCTCACCTGCCATGCTGTCCCCAGAGGATGGGCAGGGGACAGCAAAACTGCAAAGCTTCCCCCTCTAATAGGGATGATCTCAGCTGGGAGGCCCAGCCTATAGAGCCAAAGCTGGGATGAACAGTTAGACTTTGTTGCTTGGTGGGTTTCTACTTATGTCATAACCTCCTACCTATCTGCAAGTGATGAAATACTGCAGATAAATCATTATTTTGTTTTAAGTAGATGCTGGTAAGTAGCCAAACCTCCTATGGCCTTGAAGAAGTGGTGCCTCGGGTGGTTTCGGGCAGCCAGGATTCTCAGTTCAGGGAAACATTGTTTTCTGTATTCCAGGTGGAACTGGACCAGAGTCTAAAGCACTCAGAACTCTTGAATTTCCTGCAAACTAGAAAAGCCTAGGAAATGTCATTGTGGAGACACTGAAAACGTGTTACTTCTCAGCTTCCTCCAGCTTATCTATTATCCATCACTTTGCATATCTTCCTATATGGCTGATCAGAGGAGGTAAGTAAATACTCTGTTTTGCAACTTGTGAGCAGCATTGCCCTGAGGCTAATTTGACAGAAAATCCAACACTTTCCACAAAGTCTGGATCTGATTTTCCTAAGTTGCTTGTTGCATGCTTTTACTAGGGGAGAAAAAAAAATCTAATACAGCTTCTTGGTCTTATGTTTAAAGGCAATACTTCTAAAACCGAGCAAGGAGAGTGGGAATAAAGAGCAGCAGAGTAAGGACAAAGGAGAAGGGTGGAGGTATTTAAATGGAACTGCAAGCACATGCACTTCTTAGCTTGTTTCACATTTCCAAGGTCTTTTTTTCATAACTGCCTTGTCCATAGGGCCTTACCACAGCAGAAGGGAACACCGAGCTGGTAACTTGAATTGAAAGGATTCTTTAGGGCATCCACGTGTCAGATATTTTTTTTTCTGGAAAGGAACACGTGTGCAGTGTTCTCAGCACTGCGGAGGGGAGGGTTTCCCAGTACACTGTCCCTGCAACCTGTGAGCTTTTCAGGCACTTGGAACCTACTGTTCTGGCCTGTTCAGTGACCCAGTTGCAACTCCTACATCTGGGTGGGAAAAGAGGACAACACAAGGGAAACCACGTGGTAAAGCAATGCTTTGTATTCTCTGTTATGGGCGAAAGGCATCCAATAACTCTGCAACCACTTGTCATGTTGCACTTGCAAGCAATTATGGGCATTAGTGTTGCAGGGGTGCCCAGGGTGGTCTCAGCCGAGTTTTTTCAGTTCGTTCTCTGGGAGTGCAGCTCCAGATCGAGCTGGACCAAGGTTTAAGGTGTTCAAAAATCTTTTGAGCTACCTGCAGTCTGGAAATGCCTAAGCAACCACATCATGGAGACACTGAGACTTTGCATCTTGCAAGAAGGAGTCTCCCTGTGCCATGACATAGACAGTGTTTCACTTTCATGGTGACTAATTGCAGCACGAATGGCCACAGAGCTCTGGAAGTTCTGAGGACCTTGAGCCACACGGGGAACCAAGCTCAGTGTTTCCAAACTGAGGTGCCAGGCAGAGCCATGCAGCAAGACTCCAAGCTGGGGCCTGCCCAGCTATCAGGACAACTCCAGGCCATCCCGAAGACTTGCTCCCTGCTGGAGAAGATCCCCTCAGGTCAAACAACACGTCCTTGCTCTGGGGCAGTTTGTTTGAAAGCTCATAAGAGCTCAGCCCTGTAATGCCCCTCCAGCCTAATAAATCGACGTTCTCTAATTAGCGCTAATGATGCCAGCTAATTACTTAGCAGAGCACACAGATCACCTGTCTAAATACAACCAGTTTTACTGGAATGTCTCTTAAGATGAGGCCCAAGAGATGATGTGTATGACATTTATTCATGCTGTGTGCACATTTTGGTTACCATGTTCCTTCTAAGTGCCTACATTCTTTTTTTTTTTTTTTTCCCCGCAGGATTAGCTTTCTAACTACTGGTTATCTATTAGTAACTCTTCAAACTCATGGAGTTATTCAGGGCATTTTGCTCATTTTTACCTGGGAAATCTGTGTTGCAGGGTTACTCACAGGCACACTTTCAGTCTCTCCTGTGGGAATAAAGAACTTCAGTCAATTAAAATGACTTATTAGGGTTTCTATAAATAACTGCAACAGAGGATTTGAAGTCCCTCTCAAGGTACAAATCATTTCTAAAGGCTTCGAGTCTCAATTTAGGAGATGTGGACACCATATAAGTTGTACAATAATTGCAGTTATAAAATGGGAATGCCTCAGCTAAATTTGACCTTATGCTCACCTCATTTACTGCCCTGTTCCTGGCCAGAGCTAGTCTATCTGAAGAGAAAAGAAACCCTATATGCACAATTATAAACAAATTCCCACCCTGAGTAGTTCATTTCCATGTGCCAGCCTTTAGTAACATCTTTTTGCTCTGAAGCATTACAGTTTAGTCTCTTATAAAATTGTGATTCCTCTTACACATATTTTCATCATCCTTATAACTGGCTGATCCAGGCAGTGTATTTTAAATCCTGTGTTTGATTTTGTCACAACAGGTCCCAAGCAGCATTCATGTGTTTTGGAACACCAAAAAAATACACCCTTTTGTGAGTTTAAATTCTTGGAGTTTGTTTGTTTTGTGGCATTGTGATCCCACAGGATATTGTATAATGGAGATGGGCTTTCCAAAACAGAGTTCACTCACAGAGCTGCTTCGATCTGCTTGGCACAAGTAATTTGAACACTGCAGAGATATCCTCTTAAAGCATTATGGGGTTTTTGATGGGGGAAAAAAAGTCTAAAATGTTTATTTTTTCCCCTTCTAACATGGTCTCATTGTGCAGAAACCTTTGATTCTCCACCAGAAACTGTCACGGGAGGTGCTCCCCTGGCACTTGAAGGCAATTGCAGTTTAGTTACCATTGATAAAACACTGCCCATGTTTTTCTCTAGACCAGGCTCCTTACCTGGCCTGCGCCTCCCAGGAAGCAACATGCCACCCAATTCCTCATCTATCTCACCTCCCCTTCACAACATGGGATTTTGCTGCCTCCAGGAATTTGCTTTATCCTTCCATACTGTCAGTCCCACTCTGGGGACCACTGAGCTCCTTGTGCCCTTGCTGGCGTTGGAGGCCCAGTGCCTTACCTTTAAGAGCACAGAAATTCAGATGTGCAGAGGTCTGAGAGGGGTTTAGGGAGGACTTTGCTCCAGTTAACCAGTGGAAAGATGAAGCCTGGGAGTCTGGGCTTTACAAAGCACAGCTCTGTGCTGATTACTCTGCCCTAGAGGGGCAATATGGGTTACTGCCAAGGGCACCTACAACTTGGCCCTGTTCTGGTCTCTAGGATTTGTCCTGGTTCGGAGGAATGTGAGCGAATTCCCTAGTGACTCCAGGAAACAGAGGCAGAGGAGGGGAGACTGAGTGACCAGCATCACCAGCCAGTAGGGCTTGAAATCCATCAGCCAACCCTCCCCAACAGCCTTGGTGCATTTTTAAAATCTCAACTTGTCTTTATTTTCAGGTCTTGGCCCTACATTTTTTTCTTCTCCGCTACCCCACGGGCTGACAACGGGCTGGCCGATGAAAATTGCTCATGGTTCCTAGACCTGAGGTTTGAGAAAACAGCCAGTCCATCAAGATCTTCTGAAATTGAGAGGAATCCTTGAGGTACGTGTCTGCTCTGATGCAGTGGCCTTTACTGTGGGATGATAATGACTGACCCAAAAAGAGCAAGAGGACGTGTTTCTCGGTTAATAGCACAATACAAAATAGATGCTGGGAAGGCAGGGAGATAACGTTTTTGCAAATACTAAGGGAATCAGATGCTGAGCTCTGTGAAGTGCTAGATTTGTCAAGCAGAAGCAAGTCAGAGTGAGGAAGGGCTGTGATCTCCTTACATTTATTTTGGATGTTTTTTCGAAGTGATCTATAGTGCAGAGGGCCTCTGAGAAAGGATAGAAGAGGGGAGAGCATCCCTGCTGCTTTGATTTTACCTCCCATTCCTGCACGTGTGAGCAGATGCCCTCTCTGAACCCTGTGTGTTCCCAGCCAAAACCCCAATCATCTTTGTAAAGTCGCTGCCGAGCTGCACTGGGGGATGCAGGGGCTTCGTGGTTACCTTCCAATTTCTGCAGCGAGCATCTGCAGCCCATGGGGGCATACCAATTAATTGGAAAAAATCCTTAAGTTAATTTCCTTTTCCAGCTGCTATTGTGCAGGGGCCTAGATACGCAGACCACATTTAGTCAAATTAGAATAATAATAATATAGAAATTAACTCCTTGGGTTCCTGCACTGGCTGAACATTGGCATCATGGAGCGTCTTTTAAGAGGGAAGGTGAGAGTCCGAACAGGAAGGGTTTCTGGTGAGTTGATAACCATGGGCAATGGTGAAGACTGCTCCCCCTGCTCTTCACAGCTTCAGGAGCATCTCTGCTTGGTGGAAGTGCTGCTGACTGTAGTAGTGGTCTGGACTGGGGTACTGACATGAGCCATAACCTCTTGTGACGGTGCATGTGGGAGAGAGGCAGATCTTCACCTTGCCTTTCCATAAGATGTCATTTTTGACAGCGTGAAGTCTGTAGATCCCAAAGAAGAGGTGGGTCCAAGGCAAGAGAGGGAGAATGATTTCCCATCTGGCACATTACATGCCATACGGGATTATTTTCCACAGGGGAAAAGAGAGGTGTTCCTTTTTTAATAAGAAGTAAACACTTCAAATCCCAAATGTCTCTACCAGACTAAAGGAAGGGAATGTTTGCAAAGCCCAACTGGTTCTGCCCCAGCTCAGAGGTGCTCTCATGGGGCTGACAGGTCATACGAGGGTGGCTTTCTTCCTCCCTATGTTTCGTACCACCAGCAAGTGAAATAAGATGATGCTTTACCTTCTTGTTTGTTTGAGTCCATGGCTGCTATAGGGTGTGCGTCCTCGCAGGGACTCCTGTCCTCACTCTGGAGGGCTCTGGCTGGTCACTGGGAACATCCCATGGTTTTGAGCTGCCCGCATGCGAGCCCTGCGCTGGGTCAGATGGCCTGAACCCTGAGTGCAGAAAGATGCAGAAAGGGTTTACTGAGCTGAGTGCAGCTGAGTACTGCTCCAAGTGCAGAAAACAGACAGAGGAGGGATTTGAGGGGGAACGAAGCACCCTAAAGAGCTGCTCGGGTCCACAGTGCCCCCACAAGCAGTACCACCAGCCAGTACAAACACTTGTATGTCTCAGTCAAGGATCATTTCTGCTGATGTGGGCTGGTGTGTAAAGAGGTACTATGTAATCCCACAGAGACTCTTTGCTCAGCAAGACACATCACGTCTGAACACAGAAGAAAACGATGTATTTTTAGGAGTCGGAAGCATATGAGCATCTTTCATGGGTGCTCTGGATCAAAGAGCTTTTGGTATGCAACCGATCACCCAAACTGTCCCTCAAACTTATGTTCGGGCCAAAGCACCTTCCCAGTGCTGCTGTGTGATCCAGTGGGCACTTCCAGGGGTACTTGCAGTGTCACATTTGCTTTCTCTGTCCATTGCCTAATTTTTAGAGGCAAAGGCACACTGCAAGGCACCCAGATGTGTAGAGATACGGCCTCTCTGAAAACCCAGGCTGGCTAAGCATGACATTGTGCCTAAGTCACTCCCTTGCTAAAGCATTACATGAGTCTGGTAAGAGGGTAGGACCTTGGGAACTGTCAGCGTAATGCCTGAATAATGATGGAGGAAGGAGCTCTGGAAAAACAAGACTGCACCAATTCACTTCTCTTACAAGCATGGGCACTGCCCCCCATCCACTCTTCCACTGCTTAGGTTTTAATTCCAGCCTGCATTTGTTGAGTTTTACTAGGAAATGAGAGGTGATCTAGGAGTCTAAAATAGTCCTCCATTCCTCTTTGACAGATATGCCCAAGGCACATCTGATTGATAGATGTGAGTTTTTGGTAGCTTTGCTAACGCAGTTGGAGGGGCCAGTGCAATTACAGCTCAGCCAGGAAGGACCCGGTGATTCAGAGAAGCCTCAGGCCATATTTTGGAGGAAGCAGGAACAGAGGTGGTCACCCAGGATTAAAGTGCTGCTTGCCAGAGAGATGCAAGAAAAGCCCGGTGTGGCTTTAGGAAATGCTGCAAGAGCAGTTGCATCAGGCACGGTCGGCACATCAGCTTGGGGACCTTCTCTTTCTGTGGTTTGCCACGAGCAACGTCCCCAGCAAGGCAGGTGGCGATGCCATCAGTGCCCCTTGGGGCAAAGCAGGACCAGCACTGCTGTCACAGCACTGCTCTGTGTGAGTACGACTTGGGCTAATAAAGGTTTGCAGCATGGTGCTGGGGGGATTTAGGGTTTCGTGGAAAATGGCTTTGAGCCAGAAATTTATTTGTTTTTTTCTTTTTAACCAAAATCTACAATTTTTTTAGCAGTTCTGCCTTTAACTAGGCCAGTTATGGTAATAACACCATTACGTAACTGTAACTGTTAACTAATAATGTCATCAGTCATCAATTAGTATGAAATCAATTATATGCATATACCATTAAATGTGCCAGCTGAATAGCTTATCTTAAATATTTTTATAATTTTACTATCCACATGATAAGCTGTTCTGGGAACCCCTAAATCTCCAGTGTGGTTTTCCCACCTCTGATCTTCACAAGCTGCCATGCCCATACCCTGCACACGTGTGCACTGTATGACAGTGTGTGCCAAGTGGGAGGACAACCACCCAGCAGCTCTGGGGTGAAGGTCACAATTTGGCGACTGGAACAGATAAAGCTATTTTTGGCCCTGTATGTTTCCTAAAAGTTTAGATTTTGCAGAAGAATTAGGGCAGGGCCGTGAAGTCCCCGAACTCATTTCTGCTTCTCAGGCTGAGCCAGAGCGTTTCTGGGGCTCGGCTGGCAAGAGGTCCAGTCAGACCGTTTTGGGTGCAGCTGGAGGCACCAGGCCCAGCAAGAGCCCCTGGTCCTGGCAGCAAGGAGAGGCCAACTGGGCTGTGCCAGGAGGACAGGGTCCCTGCAGTGGGAGCAGCAGCATCAACCTCAACTGAAGAGCAACGTTAGCTCCCGCGTTGTCGCTGGGGCTCTAGCGATGGCATTTCGCTTAGTGAGCACCGTAGACATGTTCACACACAGCTGTTGATGCCTTCATGGAGGAGAAGGAAAATTGGAAACTTTTCTTTGTGCTGAGGAGGGATGGAGAAGACTGAGTATTTCCACCCACCTTTTTTTCAACTTCCAAACACAGGAAATAAAACAACTCCCACCTGTGCTTCTGTATGGTTTAAACTGGGGAGTCGGCAGACTCTAATCCATGAGAAAACCATGTGGAAACAGGCTGCAGTGTTGGGCACCCAGAGTGAAGAAAAGCCAGAATAAAGCGTTGTTCAATTCTACCGAGCACTATCATCTACTTCATCACTTAGACCAGCTCTTCCCAGTGCCTGAAACCTCAAAATGCTCCTGTCTTAGTCTACGTCCCATTTCTGCAGGCAGCTCTGCCTGACACATCCTCCCAAGCTCTGCCATCAGCCTCACTGCGGGCAATTCAGGGTGCAGGGCCAAGAGTGAGCACCTGCCGTGACCCTCAGGCCCCACACGTCCTTGTGAGGGGAGCAGCAAAGGAGAAGCTCACACGTGGACATCCTGCCCTCTGCCACAGCCACCCCTGTGCAGCCTCTTGGATCCAGCAGAAGGCGTTTGGCCCCCTAAAACAAAGATGCATAAATCTGCCTGATGAGGATAAAAACTTACGTGGGTGTTTAATAAGTGATACTCGTATGAGGAGTGCCCTTACTGGTTCATGACCTTGCTCTATTTTCCTGCACTTCTAAGGTATGCCAGAGGCCTGGGATGGACCCCCTCCGCGTTGTATCATGTTGCCTCCTGGGTTATGGGGTAACTTTTCCGTGTAGTGAGAACTCTAATCATTACCCACATGGCTAAGCAAGAAGCTTCCCCATCCCACTTGCGCAGACGCAGGTGACACGAGTGTGTTCTGTCCTCTGCAGAGCCCAGGAGCAAGGCTCTGGAACTGGGACACCAGGGACGCCGTGGTCCCCTCCTGCTCCCGCACCACCAAGAGCTCCGCTATGTGACTGTGCTGCCAAGTAGTTTGACCTTGGTTAAGTGGGTCCCAAAATCTTATTGTCGCTCTGGAGCCACTGCCTTTCACGTGTCCTTTAGCTGCCGCCTGTCATTGCCTGAGTCACCCCTTAGTTCTTCATTACATTGAATAATTGCATTACATTGGCTTCTTGCCAGCATTTAGGGATTCCCTCTGGACTCAATGAATGTATCACATTGCCTACCTGTCCCTGGTTCTTCTGAATTATCAAACACAGGAGCAGAACCAGCCAAAACTTGTGCAGCACTAAAACAAAACGTGCACCTCGCTGTGCTTTGGGCCAGCTCCAAAAATGCTGCATCGAGTGTTTGTCCTCCAATACCCACAAGGGCCGGTGGGGAAGCTGTTAACACTGTCTTCACCAAGGGCAAGTGTTTCAGTGAGTCTGAGTTGGCTGACAAGTGTTTTAACTTTTTCCCAAAAGTTACAAAACTGCTTTGGGAAATAAGGCTAGCATTTGGCCCTGAGAGCCTGCACTTGGGCTGCTGGTTCAGATCCTGCCTCTGCTGGCGATGAACAAAAATCGTGGGCTCACGGCGGGGTCTGGATGAGCAGGGATCCCTAAAGGCCTCCAGCCCACTTCCCTGCTCAAAGCAGGGTTAAGCCAAAGATAGATGAGAGTTGCTCGAGCCTGTGTCAAGACAAGGTCTGAATATGTCCCACACTGAGATACCACTGCCTCTCTGGGCCCTCCAGGGCCCTGAGGATTGCTTATTTCCTCACTCCAGAGCAAGTACTCTAAACCCCTTCCCATATGCACATGCATTTATGTGAACACACTACACAGCAAGCCCTGGGTGCCCTCTGTGTGGTTGCTTTCCTAAACCACCTTCAGCAAATCCAGGTTTGCCTCCTCTGCCAGCTCCCATGGGGTAGTTTCCTCAAGTCGCTCCAGAGATGTTATCGCTGCTCCTCTGCATGCAGTCATCAGCAGACTGCCCAGACCTGTCACTAGAGCCCACAGCCCCTCTGCTTTAGGGACAACAGGAAATGGCAGAAGGACATACATTTTTCTTCAGAGCTGAGAGTTAAAGCTCATATTTGCCTTCCTGCAGTTCTCATCAATGCCAGCATCTCTGGAACAAAGTGCAGAAGACCCATTCAGCTCATTAAAGCCACCACCAGGTTGCCTCCCGCTGTGGCAAAAGGAAGCATTTCCCTGTTTGTCCTCATCTTTCCTCCTATACCCAAATCTGCTGAACCCAAGAACCAAAACTGAGTGTCTCTTCTGCCATCAGTGGTCTTCATGACTCCGGCCACCCGTGCCCGGTGAAAAAACACTGCCCTGGTGCCATCTACAGACAGCTGGCCCAGAGTGTGGCCAAGGGGACTGGGAGAGCCCCCACCAGGCTTGAGAGACGATGGTCACCCTTCCCTCCAGACAGAAATAACTACAATCAGCTCCTTATAGGACCGCTTGTTAGGAAGACCAAATCCCCCAAGCACCAGCATGCGAAGTTAGGTGCAGCGTTTACAGCCTAGCCCGAATGGACAGCAGTTAGGATTTATTTGTTTTTTTGCCGTCCCATTCTGTTTCCGAAACCAGGGAGGGGATAAAAGTGCAGGAGAATCTGAATGCACTTTCGCTCCTCCAGTTGTTAAACAGCCACAGTTTTCCTGAATACACTCTCACAGTCTTCCTGGTTATCATCTTACTGCCTTGCTGGCTGAAGCTGCTGTCTGTCTATACTCCCAGTCCGCAGACAGATAAAAATTGGTGATTTACTCTTAAAGGCTCACGCTTTATTTCCAGCTAATTCTAATGCATTATCATTCACTTCAAGTGAGCAGGAGACCTCAATTAGCTCTTAAAAGCTCCTTTTAACATGGTCGGTATTTTAGAGATAAATGTAGCCTCACAAAACTCTCCAGCACATCATTGAGAAGCTAGATCTCCATGCAGTCTTAAAAGAACTTAGCCAGAAATGACTGTGGGCACTGAAGATAATAGAAAATAACTTAAATACCATCTTCATACTGCACATGCAACATTTAATAGCTACAGCTCTAGCTTTTTCTGGTAATGTGAAAAACGGCATTATTAATCCCGCTTTTCATGCCGAGTACGTGATGAACTTACCCCAGGCTAGTTGAAGATCCGTCAGCGCTGGCCATTGCCAGAGTTGGGAATTAGGGCTGTGCAAGAGAGGAGAGAAAGGAGAGCGATGGGGGCTTGACGTTTCCCGGGATGGGACTGTCACATGCTAATCACTGCTTCGCAATGCAAGCATAACAAATACCTTCTAATTACGTAATCTTCAGGTCATATCCTTGCATCCCCATGCCAAAAAAAAAAAAAAAAATCAGGAGGAAGGATTGGAAGGAGATGATACCAACTTTTTTTCCCCCTTTTTAAGTAGATTTGCACATTACTGCAAAGGAAGGTCTCACAAAGCAACGGGCAGAGGGGCCGGTGCGAGCTGGCTGCTGGTGTGGGCTGTGCTGCTCGCTGGGCTCAGAGGCTGTTTGGTACCTCCCGTGGCAGCCTGAGGGGGACGGGGATGTGGGGCTGGCTCCTCCCTGCTGTCTGTGGCACCCCCTGTCCCCTGGCACCGTCAGGGCCGGGAGGACACGTCCCTCGCGCCGGGGCTTGGAGCAGGATCGCTGGAGAAGCCAGCGAAGGGGACCAGCAACCTCTGGCACTTGTGGGTTTGCCATTTCCACCTAGATCACAAAAAAATCCTCCAGAGGGGGAAAAAAAAAATCAGGAGGGTTACGGGAGGTGAGCGAGTGGGAGGCAGCAGCTCTGAATGCCCATTTCATTTCCTTGCTTAGGTTCCTGCAGGGCTTGTGCTCAAAAGAGCATCAAGAAGATGTGGAGAGAAAGAGTGTCACCCAAGGCCAGGAGCATTGAGAAAAGGTAGGTGCTAGCTCAGTGAGTCACTCCAAAGTGGAAAAACAGGGAGACAGAGCAACAGGAAAAATAGCAAAAGGAAGAAGAGTTTCTCACTGAAAGAGCTACTTCAAAGATACCTGTCAGGCAGAAATCTTGAAATGTAAAATGATGTAGCCTAAATCAGTGTAATTACTGCGCAGCCCAGATAGATAAAAATGTGAGGCTGCAGAGCCCAGAGCTGAAAGGACAGGCTCCTGGATTAGCAGGGTTCTGCGGAAGGTGCCACTGCCTCTCAAGTCAAGGACTCACAACAGGACACCTTTTTTGGAACTTGCTACTTCAGGAGTAAAACAGAACTGAACAAACTCAAATGACTAGTATGAAGAAGCTATTTGCTGGAAAATGCATTTTTGGTAGGTCAAAAGTACCTACCATTTGACGAACAGTTTCAGATGAGAAAAAAAATATATAAAAATAAAAAATAAAGTAGTTTCTCCAGTTTAGGAAGAAATCACTTCAAATAGAGATTTTCCTACAGGCAGCTTTAAAGGTGCTGAGAGGAGTTATATAGCCAAGTGATTGATGAGCTTTGTTTCAGATGGTCCATATGTTACAGTGAGCTGATAGTGTGTTTTTGCATTTTGCTAAGAAACCCCCAGCCCCTCTAAACCTTCAGAATGGTTTCCGACAGCAGAAGAAAGGGATGTTTTTCCATGTCTGATAAACTTTTATCAAAGCAAAATATTAAGCATACTCATTCTCGGCTAGAAGGAAACACAGATGACAAGCCATCCTCTTGGATGAGCTTCTGGTCACAGAGATTATCACTGGCATGTGGCATTTTGCTCCTCTAGCTTTCTTCTCCACTGTTGTCTCTATGCCCAGGCTCTTACCACAGCTAAGGACAGCAGCAGGCCACGCCAGTGATGTTCATTGGCCATGGGTGGCATCTGGCAGCTAAGCCTATTTAACACACATTACTTTTCCCAGTCTCCTCTGGTGAATTTAAGGGCCTGTTAATGTCACCTTGCACAGGCTGAGGATTGGCATGGAGAGCATTTTCTGATCTTTTTTTTTCTTCCTCCACATCTTAGCAATAATGAGAGGAACATCTGAAGGCAAATCTGAAGGAATAACATTTGCATATCATATCTGCCAATAGAGACAAGGCCAGTTATTTACTAAAACTCTGTTAAACATCTGGCAAGCAAAGACTCAAAATGTATTCTCTTTTTTCTGTCAGCACTGTTCATTTTCTTTCTGCTTTTCTTACTAGAAAGGCAATTTTCTTACTTTGTAAAGTAGGATACATGGATAAAACAGACTTTCGGTGACCAAACCCAAACAAAAATAGAAATGGGTTTGTTGCTGTATTAGGCCTTCGGATAGGGGCAGTGAGCAGCTGTGAGTGTTCATTTTCCCTCTCACAGAAAAGGTGTTTTGGTGCATGACAAAGCAAAATTTTGCAGTGGTTGTGGGCTTGCCCTGGTAGCAGGAATTGAAGGGCTGCAACTGCACCTGCTTTCTGTGCTCACTCCCACTGTGCCAAGCCAGCCGTAGTGTAAACACGATCATTTGAGCACAGGGCTTGCAAAGGTTTCTGTGGGCACAGAGGTCTGTTTTTCCACGAAAGTTCCACGAGTTGAGCATAAATTAGGCTTTATTTGTTGATGTTTTGGGGTTTTTTCCAGCTTCATTTTGAGAAACCCAGGGAGAAAAAAAAATCCTTGTACAAAAATAAAGTCATTAACTTCTGCACTTACAAATTCATCTCTCTTAAAGGTTTTCAGTTAGAAAATTTCATCTGTTCAAACTGAAAATAAAAATAACAGTGTATTCTAGTTACTAATGATATGCATCTTCAGAAGTTATTTTTAATAAACAAATGAAGAAATGAGTGTCTACTGAAAACTGCTCACAGCTGTTTGAACCCAGAATGGAAACACAAGTTTAGCCTTAGATCTGTGGTACTATTAGTGCCAAACAGCTACATTTTCAGCTTCGGCTTCAGTCCCACTGCTGCTGTGTGGTGAAACACGCCGCTCCACTCCACTCCTTTTTCATCTATGAATTCTCCTTCACCTTCCAGCCTGTAACAGCAGAAATCCAGTTTGTTAATGAAGAGGGCACTCTGTTTGCAGTAGCATGGTAATGTGTGCACCAGCTGGATAACAAAACTAGCAAGAATCAGAAAGTTCCCACTCTAGATCTGCCTTAATTTTCTTCCCACATGGTAGCCTATAAAAGTTTGACTAAGAGGCTAGGAAGACTTGTGAAGCACACGGGTTAAACAGCCATACTACATATTCCTTCCTTTGCAGAAATGTATTTACACCATCTTCCTAGCGTGTAGCCTGTACAGGAATAGCATCATAGTCCTTGTCATGTTTTGAGGTCACTGAGGATGAAGTCCTGTGAAGTTTGTCCCGACCTTTGGGAGCATCCTAAAGGTGTATCCCTATATGCAGCCATATAGCATGATATAGCTGAAAAACAAAAAACCCACAAACAAAAACAACAAAAAAACTGCTCTTATTCTTAACCCCTTACTCTGTAAGTGGTGCTATGATGAAGTGAAGGGATTTGCAGTCTGCTGTGGGGAAAAGAATGTAACTGCTGGGTGATTTCACTTCTCATAAGGCACATATCTCTTCTGATTTTTGAAAGCTGTTATCAAGCTCATAATTATACCTGAAAACTGCTACAAATAATAAATGTCTATGCACCAAAATTCCTTGCAAACGAGGAAAAAACCCCAACCTTTACAACCAATTATTGGAGATTTGTTTCCCTTACAAATAAGTAATAAAACCACCTAGCAGTCACAGCTAGTTGCCACAGTGCTGCCTATATCATTCTCCCCAAAAAACTGTAGTGATCTGGTGAGTAGTATCTTGTGTGAGTAGGTGAAACTAGCAGACCAGAAACTTGGCTAAACAGCCTGCATTAGGCTGCCAGACTGCAGCATGTGTTAATAACCACAAGTGTCAAATAAGAAAAAGTTTCAATCCTCTAGGGAAAATGGCAGTGTAGGTAAAGATGAGGTCTCTGCTGCATTTTAATTTAGATCACAAGTTTGAGTTGGCATCAGCTGTTTTGTTCTATGGATCAGATACTGGTGACAAGCACTCTGCTGGTGACAAGCACTCTGCTGGCACTTCTGTATTGGACTCTACTTCTTCCCTTGAGAACAGAGGCTTTACCCTAACAGTCTTGAGAGAAAGTAAAGCCCTGTAAAGCCCTATATGGGAGCTCCTGCTGGATGCCTTCACCACAGTGATGGTTACTTGCAGTTCTAGTCCTTGTGCAGAAGTCAGATGGCATTTAATATGACAGCAAAGATGGAAGCTCTTGAGCACATGTTAACATGCCACTGTAGTAGGGACATGATTTAAATTAGATCTGTTGGATTAGATTAGAACATTAGATCTGTTCTGAAGCATTGAAATGTATTTTTTTTTCCTCAAATTGTAGCTTGAGATTATACAAGTTTCCATTTTATATCCAACTAGATTCTGTTAGTGTGTATTGAATTTGATGTCTTTTAAAAACAGAACTGGTCACACTTCTAGTACTGCTATAGGCTATTCAGAAGGGCAAGGAGGGATGTTATCTGATGAAATACTAGCCATTAGCAACACACTTACCTTTTAGATTTATTTCAGATGTGGAACTGGGGAGGTATTTAAAAAAATCAAACATAAATCAAACCTAGCAAATTTGTGAGAGAAGTGATTTAATAAGAATAAACACAAATGCCCTAATGTCCTGTGTAATTTTCTCATTAGATCTGCCATGTGGATTATAAAATATTAGCTTTTTGTTTTAGGGGAAGACAGTATCTTAGCAATTCAAAACACACACACACGCATACACTTATTCAGCAGAAATTAACTCAGCTGCTGCTTTATATGAGCAGCCCTAAAGCTCTTTATTCTGAGTGATAAAAATAAACCTTCACATTTTCTCATCTCTGGATTTTTCATCTCAGAAGTAAATAAAAAAGTCCCAAGCAACTATCAGCACAAATCAACACTGTTTCTTTATGAGTCTGTAGGCAGACAGCTTGAAACATTAACTGAAATAGGTCTGAAGTGCTCTGTTCATCTGAACTGTGTGCAAGCCCAAAGGCTTAGCAAAAAAATAAAGGTGGGATGACTGTGAAAAAAATCATGGACTGGATCTCATGAAAAACACACTACTGGGTTCCTTGCACCCAGACACCATGGCTAATTTCCTTGCATTAAAAGAAACCTACTCCCATGCTGGGTGAATTTTAATTGGACTTCACCGCTTACTATTTCAAACTACTTGGAAGAGACTTTGACTTATCAACTCTAAACCTACTTGTTTTCATTGAACGGCCCAATGTACTTGGCTCCATTTGGGAACGTGTAAGTTCCTACTCCGTGGAACATGTTGTCTTTGAAGTCGCCTTCATAAACTGCCCCGGAGGGATGCTCCAGCCTTCCTTTGCCATTCATCTGCGTGCAACGAGAGATGGAGGATACAGAAATTAGTGTTTATGCGGGCTGCATTGCATCCTTGTGTTACTGGGTAGGAACCCACCTTGTCTCTTTCCCAGTTGCCCACGTAGGTGAGGCCGCTGGGGCTGGTGTGCACGCCGTGCCCGCTCCTCTGCAGCGCGCCCTCGGCGCTCCGGGCACACTGCCCTTCTGCGGGGAGCAAGGGAAAAAAAAAGAAAGGAAAAAACGGGGGAAGGTAGAAAATAATGATAATATAAATAGGAGTAATGATAAAAAAAAAAAAAAGTCGGGTCTCACGGGAGGAGGCTCCCGCCCTTACCGTACGTGTCCTTGTTGGGGAAGATGAAGGACACTTGAAAAAGCGCCGCATCTGTTGGAAAGGGGAGGGAAGGGGAGACGCGGGCGCTGGGTTTTCATGGCGCTTCCATCCCCCTGGCGCTGGGCGCGGGGGAAGGGGGGGTGTTACCGGCCATGGTTGCTACGCGGAAGTGTCTGCGGTTGCTAGGGAGCCCGGCGGCCCGGAAGGGGGAGCTGGGGCACTTCCGGGTCAGCCGGTGCGGTGTGAGGCGGCGGGAGGGCGAGGTAGGAGCGGGGCGGCCGGGAGGAAGGGGAGGAGGAGGAAGAGGAAGGAAAGGAGGAAGAAAGAGCGGCCGGGGGGCGCCCCCTACCCCGGGGCTAACGCCACTGTTGTCTCGCTGTCACTTGTGGCCTTAAACGAAGGGAAAATGGGTGGGCCAGGAGGTGCCGTTTGAGAGGGGGTCCCCGCTTGTCGTGTGGGAAGGGAAATAGCGTGGGGGTGCCCTAAAGCACCGTGTCAACCCCGGGGCGTTCTCGTCTTCCTCAGCACGGGAATATGAGTGCAGCGGGGAAGAGAAGAGGAAGGCCCAATAGAGGAGGAGGAAGAGGACGAGGAGGAGGAGGAGGAGATAAAAGAAGAGGAGGAGGCAGAGGAGGAGGCAGCAGCCGCTCAAACAAGTCTCAACTCGGTGGAAATAGGAAATGCTCAACAAAAATTTGGGACGATGGGGATGACTTTTGTCTCTTCGAGGAACCAAGGTAGGAATCCAGGTCTGTCCATTGATTCAAGCATGTTTGCAGCAAAAGAGTTTGGGATATCTTGGACCAGCTTTTGGGGCATCTTGGAATGTGCAGAAGTGCAAAGGGGTGCATAAATCTTCAAGCTAAAGCTACTTTTGCATGTTTGTTCTAATTAGTGATGTTAACTGTTTTGTAGCTATGGAAGAGTAAGTGGGTTTTTTGCCCTTTTTTTTTTTTTTTTGAGATTTGAATATCTCTGTTAATTCTCTTGTCTAAAAAACCATTTCAGAACATCTTTGATCAGAAAGCACTAACAAAAACAGGATAATCATTTTTATGTGTTACAAAGCAGAAGTTGGACCGTGAAAAATAAGCAGTTTTGATTTTTTTTAAATTATCTTAAATGTCCTGTAGCCAATCAAGCTCAGAAATACTTGGTTGTACTGTAGTCTCAGCACACCCTTACCTAGAAGAGCAATTATTAACTCAGTGTGGACTTGCCATAGGATCAGATGCATATAAGGATGTACACAGACACTCAAGCATCCTCGTCTTGCAAAGGTGAACCCAGCTAAATGTTCCTTAGATGACAGAAGAGCATTATTTTTTTTTTTCATTTTGAAATAGAGGAGTTGGTCCTAAAGTTTTGCTTCATATATTTCACATATTATTTCAGATGTCATTTCTGTCAAAGTCAACGCAAATAAAAGTTTTGTCTTATTTTGCTTTGTAGAGTTAGTGCCCCTGCCAGAAGAGGAGGGCAAGGAAGACAAAGAGCAGAAGCCAGAATGCCTCTGCAGACCATACACATGACATCAGAGAACCAGAGAAGAGTGAAAGAACTTCTTCGAGAGCTTCAAGGGCAGGAGCTGGCACCTGAATCAGAGTTAGTTTAAACAGAGGCATTATTTCCAGCTCTTCTAACTGCCTGCTCATCTAGAAATTAAACAGATTTTTTTCCCTTTAACTTTTAATTTGATCTCAAATCAACTTTTTTTTGAGTCTGTTTTCTGTACAGTATTAACTTGGGGAAAGGGGCAATACAATTCTTCCTTTACATGAGTACATTTTTTGTCCTATTGGCAATATAATTCTGTTTTATTTTAAAATTTAATAACTTTTTTGTTTTTAATCAGAGTAGCAGGTTCTGATGAAGATGATGATGAACCTGATTACCTTGATGATGAGCAATGCTGGTCTACAGATCAAGAAGTTTCTGACATAACTCCAAGGTCTTCTGCTGAACTGGCTGAACACAAAGTCGTGGAAAGTGAGGTGTCTCTGTTTGCTGTGCATAAACTGTCCAGGTGATGCTTTTCACAGTGTATGGTTTGTATCCTGAAGAGATAAATCACTCTAGGTTCAATATTGTGAGCCCTTGGTACCTGGAATTCCTCCTGGCTCCAGGGAAGTGGCATGTGCAGAACTGTTAGTATTGTATCTCCTACGAATATAATCTTTAGCTAGATGAATTTAAAATACGGCTGTAACTTGAAATCTAATCCTGTTGCATTCAGAGGTGTCAGACAGTTGCCAAATAACATAATTTGTCACCTTCTAAACAACAGACTGACACGGAAAGCAAAACCTGCTGCCAGCCGTGGTCAATTAAAATAGCATGAACATTGGCATTCTTGCAGTAGATTAGTATGTCACGTTATACCCTTGTCCTTACTGTAAGCCTAATCAAACACATTTATGATTATTTTTCTTCTGGCAAGTCTCTGTCTCCCCTGTTGCCATGTTTGCTCTGTTTTGTTGCAGGTATGGTTTTGACAAGGAACGTTGCAGGACGGTGCTGAGATCCTGCAACGGGAATATCGGGGCGTCGCTGGAGTGTTTGTTGTTGCAGTGCTTTGCAGAAAGATTCGGGGAGAAGGTGCAGGTTTCTGCAGCAGCTGTTGAGGCCAGTCGAGAAGAATGTTTAGAACAGAGACAAGAAGAAGCTTTTGTGCTGCGGTCAATCTACGGAGAAAAATTTGTAGAAAGAATTCAAAACCGAGTTTGGACTTTTGGTTTGGAACTGGAGTACCTAACGAACAGCCTGGACAAATCTAAACAAAAGGATGGCTCTACTAGAGACTCAACAAAGCAGACTTCACAAGAAACATGTAGATTTTACATCCAAGGAAGCTGCAGGTTTGGTTCAAAATGCAGATTCAGGCATGAAGCTCCTCCACATCATCCGGCTAAGAGCTGTGCGGATGCTCATCTCAGACCTAACAGCGATGACTCTCCCATGTATGAACTTGAAATAAGATTTCCTGAGGACAATAAGTATCCGCTCCAGGCACCTCTTGTGGCATTTTATTCCACCAATGAGAATCTACCTCTTGCCTGTCGTTTGCACATTGCCGAATTCCTCTTTGGGAAAGCCTTAGCAGCTGCGGAGTCCAGCGAACCAGTGGTGTACACGTTAGTGACTTCCTTAGAAGATGAATCAGAAATATGCAAGATGCTTAAAAATACTCACCACAAGTACAGTGTTCCTCCTGTGTCCCTGCAGGCAGTGCCTTCAGGAAGACTGCTGACAGATAGTTCATCTGATTCAAATCAGGTGTCAGAAGGTACACCAAATTTTCCTCTAGCACTTCTGGCCAGAGAATAGTCAAGAGGTCAGAAGAAAGAGGAGGAAGAGAGCACAATTCATGCATCTGTTCCAAATCTATTTCTGTTGGTTGTGGTCCTGCAGCGAGCCAGATCCTTAATCTAACTGTGCCTTTCCTTACTAGTGTGACAGCAGAGAAGTTTATGTTTGCAAGAGCTGTGTTAAAGGAGTGCAGTGTAACTGAGTTCTGGTTTGTGGAATGAGTGAGACCTGTTTCCACACAATTGTTAAAAACACCAAAATACTACATACCTGTGTTTGGAAGAGTTTGGGGAAGGCTGTCTCTAAGCTTTGGCCCTTCTGCTAATTGCTGGTTCTGAAACACAAAGAAACTTAAAAAAAAAAAAAAAAAAAAAAGGCTTTGCCCTAAATTAATTTGTAAATGTTTTAAGCTGGTCTAGACTGTTTCCATTTCTCCTGGCATCATCTCCCTTTCGCGTGCAAGTGCAACCAGGTTGATTTCGCACTGAGAGAGTTGAGGCCTCCTGTTATTTATAGTAGGGTGACAGCAGCTGCATGATATGGATGACCTCCTAGCTCTCACTCCCAGAATTCTCTTACCTAGGGCAAACTTCATTGAAGAAAGTTTGCAAGAATAAATGCATTACATTTTAGAGTCACCACCTAATGGTGACAGCCTAAATTTTTAATAGTCGAATAGCTGGTATTATTTTAAACATCTCCATAAAAAGATAGCTTGGTTCAAGAAACTGAAACTGTATATTGGTTCAAGAAACTGAAACTGTATAGAGGTTTCAAGTAATTTTCTTTATGTTATGAAGTCTTCCTGTTTTGATAAATACAGCCTCAAAACTTTTGAGGGCTGTCTTGTTGTGTGAGTAAATCCCACTTAAACTGACAGGAAGTATTTCACAGTGGCTACAAAATGTTATGGTGTACTTTAAATTCATTTAAACTGGCACTGCTGTCACAGTCTGGTGCTGCATTCAAGTGGTTGTGTGGTGGATTGGGTAGGGAAGTTAAAGCAGATGAAAAACATGATGCAGGGCTTTTCTGTTTGGTTTTGTTTTCCAGTCAATGAGTTAATTAGTTTCTTTCATCTTGTGGCCACCCAAACGATGGTGCTGCAAAGCACAGAGCTGCTGCAGGGGTAGTAGTGAGCGGGGTGGATTTGGAGAAGTGGTGGCTCGTTTCACGGGGAGGTTTCCTGGTACTGTTGAGCTAAATGCATGTCAAAACCAGTCCTGTGCATCCCCAGCTCTAATCTAACAAGGTTCTCTATTGAGATGCTCCTGGACCATGCACCTTTCTGATTTTTATGCAGTGCTGAGGCTGGTCCTTTTCCTTGGTGATATGAGTTACTAACTGCATTCTCTGTCTTAAGTCTCTGTATTGTCAGAGCCTCAGAAGGAAGAGGAGGTGGCAGAGGAGGAGGAGGAGGAAGATGAGCCTGAACAAGTTATTGTGGAGAATGAGAGTTATGTAAATCTCAGAAAAAAGCTTTCCAGGAAGTATGATACACAGGCAAAGTCTCTGCATAATGAAAATGTTAAAATCTGCAAGCAATTTCGGCTGAAAAAGGTATGGTGTACAGAAAAGAGTGTGTGTTTTCACGCTTGTCTTAGAGAAGAATCTATTTAAACAGCAGACTGTCAAAACAGCTCCGTTCCACTCCAGTTGTGTTCTTCTGCTAAGCTGCTTGTCTTCTAGTAGTTCAGCAAACAATGCTTCTGCCATCTGCAAACTGCTTTACACTTCCTCCTGGTAAAGAATGAAATATGCAATGCAAGATCTTTTGGAAGAATTGTAGGCTATTGTTTATTTATTTATTTATTAGTTTGTTGCAAGCTAAATGCCTCTTGTGCTAGGTGCAGAACGCCCCAGCTCATGGGACAAGTGTCCTCACTGTTTCTGAGCAACCTGAAGGGAATCCTGGTCTCTTGCAAAGCTGAGTTTTATCTTTGTTGGAGTGTTAGAAGCAAAATTAAATGCAGTTTTTATCAAGAAACTTTCATCTGAGTATCACATTAAGTATTTTAGTAGGTGATTGCGCAGACTACTACTGTATGAAGATATATCAAATACCTTTGAGAATAACAGCAGCTGTAATTCTGCAGCTGGATGTATTAGAGATGCAATAGGCATTTTGAAGAGATCTTGTGACTCTTGGATGAGTTCAGACTGAAAATAAATGTCAGATTTTACCAGAAAATTAAATACAGGAGTGATATATTAGCAGAATGTGGCCAAAGACTGAAATTGCCTTGAAGTTCAGCTGTCTTTGTAGACAGTATCCTTATGCGGTGCTTTAAAGACACAGCTGATGCAAGAAAATCATTCTCTAGGTTATTTTATGCAGGAATTTAGAAGATTAGAAAGAACCTTTCACAACATCTAAAATTGATGAACTTAGGGCAGGCCTAACCGCAGCTGCTGACTTTTTCATAATTATTTTTGTGTGTCAGTCTTCCAGGCATTTCCAGTCCATGTTGCAGGAAAGACAGAAGCTCCCTGCGTGGCAAGAAAGGGAAACCATTCTTGATTTGCTGAAGAGCCACCAAGTTCTTGTTGTGAGTGGCATGACAGGGTAAGAGGGTAATTTGCCATGTAGAATTTATACATCAAGCTATACATAGGAAAATGTGAAACGTAACCAAGTCCTGATGAGTTTCGGGTCATGGTCTATTTATGGCCAGTGGACAGCAATCCTGGACAAATTCTTATGCAGTGTGGCACTAATGAAACAAATTTCAAGTGGGATCAAGTTATCTTAATTTTCATGGATAGAAATGTGTTGGTTTTTGTTTGTTTTTACTGATTCCTGTTTTTTTCTCATGCAGATGTGGGAAAACCACTCAGATTCCTCAGTTTATTTTGGATGCTTCATTGCAAGGCTCTCCAGACAGAGTTGCAAACATCATCTGCACTCAGCCTCGCAGGATTTCTGCCATTTCTGTGGCTGAACGTGTAGCCAAAGAAAGAACAGAAAGGATTGGGATCACTGTTGGATATCAGATACGACTAGAAAGTGTAAAGGTGTGTGTGTGTTTGTTTTTTTTTTTCATTTAGTTTAGTTTAGGGCATGTCTTGCAGGCAGAATCTGTTCTATATCCACTGGGTTTTGAGATCAGCAAGTACATATTGCACCTCTATTTTATCTCCTCCCAACTTGCACAGTCTTCTTCACAGCATGAGAGTGCAGTAATGTTTTGTGCAGTTATTTCCCTTTCTGCTCAGACAGTGATTGGAAGGTCTGAGGATGTTGGTAACGCTTCTGTCCTCTGGAAGTTTTCATGAGGCATTTCCATTTGTTTCCACTTGGAGACTGAACTGTTTAACTTAAGTCAGCCAGAGGAGGAGGGGGGTGAATTTAAACTGCTGTCCTGGAAATAAAGTTCAGTCTGTATTCCAGCTGATGCTTTTTTCCAAGAAATGTGTTCCAAAAAAGAACTGAGAACTGAGTTAACACACAGCCACTTCCTTAGAAAAAAGAAACTTTAATTTGGATTTTTTGTTCATCCCTTATTGTTATGCCCCATGGTAAGGAACACATGCTTAGAGTTTTAATCAAGATTATTATGATAATAAAATATCTTCAGCATTGTCTCCAGAAAAAATTGTTTGTTCCCCTTCTGTTAAACCTGGAACTCACTTGGAAATGAATGTTTTACAGCAACACATACTCCTTGCCCTAGGTTAAATTGCACAATGTGTAGCCAAATACATTGTACTTTTGTCTTGTTAACTTTATGTATGAATATATATCATAGGGTGATGTTATTGTACTAGTAACTGTATTAACACTCAATATATTCAAGTCCTCAGCTACCAGACTGTTATATTGTACTACTGGTGTGCTGCTGAGAAGGCTGGAAGGAGATCTGGCTTTGCAGGGAGTCACACATGTTATTGTGGATGAAGTTCATGAAAGAACAGAAGAAAGGTAAATAATCCTTTATCCCAACAACAAAATGAAGAGGTGCAGTCAGCAACATCGAGGTGACTAAGATGCAAATAACCTAAGTCAAACTTGATGATTCTGTGGCAGAAATCTGTGTGTGTGATGATGGAAGGAGTCAGGCCTTAGGTTCCTGTCTCTGGACAATAGGGAGCTGTGCTGCACCAGTTTGCAAAGAAAGCACATCTCTGAAATATTCTGTGCTCCCTTCGTTGCAGTTGCATTGAAAAGGGATTTAAAATGAGGCATCTGGGTTAAGAAATAACTTTTTAACCACAATTACTTGTGGTCCTGATAATTTTATTCCTTCCCTTTTCAGTTCTCATCAAATACCTTAATTCTTCATGTAACCTTTTGGGAACTCTTTATCCTGACACGTATTTCAGGAGAGCACCTACAAAGCATAAGTGCTCACTTTATTTTTCCAGTCTAGATTTTACCATTCCTGCACATTTCTCATACTGTCCTGCCACGCTCACCTGTTGATGCCAAGCAAAAAACACTGTGCATTGCTATATCTATAAAATGAGTGATACCAGAAGCCCTTTTCTTGGATGTTTTCCTTGTGGAACACTAAAATACAGTGAATTTTGAGGAGGTTTTGACTGTGGTCTGTTATTCTACAGCTTGGATTATATTTGGACCTTATAAAAGGGCTTGTGTGTCTTGAGGTTTTAAGCAAGTCTTCTAGGCATGACACAAAACTTAATATGTGGGAGAAATACAGTGAATGAGGAAGAATAGGTAAATTTGAATGACTCCTTCCAGGATGGAAGAAGCAAAAGGGTTTCATCTGTTGCTTTGAGTTAATTTGTTGTCTACTGCTCTTATGTTGTCTTTAATATTAGGGTAGCTAATTTATAGGGTAGCTGGAGCTTTTTGTTGCTTATATAAAACTGCCACGTAATCCTGACCCTCGAATAGGGGACAGCCCAAAATTAAGTGGATTGGTACCCATTTATTTACTGCATTATTAGCTGCCAGCCATTATGCAGAACTCGTACTTTGTAATGGTATGGCTGTGATATTGGGAAAAGTCCAGAGCATGGGGAGAAGGAAGAGGTTCTGAAAATCTTTGCTTGTTTTCCTCAGTGACTTCCTGCTGCTGGTTTTGAAGGATGTCATGTTGCAGAGACCAGACCTGCGCATTATACTCATGAGTGCTACCTTGAACGCGGAGCTTTTTTCACAATACTTTCAATCCTGTCCAATTATTAACATACCAGGTGAAGAAAAAGTCATTTTCGTTATCTGTTCCATTCATTTTTTTAGAGGTTTGGTTTTAGTTTTACTGCTTGTGAAGTTTTTCTCTCTTCCTGTGTAGGTTACAGTGGTAAATGAGGAATAGATCTCAAGGGCTAATTGACAGAGAGGCAAGATGAGGATTTATACAAGAGCTATGATTCCAGGTAGAAAGTAGTCTTACTTAGAATGTAAAACTAATCAGCTTCCTTGGAAAGGAGATACAGAAATGGAGCCTTTTTTTTTGGATGTTCTGTCTATATCAGCAGAATTTTCTTCCCCAAAAGCCCAAATGGAAAGAAATATATGACACAATTTCATGGCAACCAAAAACTCCTGCATCCTTGTGAACAAGGAGCAGTGAGAGGATCCAGTTGCATGCATATATAATTAGGCAAATGTGTCTTTTAATTTGTTCTGGTATTACAGAGAGCATCAACAAAGCACTTATGCTGAATGGTGTGTTCCCAAGAGCACATCAGCCCTACTCTGCAGGGAGTGCAGGAAAATGGTGCTAGGAAAACAACCTCTGCTTTCCTGGACAGAAGTTATGTGGAAGACTGCAGTATTTATCTTAGTCACGTGTTCCCATTTAGGTCACAGAGATGAGTTAGAATTAAAGTTGAGGAACCACAGTATGGAATAATACCATCACTTCCTGCATGTTGTGTGGCATGTCCATTTATTATTACCTTGTTCCTCTCTAGGCCGAACGTTTCCTGTGGATCAGTATTTCCTGGAAGATGTGATTGCAATGACAAGGTATGAAAGATGCATTTATGCTCAGATGTGTTTAGTGTTTGAAGTTGCACAGCTGACTTTGAGACTGCACTTGTTCTGTGTGTGAATTCAAAAGTGAAATCCTCTCAAATTCCACCACCCCCACCCCAGCCTCGCAGTCTTAGAGTTCTCTTAAAGCACTGAATCTGAAGCATGCTGCAGTGGGGTCTAGGGTCCCAGCCCCAAACAAGCCTTTCTGCATTAGATAACTGCATAATTTCTTAAGAAAAGGCAACCTTTGCCATAAAGGGTTTGTTGGTGCCCGTGTGTTAACAAACTTCCCTCCTCAGCACTTGTTTCAGTGTTGGTTAGACATCAGGAAGCCAAAGAAATGTGAAGACAGATTGCAGCATGGAAGGGGGAGAATGCAGGATACCAAAAATTTGCTTTTGTGTAAGCCCTACCTTCCAGTAAAAAGTGAGATAAAGATCCCTGTAATCAGTGATAGTTACTGGAGAGCCAGAGCAGATATTCCAGATAGTGAACTGATCAGCCTCTGTAAATTACTTAGTGACTCTCGACTGTCCATTGAACCATTCTCACCCCAACTTTTAAAAGACTGATGTCCCAGCAGGGCAGACATCTCTCCCTCCACCAGAGTTGGCTCTAAATTTCAGCACCTGAGGTTTTCTTTTAGTGAGATAGAGTTGTGCTGTGGGTGACGAGACTTGAACCTCAAACTATCCCAAAACTTCCCTACCCCGGGGTTAGAGCTGCCCGTGGGAGTGAAGAACCTGCTTTGTCCTAATTTTCCCCCTGTAAAAATGAGTTCCTTTCAGAAATATTGCTTTGTCTGTCTTGGAGTGGAGGGGTAGAGCAATGGCATGAAGTGAAATAAGAGCAAAGTAAAATTCACAATCTCTTTACTCTCTGTGGTCTTGCAAGCCTCATGATGTAAGTGTAAGAGGTATTTAGCATAAATACTTTTGATGTGGCATCTCTATAACTCATTATTAGGAAGAGAGCAGTATTTTTCACACCACTGAATGCTCCCCTTGCCTTCAGGTATGTCTTAGAGGACAGCAGTCCCTATAGGCGCAAGACAAAGCAAGAAAACAAACAGACTGAAAGACATAAAAGAACTGCATTTGAGGAAGTAGAGGAGGATCTGCGACGTGCTGGCATCCTGGGAGAGGCTGATACAGCCATCAGGGATTCAGACCCAGACCAAAAATTAACCCTAAAGCAGCTCCTGGCAAGATACAAAGGTGAGTCCATTCTTAAATCTAGTAAACTGGCCATATTACATCCACCAGTCAGCATGGTGTGGTAGCATATCACAGTGTATATTAAATGCATATACATCATTCAGAGTTTTATGGTTGCTAGGTTAGGCAGATCACTACTTTCTAGATGAGATCAGAAACCTGCCAAATTCAAAAGAAAAAAGGAAAAAAAAAAGTAATTCAGTTCTCTTAAACTGCAACAAGTATTTTGTCTGCAAACAGTTTTTAGCATCTGAGGAGGGACGGGTCTCAGTTTTTATCTATTTCCATCCTGTTTCAGATGCCTTGTCAGAGCAGCTTCGAATAAAGCACTATGCCCATCTGGCCACGTCAGGGAGGTCTTTTCAGCATCACAAGCTTTTCAATGAGAAATTTGGTCATTTTGTGAGCAGTTTAATAAAATAGGCAGACTTTTCCATTAACTACCTGCTCTGTCAACATCAGAGTCCTCCCTGGGGACTTTGGGACTCTCCCACCCAGGAGAGTTCTGTCCTGCACATCCTTATGGTAAGCTCTTGACTTGGATAAATTTGCTTTGCTAAAAAGCAAGTTTTGTTGCAGGGAGCTACTTTTGGGACTGTTTGAACCAAGATGTGGTTGACTGAGTAGCCAGACTGTGGCTCAGTGTATCCAGCACAAACTTTTCTACAGGAGATGGATTTACTGCTTATTTGATTGATTTTGTCCCCAGGAGTTAACAAGACAGTGCTGAAAACAATGTCTGTCATGGACTTGGACAAAGTTAATCTGGAGTTAATTGAAGCCTTGCTGGAGTGGATACTCACAGGCAGACATTCATACCCCCCAGGTAACTTCACTGGCCCTGGAAGATAAGCAGAAGTAGATTCGTGGAGGTGTGGGCTTGAGCAAATACCACCAAGTTAAAGTTTTGAGTGCTAGATTTCCATAGTTAACTGAGTATTACTGAAAAAAATATGGTTCTGTCTGAGTGACAGAGCCTCTGGCTTGCATGAGATGAGGAAGAAAAGAGAATTATTTACCTCTCTGGAAAGTATTTGGTGAGGAACTGTTACAGCCTGTTACAGTTCTTTTGTGCAGACAGCAGCCTTCTGCACATGAATTAAATATCATGCTAGGTATTATCTATTTTTCTACTCAGTGTTCTTTTTTTAAAAAATCTTTTTTTTTATCCCTGTTGTCTAGGTGCTGTGTTGGTATTTTTGCCTGGACTAGCAGAAATCAAGATGCTTTATGAGCAGCTCCAGTCTAACGCTCTTTTCAATAATAGGCACAGCAATAGGTAAAGCAGAAAATCTTCAAAACAGTCTTTACCCTGAAGTCTTTACCCTGAATTAAGAGTAGTTTTCTGCACATGGTCTATTTTCATTTAGGGACAATTTAAGACGTATGAGACAGCTTTTGCAAGGAAGATCTTAACTTCAGGGTAAATCTCGTTCTTTTACTATATTATTGGATTGCTTTGTATATTTTTTCTCAGCCTAGAATGGTGAACAGTGTCAAAAGTTGTGACTAATTTAGTTGAAGTTTTCAAAAACGCCACTATTCCCCACTCTGTGCTGTGCATGATCCAGTGGACTGTGGAAAACTTCACCTCAGCCCTTGCTATTCCAGAAGCTCTGCAGAGAGATGTTTAGTGGTTGTTGTAGTGTTTACATTCAGCAAAATTCAGATTGTTACACAGAGCCATAAATGTATCTCCTTAACTAAACATTACTTACATGCCCTTGGCATGGTTGGCTGGAGTGATTCCTTCCAGCTTGTCATAAGTTGAATCCTCTGGATTCTTCTTCAGATACATCCTGATTCTGAGCCACGTCCCTTCCATAAACTTCCCCAAGAACACATCTTACACCAAATAGAGTACAAAGGTTTGCTGGTTTTGAATTCCTTTGAATATGCAGTGTCTAGTACTTCTTGGGGATAGGTGCATGCAGACAGACTTGCAGGAGGGAGCAGGCTGGTGGTGCTCAGCACACTGTCTTATTTCCCCTCCAGGTGTGTGGTTTTTCCACTTCATTCCTCACTGTCCAGTGAAGAACAGCAGTCTGTGTTCCTCAAGCCTCCTGCAGGAGTTACCAAGATCATCATCTCTACAAACATTGCAGAAACATCCGTCACCATTGATGATGTGGTCTATGTGATTGACTCTGGCAAAATGAAAGAGAAAAGGTACTGGTATTCCTCGGGGCTTTTTTAGTTTGGGAACGACTCTGATTTGAGCTGCAAAATCCCATTTTCCAAAGAGCTGGGAAAAGCTACTGTGAAGTGGGGGAAGCCTGCCTGGACCAGCTCCCAAAACCCGTGAGGGGTAGGAGTTGTGTCCAGTTGTGGCAGCATCTGTCTGCTTGGTTTGCAGTGTGTCCACTGCCCTGGTGGACACGAGCCTGTTCTTGGTTCCTTGCAGATACGACCCAAGGAAAGGAATGGAAAGTTTGGAAGACACGTTCGTGTCCAGGGCCAATGCTTTGCAAAGGAAAGGGCGAGCAGGCCGCGTGGCTTCGGGCGTCTGCTTTCATCTTTTCAGTAGCCATCACTATAACCACCTCCTCATAAAAGAGCAGTTACCAGAAATACAGAGGGTGCCCCTGGAGCAGCTGTGTCTGAGGTGAGCAGCCATGCATCTTTTGCCTTAAAAGAGTGTGCAGAATGGCCTCTCTCTAGCACGGGGAGTAATCTGCACTGCCTTCACCAAGACTTTGCCTTTCCTTGTGGGTTTTCTAACATCATGAAACCCCCACACTTGATCCTGTATCTTACGGGTGCTTTGATCTTGCTATCAACTTGCCACTATGTCCAGTACCCCTTCTAATGGGACCCACAAATTGGATCAAGCACCTCCATCATGTCAAGGTTAGAGAAAAGAGGTCTTCTATCCCTGCCTCACTGTGTGGACTCCTTCATGCAAAAAAGGAATTTAAAAAAACAGCAACACAATTTATTATGGTAAAGATGTCAGTAAAAACTCATTGTGCTAAATGGGAATCTGTTTTTATTGACTTTGTGAGGTTGCATGAGGTAAAAACCCCCTCTGCTTGTTTCACATTGCTTCCTGGCCTGAATTATGCCTTACAGGCCCTCTTAGCATGTTCTTAGGATCGGACTTTCTGGCTTTTCGATGAAAGTTTGTTGTTTTGACCAGTGTATTGAACTTTATTTTTTTCGCCCCCTCAAGAATTAAGATTCTGGAGATGTTTTCTGCACAGAGCCTTCATTCTGTCCTGTCGCGATTAATCGAGCCCCCAAGAGCCGAGTCTTTGCAGGCGTCAAAGCTGCGGTTACAGGACCTGGGAGCGCTGACGGCGGACGAGAAGCTCACGCCCTTGGGCTATCACTTGGCTTCCCTGCCCGTCGATGTCAGGATTGGGAAGCTCATGCTGTTTGGCACCATATTCCGCTGCCTGGATCCCGCGCTGACCATCGCAGCCAGCCTGGCCTTCAAGTCGCCCTTCGTGAGTATCCCGACCCGCTCCGCGCTGCGGGAACGCCGTGGTGCCCTTCAGCAGGGAACGCTGCCCTCGTGTGCAGCCTGCCAGCCCTGCTGGGCTCCTCCTTCTTAGCCTGGAGCGTTCACATGTGTCTGCAGCCCTTGGGAAGGGCGCGGGGTAGAAATGTCTGGTTATAAACAGATACCCAAAACCAGGCCAACATTGATAACAATGTTAATTATATTATGGGCGAATGGTAGGGATGATGTGGATTTTTTTTGTTCTAACTTAGCTTGTCCAAGTTTGAGGTCAGAATTCCTAATCGCTATTTTTCATCTTTTGTCCCCTTTTTGACCTTTTGGTGTTATTCCAGAGGCAATTAGGAATAATTGTGGGCCTGTGATAATTATGAAGATGACACGTGAATATAGAGTTTGGTTTTGATCTCGGTTTGTGTCTTCACTTTCACTTTGGCTTTTTGGATCATCTGCAGTAGTTAGTGGTGCTTCCACTTTTGTGCAACTTCTGTGCCAATATATGGAAAACTAGACCTTCTTGCCAGCAAAATTTTGATTGCTACAGTTAGTTTACATTGGGGATAGTTGCAAAGGAGCTGCAAGTAGACCGTTGTGGTTATTAAGCTGCATTTTTTTTTACCTCATGTACCTGTTGGGCATTTTCTGCAGCCTTGCAACTTTAAGAGTTCTAAGTCACTATGTGGTGATACTGAATAGCTTGATTTTAGCCTGGCTTCCTTGCTGTCCTGAGTTGCTGTCACTTTCTCCCTCTCAGACCCACATCAGTTTTTGGACTTGGCCTGCTCTTCTCCATTCTGTGCCTTCTTTGTTGAGCTTGTTGACTTGTTAAGCTGTCTGAATGCTGTTTTTCACAGATCTTGACCTTGGGCAGCTGTAGAGAGGCCTGCCCTAAAGGAGCTGTTTTTCTCTGAGCTTACAGATTTAGCTCTGGGGTTTGCTGCTGCCTAGGTATTTTGGAGGGCTGCCTTCCTCTGAGCTGCTGACCCACTACCAGAGACCCTGGGATGTGTTGGGATGGGTTGCCTGAGGTGGGAGGAAAGAGCCTTAATCTCTTGCTGCCTCTCTAGGTGTCACCATGGGATAAAAGGGAAGAAGCAAACAAAAAGAAGTTGGAGTTTGCAGTAGGAAAAAGTGACTATCTGGCTCTTCTTCAGGCCTATAAGGTGAGCTAAAGATCAGCCTCTCAGAGGTTTGTGCTGAAATCTGAGCTGTTATATTTTATGAAAGGCTTTGGCTTTTTGTTTGTTTGCTTGATTCTTTTTTTCCTTTCTTATTAATTAGGGATGGTGTTTAAGTACCAAAGAGGGCTCTCAGGCGAGCTACACCTACTGCAGGGAAAACTTTTTATCAGGAAGAGTTCTTCAAGTAAGTCATTCCTTTTGTGGCCTTGCACAGGGCTGGGTTGAGATACCAAGGCAGAGTCCTCGTGTCTAAAATGAGCAACCTGTGAAGACTCTTCTGTCTCGGTTTGGCACCTCTGGCAGCTCTTTGTCTGTTTGTAGGAAATTGCGAGCCTGAAAAGGCAGTTCACAGAACTGCTTTCTGATATTGGGTTTGTGAAGGAAGGGTTAAGAGCCAGGGACATGGAGAAGAAGTGCTGCCAAGGCGGAGATGGTGTGTTGGATGCCACAGGAGAAGAGGTAATTTGCTACATTTTGGTGCTCTGAACAGATGTTGCAGCTTTTGACTTGAGTGTTGGCTGCTTTCTCCAGCCTGGTGGGCTTCCAACCACAGCCTGCCCTTGCTGTCTCACATCAGGACCTCCTGCTTGGTTTGTTTTTCTGCCCTGGACTTTGTAATGCGGCTTGAGAGACTTGAGGCTGAGGCTCCCGTGCCCTTGATTCCACAGAGCAGGAGATGCAGTTTCCACTTTATGCCTTTACTGTAGCCATGCACTCATGCCCTGTGCTGAATCTTGGTATTTGTGTGGACCTTGTTTTGGGAACAGAGCTGCATTATAGAACAAGGATCCTCAGAAAGTAGCACCTACAGAGTCCCAGGTCTCACAGTGCTGCACGGTGGGGTGATACGGGTTTGGCAGTTGCAGAGACCCTCTGTGCAGACGTGGGACATGCTCTGTGCTTTGGTTTGGTTTTGGGTTTGTTTTTCTTGAGGGGCATGCTGCTTTGGACCAAACACTAGTAAGCCACTAAGTTAGGCAGCAACGTAATTGGTGGCCAGTTTGCTCCAGCCTGAAAGCTAAAATGGAAAGTGGTGTTCAGCCATGAAGTCAGTTCAGAAACAGAGCTTTGCCTTTTAGCTTACCTCTAGAGATATAATATGTGCATTGATTTCACAGGCAAATTCGAATGCAGAGAACATCAAGCTGATCTCAGCTATGCTGTGTGCTGCGCTGTATCCCAATGTTGTCCAGGTAAAAATGCTTTCTCATTGTTTCTCTTCCCTTGCATAACACATTCACACCTTTGACTTTGAATCTGGTCTGATTGTGGCAGATTTTTTTTTCCCTTTTAGATCCTGACCTGGGTTTTTCTCCTTTGACCTGGCAAGGCTTTCTGCTTACAGTGTTAGGACTGGGCAGCTGAACTCATGTGCTTGCTATGATATTGCTGTCATTCCTACATGTTTGCTTTTAGTGCCACACAGAGGACAGCAACAAACAGAACAAAAAATTAAGTGTCAAAAAAAGGTGAATTCAGCTTTCTAGTACAGTGAATTCATAATTGCATTTATCTTATTATATAGGTGAAAATGCCAGAGGGCAAATACCAGAAGACTAGTGCAGGAGCAGTTAAAATGCAACCAAAAGCAGAAGAGGTGAAGTTTGTTACCAAAAATGATGGTTATGTTCACATTCACCCTTCCTCTGTGAATTATCAGGTCAGTATTTTTTTTTTCTGCAAAGCCCACTGTCTTTTGTAACAGGAATTACCTTTGCTTAAGCGGTGGGATTACAGTGAGAGTCCCTGCTGATGTTCAATCAAGAAGGCGTTTTATTTACTTATTTAACAGTCCTTCTGTCCGGATTGTAAGGAAGGGTGAGTGTGTGTGTGAGAAGTCCAGGTTATGGAACAGAACTAGAGGCAGTAACCTCCCCGTGTGTGTTTCTTAGAGCAGCTGCTGCAATCTTACACACAAAAATAGTGCAGTTAGTTAAAATATTCCCCAGCCTTTCCACGACCCTGACCGAGATGGCTTGCAGGGAGGTAGCCTTCCTGGATCCCCTTCATGTAGTGGGGAGCAGATGTCTTGAGCCCCACGACACTTTGGTCACCTCAGATGAAATACTACTGGCTGGTAAATAAGGCATGCCTAGTCATGGCTTTGTTTCTTCGTGTGACCTCAATAGAGTTCATTTCCTTTTAGCTTCATAGCTGGTTTTTAGATGTCAGGCCTTCTCTTCCTACCATGGTACACGCTAACACTTGTCTAGTGGAGGCTGTCTCCCTATTAGTTTTCCAGGATGTCAATTACTTGCTTAAAACAAACAAACAAACAAAAAAACACCCAACCATTATTAACTCTAGCCCCTTGTCTGTTCATTACTCTTGTGCTCTTTTAGAATAACAAGCCCAGCTGCACATGGCAAATCTCTATAGTATGAAATAGAGACCTGGGGCCCTGGAGACTTCCTTAAGGTAGCCCCTCTCTCCCATGCTTACTGCACGGGAGGAAGGAGCAGGGGTAACTGACAGAGAGGACGGGGTGAAGGGAGGCTGTTAGGCAGGCGAGTGTGTTTGAGAATAGAAATGCACCCCTAGAGGAGGTGGCAGGGGGGGCCACGTGTGCCTGAGCGAGGCCATGGGGTTCTTTGCAGGGGCGGTGGTTCCACATACTTTGTAGCTAACTGCAGCCCTCTGGGATCTGCTCTTCCAGACGAGGCACTTTGAGAGCCCTTACCTGGTGTACCACGAGAAGATCAAGACCAGCCGCGTGTTCATTCGAGACTGCAGCATGGTGTCAGTGTACCCCCTGGTCCTCCTCGGAGGCGGGCAGGTTCACACACAGCTGCAGAAGGGAGAATTTGTCATTTCCCTTGACGATGGCTGGATACGATTTGCGGCTGCCTCACACCAGGTAATGAAGTGATAACCTGGGAGTGGTTCAGGTCTGCGCTTGCGTTCGGGAGGCAGGAGGTGAGAATCTTTTCTGTCTTCCTCATGTCCCTTAGGTGGCTGAGCTGGTGAAGGAGCTACGTTGTGAACTAGACCAGCTGCTGCAGGACAAAATCAAGAATCCCAGCATGGACTTATGCATGTGTCCCCGTGGATCACGGATCATTGGCATGATTGTAAAACTTGTGACCACACAGTAACATGAGAGCACCTTCCTTTGAGGATGCTGTTCGCTACTGCCCAAGAACAGACCAAGTAACATGAGTGTCTTTGTATAATCACTATTTGATGCTGATCTCTGGAACTCCAAGTTGGCAACTGTTCTATTTTTTTTTAATTTAAATCTTTTGACTATTTGCAGAGCTTACTGTTTGAAAAGAAGGTATCTTACAGCACAAACTGAGAAATGGGGAAATGGAAAAAATCTCACAGCAGGAATAGCAACCTCCAAGCAAGAAAATTAAGTGTTTGATGGAGAAGTTAGTATGCTGACAATGTGCTTTCTGGTCTCAAAAAGTACCTACTTAGCTGCTGCTTTTAATAATAAGGGCTGGAGGCAGCATGTTGCTTTGTAAGATGCTTCTAGATTGGTCTTAGCTCGCTCCTCTTTGTGTGAGACTTCACTGACATAGTCTTTGTTGGCTGAGTGGGAAATTAGGATCAAAAGGCTTTAAAAAGGTTTGAGTCTTTTCAAGGTGTTCTAGATTGAGTTACAAAACCTCATCTAGCAAGAAGACACTGTGGAAGCCTGGGTCAGGCAGCTGAAGTGACTGGTTGGATCAGCACAGAGGGCTTCCAGTTGAGCTGTACAACTGCAGGAGAAGATGAACGGTTCCTCTTTAAGGGCTGCTTTTCAGGCCCCCTGAACTGTGCAAAGAGCAAAACAGCAGTGAGGGACTGCTGTAGCCTAATAAAAATGAATTCCTGGATAGACTGTTACTGCTAAACTCTTCAAGACGGAGATGGTTTCCCTGCTGCCCCATCCAACTGAAAGGAAGCCAAGGTTTATAAAAAATGCTGAGTTTTTTCTCTCTTTCCCTAATCTAAATTCCTACTCTGGGGAACAGACAAGAGCATGGGAAGAAGGCTGCAGTAGTAACATTACTCTTCTTCCCTTCTACCTTGCATACTTAGAGCTGGTCTGCTGGTAATAATAGCCAGTGCCTTAAGTGAGTAAGTTTTGACTACTGTCATCTGAAATAATAGTAAAAAAATCACCGTGAAGAAGCATTTCAATCATCAAACCTGCCTGGAAATAGTCTTCAACCAGAAGTGCAAGGACCAGGCAGAGACAGTTTTCATGTGTGTGTGACTAGTTTGCTTTTTTCAAAACCACACTCAGGGGTTTATAGAAACCATTTCACAGCACCACCCCCTTGCCCAGGAAAGAAAAAGGGAAATGAAGAGCACTGAGACTGAAGTATGGGCACACAAGGATGTTCTCTACAGGTATGTGGAAGTGCAGCAGGCCAATAAACTTTTCCACTATTTAAAATTACAGGACCAGCAGGTGAGCAGTAGCACCATAGTTGCAATCTGCAGTAGATGTTTTATAGTAGCTGGTGGCTACAGAGAATGGTAGCCTGAATGGTAGCCTTGAAGTCTGGTACTATTAGGGGGATGCTAAAGCACCTGAGAGGGGTGTCCTGGGTGTTTTCAGATAGACACCAAGCCCAGGGCCTTAAGTGACACTTTGCTAGACCCAGCCCTGGCAGGTACTCTTAACAATAAGCAAATACTCAGTCCTTGCTTTCAGGTAGGCTGTGAAGACAGAGACACATTGTTTGGTCCCATATTTTCAAAGCTGCCATCCTCTTGTAGGAGAGTACAGCATCAGGGAATGGTGAGTTGCAGCTGGAACACAGTGCTCAGCTCAAGCAGGCTTTATACAGCACCTGCTCAAGTATTTTCTCCTATTTAAGACACCCTGAAGTGGAGATAAGGGCAAAGGCAGCAGATCAGGTAACAGGTTAGAATTAGAAGCATCTAAGGCAGTGGAAGGACACAAGGCAGTTGTGCCCTGTCTTCCTCTGAAAGCAAGGCTGGCTTCCATGCATTCTGGAATATCTTTGTGTCTGCTTTCATGTCCTCAAGTGTTAGGCTGCATGCTCTTAGGTTTCTTTACTTCCTCTACCCTGCATCTGCCGCATGGCTGAGGACAGCCTGCAAACCCTGTTTGTGTCAGCCTCTACAGAATGATTTATTTCATATATATTAGGCACTGCCTCAAGCCATCACCAGCAAGCAGCAATTCATTTACATCATGTTGTGGTCTCAGTTCACACTTTCAACAGTTCACATAGACCTAGAGTAGACAGATCAAATGCATTATAGCTCAATTTAGTGCTCATATATTTTTACACAGGTAACTATGCAAACCCTTATCACTGCTAGCCCTCAGCCAGTGCAGCAGCAGCAAGCTTCCCCTCTGCTTCCTGCTACCCTTATAGTAAGGGCTTAAAATACTACAATGCAGTTCTTGAATGGCTACGAGCAAGTGCATAGGGAGCCACTCAACACATGCCAGCTGGTGTACACCTTGCTCCTAGCCAGCAATGTTCTTAGAAACAGAAGCCCTTTATTCTGCTGAGCACCAACATGCTAAGATGTACCACAAGGACACACTTGTCAATTTGATCCTTTAAGTAACTTAAAGACTCCTGTCACCTTCAGCACATTGCAAATCAAGCTAGCAAGTGTAACTACGAGTTCATCATCCTGGTACTGAATCCTTCAGTAACCTATTCATGGTGAGACTGCATATAAAAGTCCATCTAGTCAAAACAACTGCTCAGGACTACAGAAAGTCACATGGTTACAGCTAAGTCAATAAAACAGGGTAACAGGAGTAACACTTGTTTTCCTAATCTGCACTGTTATTAAAGGCAACAAATTGTTTGTGACTACCATTTACCATGCAGGAAAGGCTGAATTTAAAAAAAAAATGTCTGAAGGTATAAGCTTTCACAGCAGAACTGCCAAGCTGGCATTAGCATCATAAAAAGGAAGCAACACTAACATTGTGGATGAGGACAAAAGTGCTAAAAGAGTTTATATCCCCGAAGTGCTTGGAAACACGCTCAACTGAAGCTCACTAGTTCTTTATCAATGGTGAGGTAACACCAGAGATCACACACCTAACTTCTTGCCATTTTCTTTTGTTAATGCTCTCTAAAAACAGTTCTAGAAGTCAAATTTTAAGTGCACAAGCAACTCAAACACACAGAGAATGTATTGTTTGAGAAAACAATGAGAATGACAATTACTTTTGGCTGCACTTTACCCTACCAATAAGGGGTATGGATAAAGAAATGCAAGTCCTGTAATGGGAACAAGTGCAAAGGATCCATGAGCAGCTGCTGCACTAGACTCCAATTGTTTTATTTGGATTCCCGTTTCTCCACTTTGCAGCACATGACCTGCTTTAGGTACATATTAAAAAAGGAGTATTGTTATCACAAACTAGTTCTTCGTTAGAAATACAGTTTATTTCAATGTGCCAATAAAAAAGCCCAACATTTCCAGATCACAGAACGTTAACACAAGAATTTTGCATTAGTCTACTAATAAGACTTAAAAGATCCAGAGTCATGCCAATTGTTAGTTGATAGAAACAGCCTTCTAGGACTAAGCCCTTACATTAATAAAGACACCACAAAATCCCTTATAATAATGTAAACAAAATAAATTCTTTTTAAACTTTAACTTTTTTAATTTGAATCCATTCTCTCAGGACATGCACTCCTTTCAAGGGCTTCCTGATGGTGAATGACTGGAAAGGAAAGAGGAAGAAAAATTAAATCCCACAACAAAAGCAACAGAAACATCTATTCTAGCCCAGGTGCTTCATCACTGTTAAGCAACCAGTGCAGAGAACTGGTGCCACCACTGTGCCTGGTGTGAAAGGCACATTCTTTTCCTCTTTCCACACTTGCACATGATTTTCATTCGAATTTTGTCAGTACTGGAAATAAGCATTACAGAATCACAGAATGGTTGATGTTTGAGGGACCTCTAGAGATCATCTAGTCCAATCCCCTGCCCAAGTATGTTGGCATGTTACACAGTCACATCCACATGGTTTTGAGTATCTCCCAAGGAGGAGACTCCACAACCCCTCAGAGCCTATTCCAGTGCTCTGTCATCCTAACAGACAATAAGTTCTTCCTCATATGGAGATGAAAATTCCTGTGTTTCAATTTGTACCCATTACCCGTAACAGCATATAAGCAGCAACTATTTTAAACGGTCAATCAGAAATCATCTAGTACAAGGACGTGGCTGGATGGCCAGCGTGCTCAGAAAGAACAACTTTAGAGTCTGTTCTGCAGCTGTTCAGAAGGTTGCTTGTGCTGCCCAGATGAAGATAAGTTGTGATTTACTTGTTTCTAATTTGGAGCAAATTCACATCAAAATACAGGAATTCCACCACATACCTCTCAGGTTACACAAGGGAAAGTTATTTTACTTTAGGTTGCATAGCAGGACTTGGCAGCTGTGCAACTGGGTAAAAGCCAGTTTTAAGGATGACACCAGCAAGAATTTAGTTCTGCCACATGGTTTACATTTTGCTTAATACTTTGGTACTCCCTTTCCAGCCGTACTTAGAGCCATTTTATTTCTTCCATTACCCACTTCTACACACTCTAAATTTCTTTGAGGAATGTGCAGCTTGTAGATTCCCATTTGCCTTCATTTTCTGCTGTTCTCCAAAAAGTTCATTACAGAAGGTAATGAACTTTACAAGACTTCAGTAACAAGAAAAGTGGACATATAGTTGCCACACTTCTCTAACAATATTTATTATTATTCATGAAGTGCTGACTACCAGCTCCGCAACACCCCCCAAAATTTTACACTTAAACTAGAACAGGAAAAGTTTTTAGCTTGCATCCTTGCAAGTTAGTTCCAGTAGCAACCACTGCAGCTGCTAATGCTCACGTCAAACAGCACAATGCAATTTTAGAAGATACTCCTACCTTCTCTTTGGAGATGGTGATCTGGACTTTGAGCGACTGAAAATAAAGAAGTTTCAATCAATGTAATGTTTTAGATATCTATACATGTAGCAGTAGTTATGCATAAAAAAGTCTATGCACTCGGCCACCACTCCTGACCCCTTCAAAAGGGTAAATAGCTGGATGCTGCCAAAAATCCATAAAAAGTATCATTCCTAAGATCGCAGAAAGCAAGTATTCCTAATTTTATCACTTTAAGGAAAGGGCTGCAGTTGAAAAAGAATACTGCTGAACACTGGAATCCTCGGGAGAGGGCAGTGCACAGCTTCAAAGCAGCTAATAAGTAGTAAAGAATCATCCTTGGAAGCAGGAGCAGTATATGAAATAAGAAGAAGAGTCAAGAACTACAGACAGCTAAGAGCATGGGTAGGGAAGAGTTGTGTCCCAAATCCAGCAAACACTTGTGATTAGTCATGGGTGAAACAACATGGTAGATATCCAATCCCATTGGGAAGAACAGTCTACCATACCACAAAAAGATCAGCTCACCTTGCATTAAAAATGGGAAAAACAAAAACAATAAAAACACCAACCAAAAAACCACACACAAAAAAAGCTCTTCCAAGTGCAGCTGAAAAACTGGCCCAAGGACAGTCTGCACCATGTGATGTGAGTGGGGAGAACTTGGACACAAACAAAAACCCACAAAACAAAACTGAGTGCTTGTTATAATCACGCTCACCTTTTAGCAGGTAAGCCAGATTTAGATCTACCATGGGACCCAGACCTACAACAGGAGAAAAATAAAGCTCAGCAAAGCAGCCAGTGGCATGCACATATAATGAAAGTTAGCCAAATCAGCAACAGCAAATTTACATTACATAGCATCACACAGAGGAAGACTGCAGCACTGCAGGCTTTTCTCAGGATTTTGCAGAAGATTCCTTTAGCTCTAAAGAGCCCACTTGCCAGAAAACACTACAGGCTCAAACAACTCCTCAAAAGCTCTGGCTACCACTTTCATAAAACTTGTTCTAGGTTCCAGCATGTTTTTCAAGCATCCTAAAAATATGAAGCTACTGTTTCAAGTGTTATCTGAAAAACCTTTTAGTAGCACCGCTTTAAGACTGACTTGATGCATCGGTTCTTCAGCACTTCTTTAGTTCCAAGTTCTCAGTGCCATTTTTATTGTAGTATTAAGGCTCCAGTACCCCAATAAAACCAACAGAAGCTGAATGCTGTGAATCTAGATCCTAGAATCCAGAAATACTAGGATGACTTAATGTATTGCCACAGTTCATTTGATGGCTCAGAAGCTACAATAAGACTTTCTTGCATATTCATCATGTTGCTCTGCTGACTCAAACATCTGAGGCTTGGTCACTTAGCATTTGCCCCCTTCCACAGCCTCAGAATTCAGCAAACCTTGCATCCATGTTAGTTCAACAGAACTGGCCAGAAGAACATGAAACTTTATTCCTGTACAGACACTGTTAGAGCAAGTTAAGATTAATGTTCCATTACTGCTAAAGCTTCTCAGTCCTCATACTGGCTCATAACCTGCAACACTTCCCTGAAAGCACCCTGAAACTTTTCGCCATAACCACAAATCTTGTTACTGTATCAAAGTTATACAGAACTGCCCAAGTCTACCCTGAACTTCGTAATGTCATAGCACGGCTTGCTTTGTTCAGAACTACTAAATTTAAGACAGTACACAAAAGCATCATCTTACTATGGGAACTGTTGATCAGCACTCATTCCCAGAGGCAAGCAACAAAGCAAGGACTACAAAACAACAGTTCTAGAAGCAACACCACAACTGTACACTAATGTTTTGCTGTATTCACACAGGAACAACACTGGCTAATACAGAAGCAACAAGTTTTTCCACAGAACTTCCATAATTCCAGTCCTTATCTAGCGATTTCTGAACAGTGAAACTGCAAACTTAAGTCAATATTCCTCAGAAATTTCCATGTCAATATCAAAACTAATAATCACTAAAGCATCCTAGCAGTATTTAGATTTTTCTAAACCAGCAGCATGCAAATTGAGCCTGGCTTATCTACATTACAGCACTGTAGTCAATCGTGACAGCATTAATAAAATAATCACCTCCTTAAAGGTTCAACACATGTCAACCAGTGGCATGCACACCATTAAGAGCTGGCCTCTTCTCTTCCCCAGACAAATCCGTAAGGAAGTTTCTCCCAATTTGTCAGGTATCAGGCCTAGAGTATTCTTATTCTACTCTTTTCACCCTTCTTTCAAGGAAAGGCTCATCACAGAGGACAATAAAAGAGCATTTACTCCCAATTTCTTATCTTCTATTCTAGCCTGCCAGCCAGAGGCCACAGGAAGCATCTAGGTCCAGAAAAAACAGGACATGTCAGAACAGTCTCTCAAAGCACCAAGACTCACAGTTTTCCTCTCTGTTCTAGTGTCTAAATCTCCCAAGCTAGGTGACTTACCCCATGCAACAACACAGTTAAAAAAACTCTATCCAGTTCCCAGAACTGTCAGAACTTTCTTAGCCATAAAGCAAGAATTCATGTACTAGTTGGAATCTTACCACCACCTCTCAGTGTGTAGAATTTGCAAGGCAACACTAAGCAGTGTTATGGGATTTAGCTAACTTCCCACAGGACATGAGTTCAAGCATCCTCTAAGCACAATCAGTTTCCACCGCTTCTCTCCACAAGACTTCTCTTACCTTTCTGTAAATCACACTTTGTTTAAGGCTGCAACTACATATGTACATAGACAGACACCTAACCACAGACTAAGACAATTGTTTATTAAAGGAAACGTACCACAAAAGCAGACCCAAAAAACACAAGTTATTGCAGTAAGTATTGCTATGCTGCAAAACTGTTACAACTCTGAACCTAATTTCCTGGGGTTTGGAGGGATATCCTTACTGGTCTGAATCAAAGCAAGTATCTTACCTGCTTCGGGGCCAGACAACAGACCGGGATCTCGAGCGTGACCTGGACCTAGACCTAGAAAGAGCAGTGAAAACTCAGCTACCAAATTCATACAGCTGATATCCTACAACACAACTCAAGTCAATACCAACTATCCCTCTTACATAAGTAACCTTGTATTATTAAAATATTGTAATAGACTTGCTCTGTAAAACTATATGTACAAGAAATCCTTTTGCCCTATTTAAGCATATACAATTACCAACCGCATGCTTATAACTAAAATAACAGTTTTTAACCATAGGTAAGTCTTAACACTAACAATGATACAGTGCCAAAAAGCTCAACAGCTAGTCTGAACTTTTAAGCACATGCTAACTAGAGAAAAACAAATCCAACTTCCATAAAGCTTCCTGGGGACACAAAGAACACAACATACAAACTTAGTGTTATTGTGTCTCACTTCAAAATTGTTATAAACCTACAACCTGACAGGTAATGCCTACCTTGATCTCCTCAAAGAACCAGATCGTGATCTGCGGGGTGAAAATGATCTATACCTACGAGGAGAGATGGACCTGGACCTGCGATAAGAAGCTGATCTTGACCTACAAAAAGAAGGAAACCCCAATTTATTACAAAGTACTTTTGGTACAGAATGCTGCGAGAAGCAAAAAAAAAAAAAAAAAAAAAAAAAAAAAAAGCAAAAACTAAAACAACCCACAAGCCCAAAGCATACCTCCTACCACGACTACGGCTGCGTGACCGAGAATACCTTCTTCCTCTGGACCTCGAACGGGATCGAGACCGGGACCTAGTTTTAGGTTAGAGAAAACAGGTATCAGAAAACAGTCACGGCAATCTGTGCATGTGAACCTCTGCTGAAGTCAAAACTTTCAGACAAGAAAAAAAAAAAAAATCAAAAACTAGTATCTGTCAGTTGGAAAAATGCCTGGGCCTACTTGTCTTGAGCATTTTTACTACCTAGAAAAATGTTAAAAGCTGTATTACATTGCAGAATTACATTAGAATAGAAAACACTGTAATGTGTATTTAAAATAAACCTTGCAAGTTTGCAGGTCGACCCTCTTTGGCCCAAGGTCTAGCAGATCTAGACGATCTAGAAGTATCTATAGCCGATCGCTGCATCTAGGTGTTCTCTTCAATCTAACGACGATCAAACTGACAGCCCAATGAGCCAGGGTGAGGCTTGATTGACGCAAGAAGATTTTTCTAGGTGGGAATGTGGTCAATCTGGTGTTCCTCTTTCTAAACCGGAGGGGGCCCCAATTGAAAGCCAAATTTACTGTTATGGCGATCACCGTCTCAAATTTTCTGCCCTTAAAGAATAAGGTGAAGCTACGTGTAGATGGCTCGAGGGGATCTGGCCTCTTATGCTGATCACCTCAAGGTCTAGGAGGATCTTAAGTGTCGGATTTGCAAGGCGCCTCAGCATGAAATCTTAAGGCTCGTGACATTCTGAATCAAGGCGACTGACTCAAACGAAGAAACCTGAAAGGTTTTGACCAGGTTGATTATTAAGATATTAACATTCGATATGTATTAGCAAAAAATTGTGATATACACCTGTTGATTTACAACATTAAGAGTTAAAACTGCCGTAACATTCTCTTCTTTACTATCAAGAGCTACATTAAGAGCTAACTGGCAAAACAACCAGTCACTCTAGTCCCACACGTACCTGCTCCTCCTTCGGCGACTATAGCGATGGCAATCATAAGCATAGTGGCCTTTCTCGCCACACTCATAGCATCTGTCATTGGGGTCAAAAGGGCGCCGTGCCGGAGGCCTGTCATAACGGGAGCGACGGGGCATCCCTGTTGACACTTCCACTCTAACCCTGGAGCCACATATTATCCTGGAAGACACAATATGCATTAGTTGCAAAAGCACTTTTCATTTCTGTGCTTCATACACAGGTAAGTTGTAAACAAGGAGGTCAGCGCATGCTGCCACAGCAGCCAAGGGCGGGGTTTAAGCATGCACATACTTTCCATCGAGTCCAAGCACTGCATCCTCGGCATCCCTCGGGTCCTCGAACTCCACGAAGGCGAACCCCGGCGGGTTCCTCGCGATCCACACGGTGCGCAGCGGCCCGTAGTAGCTGAAGGCTCTCTCCAGCTCGCCCTTGCCGGCGCCCGTGCCCAGGTTCCCCACGTAGACCTTGGTCTCTGCCGGGAGCGAGGCCGCCTCAGCGCCACGCCCCAGCGCGCACGCGCGGCCCCGGGCACGAGGCGCCGCCGCGCGGGCCGGCCGCCGCCCCTCCCCCCCGGCGCCGCCATCTTTGACACCGCCTCCATTTTGGGGCGCTCCCGCCGCCGCCGCGCTTCGCCTCCCCGCTGCCCCTCCGTGACCCTCCGCCCCGCTCCCGTCCTGCCCCGGATGGGCAGCCACGGTCCGTCCCGATCCCTCAGAGGCGGCAGCAGCCGCTGCTTCCACCTTCTCCCCTCCTCCCCGCCGCCATCTTCTCCCACAGCCGTTGCCCGCCACAACGGCCGCCCCTTCGCGCCGTGGCGCGCCTCAGCCCAGCGACCCTTTGCCGCCGCCACACGCGCACACTGCGGCGGCGCCACCATCCTTCCCTCCTCCCCGCCCGGTTCCGCGCCCGGCCGCTCCCCCGCCTCGTACCGTAGCGCCCGTAACGCGACATCTTCCCAGCTGCGGGCCGGAGCGCGCGCGCCGCCCCCTTATATAGAGGCGGCCGCGGCTGCGCGCCCCAACGGCCGCACGCCGGGGCGGGGCGCGCGTCGCCTAGCAACGCGCCCGCTCTCGCGAGAACAGCGGCGCCGTTGGCGCCGTTGCCCGTGGCCGTTGGCGGCGAGTTGAGGGGCGGCCGCGTCGGCCCCGCCGGCCCTCGGGCCTCCGGAGCGGGCTCAGCTCCTCCAGGAGAGCTCTCGCGGAGCAAACAGCCTGTCTTGCCTTAAACAGCTAGTCTTTTTTTTTTTTTTTTTTTTTTTTTTTTTAAATTCCAGCTATTCTCTTTCTGTCAAAAAAAAGACATGCAGTTCTTTGAAATGTGCCCACCCCAGTAAAAAATGACATAAAATTAAACATAGAGGAAAACAGCTTAAATTGCTCTTATTTGAGCTCTGAAGATCTTGCCACGACACTTGCTCATATATCTGTTTAGATATCCAACACTTTTAATAAAAAGTAGTACATGCAAAATACTCCTCTGCTTTTATTTCATGCTGCCAGTTTCATGCTTTTCTCAGTATGTAACAGTCAACCAAAAAAAAACCCCAAACCCTAAACCCAGCAGTTTTGCATGTAGCAAGTATAGCTCTTAAAGAAGCAGTAAATATAAATGCCTATATACAAGCGCTGTGAACATCACAACTGCTTTTCAAAATAGCCCTGTATCAAGCTTTGAACCCGGGAGAGGATGATCTCGTTGGAGCTGCTGCACTCCTCGGGGCCGTACGGCGGGTCGATGGTCAGCGCGCCCGCCACGCAGAGCGTCTCCCCCGCCGCGCCTTGCTCCGTCACCGGGATGTGGTTGGCTTCCAGCCACGTCTTCAGGCCGCTCTTCCTCTGCTCCAGCTCCTCTGGGCTGTAAGGATTGCTCTCCTCGGGGGCGAAGATGCGGGAAAGCCGCTGCTTCATTTCCTCGTCCGCTTCTTTAAGGATTTGGACCTCCTGGATAGCATGGCCTGAGACGACCGAAATGACTACCTTTTCACTCTCCGAAAAACTTGCCAGGACAATACTGCCAAGAAAAGAGGGACGGATTACCGAGTATAATTAACTGGAGATTAAGAAACACAGGCCAAGAAGTTCCAAGATAAATGCTCCGTGTAGCCCACATTTGTAGGCAATACAACTTCCTTGAAAACCATCATACCCTTTCAACGCTTAAAGCATGATTGGGGGAGGCGGGGTAGGAATCCAAATATTTTTGGGATCTTTGCAAAAGCACCTTACGTCTTCCAACTTTCAAAAACAACAGCATCTTGATATGTTGGACACGAGTGCTGAAGGGCAACAATATAGCATTAGGGACTTTTAATAATTAATTATGAATATTTAGCTGTTGATCATTATCAAATAATTTTTTAAAAAAATAATTATTGCCTTCTGAGTAAGTTCTGCAGTAAAGCCAGCATGACTCCAGAGCAAAACTACTCATAGGTATTACCTGCTCTCCCCAAATTCAATTTGGCTTTAGGTGAACTGGCCTCATCACCTGCAATATCCCTTTCTCTTAATTAAATAATAATAATAATAATGGCACAGACCCTTTATGTGCAATTTTTATCCCAAGCAAGTTTGGCTTAGGCTTGGGATCCTCTTTTCTCTTTGTGGAGGAAAAAAAAAAAAAAAAAGAAGTAAAGTTTTCCCTTAGTTTTATGGAAACAAAAGCTTGGTACTTACTTAGCAGAAACTGGGTCAACTGTCAGGACCCAACCTTCATATTCATGCTCCTCGGCTGCTGCAACTTTCACTTGTTTATCCACGTAACCTTGCCAGTCTAGCGGGCTTTTCCTTTGCCAGTCATTCATATTTCCTATGTTTAGCGCCCTGGGAAAAAGCCAGAGCAATCAGCAGACTTAACAAATCTCCCTGCTTTGACCCCTCGCACTGAAAGGAAGTTTGTCTCCAGGTGACCATTTCCCATTCACCCATTTGCCTCAAAAATCACTGTTTTGCTAACTTAATACTTCAAGCACTCTGGGTATTCCTCTGCTGCTGTCATCTCCAGGAGCCTCCGGAACGGCTGCCCCTGGAGGGCAGGAGCTGCTGCCTTGGCCTTTGCACCGGGACAAGGCTTGCTCCCAAGCTCTTCTCTGGCTCCGCATGGCGTTACCCACCCCAGCTCGTGTTCTGCCTCTTCCCCCGCTCATCCGCTCGTGTTTCAAGCCCGGGTCATGCAGACATCTGCCCGCACCATCTCCTTTTCTCCCCCTGGGATCCCCACGGGGAAAGGGCTGGAGAAAGCGGGATGGGGCTAGCGCGGCGCAGCAGGACAGAGTGCCGGAGGCAGCGCCTTGCTTCCCTCCCCTCCGGAGGCAGAGGGAGGACAGAGCCGCCATCCTGCCGTCCCCGCCTGTTCCCAGCTGCAGCAGCACGAGCAGGATTCCCCCTCCCGCCCCGTGCAGCCGGGATCTCCTGAGCTCGGCACCCGCATTCCCGCTCACCGACCAAGCGCTCCGGCCTGCTCAGTGCCGGCGTCCCGAGGAGCGCCGGGGAGCTCGCCCAGGGCCCATGCTGCCGCCGCCACTTCCTGTGGCTCCCTTGGAAACACCCGCCCCTGCTTCCTTGTCTGCTTGAGCGCAACCCTCTACGCTCCTGAGGCAGAGAAATGCCCACATCTGCTCCTCATTACATAGATATTTATGTGTGCACACACGCGTGCCTGCACAAACTGGGTCAAAATGCAAAATGAAGTGCATTGCACGATGAGCATTTAATGCAGCCAGTTTTCTGCCTTCTGCCCCCTTAAAGCCCTCTCAGGCTGCTGCTGTTAGCAGGATGGGATTGCGAACCCAGAGCACACAAGATCAGGGCTGAAACCCTTCCAAGCAGCCTGTGTGCATAGAAAGGTACAGACACATTCTTTATCTGCTTGGTAAAATATGTTGATGCCTTTACCAGCCATTTTAGAGGTTTTTTGGGTTGCCAAAGAATTGGCTTTACAAGCTTTCCTGTGCAACTGAGATGTTGAGAAACACTTTTTTTTTCTTTTTTTTTTTTTTTCCAGGAAGCTTCTTTTAAGGCTTCTAATGAAAATCTTCCCATAGATGAAGCAGACAAGCTTGCATCATTTCAGTAATTCAAGTGAAAAGAAGTAGATGATGATTTTGTGATCCTAGCAAAAACAAACAAACAAACAAAAAAAACAGTCTAACATGTGAAATACAAAATCTTATTTTGCAAGTCAAAGGAGGCATATCCTTTTTCTTCTTCCTATGAAGATTCAATTCAATTTGGACAGAGTGGTGATGGTTATTCATGAGTGATGCATGCTACAGTATTCAGTTCTTGTTTTCTTTCAAAATTTTAGTTTATTGGGAACAAGAGATTAGCAATTCCGATTGCTTTCACTGTAGCAATGGTAAGGGCATGGTGGTGGCACTGTCTGGACCCACAGCAAGGACAGATATGTTACCCCATTGCAGGAGCGTGCCGGGTGCACCGAGCCCGTAAACGCACAGAGTGGGTATCCACACCAAGGTCTTCCTTTAATTCTGTGCAGAGCCAGATGCTTGGCCATCCTGCACAAAGCAAGCCTACCCCAAGGCATTATGTAAATTCCTACTTGTTAGTGCAGGATTGGTTAGTTTACTTACATATATTCCTATCTATGTGAGCATGCGCGTTACATAGGTTCCGGTGTTTCAGGCACAGCAAGGCAGTAATGGTCTCATTGTCAGATTCATAAATGTGCTTTTTTTACTATGTTAATGAAGCTTAAACAGATTTAGCTTGCTTTAGGCTGTTTGCTGCTCGGTTCTGCTTTGTCTCCAGATCTGTGTAGGCCTTGTCACCTACATGCAACTATGAGGTTGCACATTTCAGCTAGCAGGTTGCAGATTTCATTTTTTATCTCAAGGCTACACTGCTGAGCATTGGTCCATGGTGAGGAATGCCCGTGGGGTGGGGGAAATTAAATTGGGTTTTGTACTAATAGTGAGTAGGCACATAAGTAACATTCTCAGTGCCATTACAAATTAGCTGCGTATTGGTTACTTTCTGCAGAACTCAGTTAGTGTCAACAAAGCAAAAGCAGACATCTGCTTTAGATACACTAGCTATATGAAAAGAATAAGTCAAAGGTCTCATAATTTGGGAAACAATATCCAAATCATATCAATTTATGAGAGTAACAGAAATATGTATATATATACATTAGAATTTTAGTGTAACTGCAATACTGTGAGTGGAGCTGGTATGCCTGTGTAACCCGTAGTTAAGACATCGTCCCCTTATTGTCCTCCTGCAATGCAGAAAGCAGGGTTGCTCTAAGCCCCGTCCAGCACAGAATTGATTCACATGGAAGCTAGATATGCATGCATAAAGCTAGCACGTTAGCACGTGCTGCCTTCAACCAATGTAGCACTAACATGGGACGGCCTCAAGATAGAAGCCAAGCCTGAGCTGTGATGGTCCCCTGATGCCCTGATCGCTCATGAGCTTGCCAAGCTTGCTTTAACTCTGTAGAAGTTGCCATCTGATTGACTGCTCTATTATGCTGTGTTTGAGGATCTCCTGATTTTGATAGGTATCCACGTGTTGCACACAGCTGTAGTTGGCACAGTGTCACAGATCCTTTCCTGCACGGGGCTCCCCTAGGTTCCTTATCATGGATCTTCCATTGTGAGGTGGCCCATGTTGGTAACCAGGTTAGCAGACCCTTGTATGCTACTCAGCTACGAGTATAGAGGTAGCAGGCATTTCCCTCATGAAAAGATGTAGCCATAGTCTTTAATTCAGTCCATTGACTTGAGTATCCCAAGGTTGCACGCAGGATGCTGATGTCCTTTCTCCCCCTCTTCAATTGCCTTGTAAATAGGGTTTCCACTGCCAGTGAGCTGCAGCTTGGGCCATCCTCACATGGGTCCTGACTGTATTATCTGTCACCCATGCTTGAATGGGGATGGGGGTTTATACAGTGAGAAACAATTACACATCCTGTAACTTGTTTGGTACCCTTCAAAGCCTGCAGCACTGCCAAAAGCTCTTTTTCTAGAGATGCATAATTTGTTACAATTTCCCCTTGTAGGGAATGGGACCAAAAACCTACAGGTTCCCACCTTGTGTGGGCACATTGCTGCCATGAGCCCAGAGACAGCACATCCCCCATAACTGTCACCTCCATCTCGAAAGGTTATCCCTCGTATGGAATGAATATTTCAAAATGTTGGACCACCGCCACTTGCACCAGAAGTCCCCCAAAGGCTTATAGCCGTCTTAGAGCAGTGGGAACAGGGTACTGCTGAATAATAATACTACGTGCTTTCTCAGGGATGGCTTTTGTCTGCCCCCTATAGACTATCCATATGAATTGCACACTGGTGTCCAGCCCCCATATGTTTTTGGGGATTTACAGCCCACTCAATTCCTGGACGGTCTGTAGTAACGATGGTGAGTGTTCACCTACTCGTCCCTTAGGAGCTCTCATTATTAACATATCATCAATATAAAGGTGGATGGGACACCCCGTAAGGGGGGGGTGTACAAGAAAGCACCTAATACAGAGGTTCATAACCAGTGATATAATGCTGAAGTTAAAATAACACTTCCTGCCCCCTCCCATGCAGAAATTAGCTGGGTTAGATAATACTGTACTTGAGCATCTGTTGATAAAGGGCTCATTAAATTCAGCTCTTCTCTTAAAAGAGAAAGCAATCTGGTACGTGCATCTCAGGCTAAGATGTCCAAAAAGACTCCCCAGGCTGCTGCTGGAAAGTAGTTAAGAAACGTATGGCCGGAGGGGACCCTACGGGCCTTCGCGTGGCCTCCTGGGGGCACTAGGCTGGTGAGACCCGGGGGGGCCTGTCGCGGAATGAGTGGTGGTCTGGGTGAGTGACACATTGCACTTCACTCGTGGGAAAGAAATAGGAATAGGTTTTATTGGCAATGACAATGGTTTCACGAGATTCTATGGCAAGGTCACTTATTAGTTACTGCGTGGAGGTTCAAGATATACACAGAATTACCAAGGACACCCTCCCGTTGGGTCGCAAGGTTCAGATTTCTTCTCCTTCTGAGAGGAGTCTGGGTGCAGCTGGATCCAGTCCTAGTCCCAGACCTGGTCAACAGTTTATGACTAAGGGATTTGTACACAGTTACAAAGTAAAGTGTACAAGTTCAAAAAAAATAAATAAATAAAAAGAGAAGTGCGCTATAGTCACTTACCACCAATCTGTAGTGGGAAGGATCTCTTAACCCCGAGGAGTATCCTTGACAGGTATCCCTGCTGAAGGGGAGATCCTGGCGTGCTGCCTGCTGCGATGCAAGGAGAGCTCCATGGGCTCTTGGGCTGTCCCCATATTTATGGGATAAGATGATTGACTTATTCTTTCAGTTCAGAAATGACTGTTTGCTGGTGTACTCACAGTTAGCCTTATCTCCCCATCAGGATACAGCCATCAGGACTGTTATTGATGGTTAATGTCTGGATGGGGGAAGAAATCAGGGAAGCAACTACCAGGATCAGAAAATGTGGTAGTTAACACCCAAACTACATGCGAGAAGTCGGGTTGAGCTGGGGAAGGAGCACATCCATCCCCCTCCACCCCCTGACTATAGTCAGTTCATCCTATCATCACAGAGTGGTGGTATGGTCACCTCTTACCTCTGTACCATAAATAGTGTATTGATAATTTTTGCACTTACAGGTCCATGGCAAGTGAACATATTTAGCATAAAACACCTTGCCTGTGTGACCTAGGTTTTGATGTAACCATTCTCCCAACCAAAACCACTCAGGATCTAAGGTGATTTTCCTAATTTTAGTCAACTCATTTACTTTTTGATTCCACTTTGTGGCTGGTTGATTATCCTTAGCATGGGTTTTTACCCATCCCATTTTAAATGGTGTTTTTCTCGCTATATCCTGCAATAGCTGCCAATCCTGTTTTCTCCAGACTGGAGTTCTATTTACTTCCCAGTTAAGAGCTTCCCATTGACAAAGACATTGTGTGGCACCAGCTCACACAGCATAAGACTCTACATATATAACCCTGGCTCTGGTTTGTGCAACTAAAACTACTGCTCTTAGCTCTCCTACTCGTGCACTGCCTTCACCTTCTTCAATTACTTCTTCACCAGTGGTAATATTTAATGCAACAGCTTTATATAGCCATTTACCCTTTTTGCTTAAGCATCCATAAACCAAATGTTTTCTGTTGGTGCACCATGGATGAGAGGTGGTGCATTCAGAATTGGTGAAGGTTTAAAAGGTTTTTGTAATACTAACAGATCTGCATTTACAGGCGTCTGCAATTTGGAAACCTTAGCATGCATATTTTCTGCAACTCCTGTTAGGTAGGCATACCATTTTCTGATAGCAGTTTTTGTGCAATTCCTTCAGGGGGAGCAGTTCCCTGTAGGATTGCTTCTAGGAAATCAAATGGTCGTCTAGTTTGCACAGGTTGTCCTTGATTATTTTTTCAGCCTGTTTAACTGCTCAGACTAAGGATAAAAGTCTTTTTTCCCCATTCGGAATATCATAGTTCTGTTTCCTTAAATGCAGTAGAGCTAAACAATAAAGGCATTTTTGGTCCATCAGGGCCAGTTGAACAGGCTACACTAAGTAGCATGTTCACCAAAACCCCATGCAGCTATAAGAGGATCTTGGGAGTGTACTAGTCCCAGTGACTGAAATGTTTTTAATTCTGCAGTCAGAATTTTGACTGCCTCTTTCTGTTCTAATTCCCACGTCCAAGGTTTGCCTTTCCTTAAGAGTGAATATAATGGATGGGCAATAAGAGAAAATTCAGATACATGCTTTCTCCAATGTCCTAGTGTTCCCATCAATTATTGTAATTCTTTCCTTGATTGGGGCATTTGCAGTTCTTCAGTTTTTTGTAAGGTATCTGGAGGAATCACTGCACTGCCAGCTATCCATTAAGCACCTAAGAATTTTACTTCTTTGCTTGATTCCTGGCATTTTACAGGTGGCACCTCGATGTCAGCTTCAAGTAGGATTTGCCATACTGCTGTGGCTACTTTCCCAACCTTTTCAGGAGAATCACCCCCAATTAGGACGTCATCTATGTATTGGTACAGCTCCACATCCTGTGGAATTGAGACTGTCTGCAAAAGTTCAGCCGGTGCAGCATGTGCAATAGTAGGGGAATGTTATACCATCGTGGGAGTCCATTGAATGTGTATTGTATGCCATTCCACTTGAAAGCAAATTTTTCCCTATCCTTGTCTTGTAAGGGAACCATGAAAAACATGTCCTTTACATCTAGTGTTACCATCCACGGGTGTGCAGCTGCTTTTAAGGTAGCTGTTAAGTTTGCAGTATTAGGTACAGTAGCTGTTAATGGGGCAATATTAGCATTTAGGCGCAGATAATTAATTGTCAGTCGCCACCTTCCATCTGGTTTCCAAAATGGCCAGACAGGTGAGTTATATGGGGAGTAGGTTCTGGAGATAATCTGCCATTTCTGCAAGTCAGCTATGACTTCAGAAACGCCACTCTGTGCCGCAGCAGAAATTGGGTATTGTGGTACGTTAGTAATTTTTGAATCAGTGAGTGCAGAGGCTACGCGAAGTACATGCACTGTAGCCTCCCAATTTCTACCCGAGTTGGGGTAGATGTTCGATCCAAATGACCACACACTGCCATCCAGCAGATGCAAGATTTGTCAATTTAAAACATTGAAGCCTAAGATATTTTCATTATGATCTTTAACTGCAAAGAGAGTAGCTAACATGCACTTCTCATTTGAGAGCCATAGATTAACCTTGGCAGTTTGGCACACAACACTTGCTCCATGCACACCAGTAATTGTAACTTTTTGCTGAGCAGGTTGCACATCCAGCTTTTTAGCGTTCTGTTGTGTTAGTATTGAGACCTGTGCTCCTGTATCTATTAAAAACTTTACTAACTGTTGCTGAGGACCGACAGGAATTAAGATATGTAGGCCACTATCGCTTATCCACCGATAAGCCTCCACTTGCCAGGGGGGCAGGCCAAACTGTCTCTCCAGCATTACTTGTTTTTTGAACTCATTTCTTGCAGTCCTTCTCTAAAGTGAGAGAAGGGATTGTTCCCTTTTTGCAGGATCTGGCACTGGAGGAGTCGATGTTCACTCCTTCCTTTCGCCATTACCTTGTTTCTGAATGCTTCAGCTAGCCCGGGAATTATGCCTGTGGGTTATCCTTGTATACCAGCTTTTCGGCATGTCTAAAGCCAGAATTTTTCTCCATAATTCATTCCAACATTTCCTAAATTCAGTCTGTGAGGACTGCTGCTCTTTTCCTTTGAGCTCGATTCCAGATCCCTGCTTTACTGATCTTGCTCTGTGATCTTCACTTGGGATTTAGAGCTGACATTGCTGTTAGGATCACACCAACGCATTTCACGGCCGTAATTAAAGATGCCCTGCATTAACTGAGGGCAGGTGGGGAGCAGCTGATGGGAGTTGTTGATACCTAATTGCTCCTTGATTCTGGAGGTTGAGGCTGAGGAGGAAAAGGAGAAAGAAAAGAAGCAATATTGGCTAATTAACAGATAGGCATCACATGGGAGGAGGAGGAAGAAAAGGAGCGATAGGAGGAGATGCAGGAGGAGAGGGAGCATTTGTGTCTTTAGTCCTTTGTGCTGGGCTCCTTCCTTCTGGCCCAGGGTTTTGCTGGGAAGGGCTGTGCTGGCTTGGCTGGCTCTGGTTGTGGCAGGAGTAGGGGCCACCTTGGCCTAGCAGTGGGACAGCTGGTTCCCTCCCGGTGGCTCTGCCGAGGCAGGCCCTGCTCCCACAGGCACTCGGGTGGCAGCTCAAGATATTGTGTCATCATAGTGCTCATGTAGGTTGATGTTCAATATAAGGTGATGCGCAGTGCATGTTGGTGCGGGTAGCCCCTGCCCTGGGGAGAGAAGAAGCCTCTTGCTGTGGAAGAGCTGATCCCCCTCTTGTAGGCGAGGCCTGGGTGGCCTCTGTGTGCAGTCGGAGCCTGTGTCTTGTGCCAAGGGTGAGCCTGGCAGCAGTGGCATCCTTGATGGAGCCTGGATGGCTTGGCCCTAGGAAGTGGTAGCTGTGGCAGGCTGGCACTTCAGTGACAGTGTCGGGATGGAGAGCGGAGAGCAAAGCCAGAGGCTGGACTTAATACTGGGGTGAAATGAAACAGGAACTGGCGTGGTGAAGAGACGCTTCCATATTTGCTTTGGTGGGTTTTGTTGGTGTGTTTGTGTGTAGGGCTTAGGGCTTCTTGCTGTGACTGATTTGTCCGTTTTGAGGGACTGTCGCCATGAGGATTCAGGTTACGGCTGTATCAGGTGTTCACAAATCTAGGGAAGGGGCTTGTTTTTCCCCTGGTAAAGGCCCCAGTCCTTGTTCCTGCGGTGTCCATAAAGGCAGATGTGCTGGCTGATGTGCACTGAGCCAACACTTACACACTCAGGAGAGACAAGTGCTCGTTTATTCTGCAATTGCACAAGCCCAGGTGCTCATTGCTTTCCCACAAATCAAGCACACCCTCCAGACCTTCCTACCTATGTAAGGACTTCCCAAACCCCTCCTTCCTTACTGTGTGTTTTAGTGATCCTCCCATGCCACCAAAGTGGAGGAGACTTGATCTCGAAGGGAAGGGCTCCGGAGCAGACGCTTGTGTCGGAGCACCTTGCCTAGAAGAGAAGCGCGGCAAAAGCCGCCATGCAAGACAGTGCAGGGAGCGAGAGGCAGCCCCAGCGGCGACCCCCGTGCGGGCAGCGCAGAGCCCCGGGCCGGAGGCGGCTCTGACCGAACGCGGGCGGAGCCGGCAGGGCAGGCGGCAACGCAAATCCACCCCCAGGGAACGCGGCCGTTCGGGAACGCGGGCGAACAGGGCGTGGCCCGGCCGTTAGCGCGACCGTTAGCGCAGGCGAACAGGGCGTGGCCCGGCCGTTAGCGCGGCCGTTAGCGAGGCTATTACCGCGGCCGTTAGCGCGGCAAGGTGTAGGGAGTCTCCTCCCGGCTCAGGAAGAGAGCTCTCCCCCCCGGCTCTTCCATGAGTGGGAATTCAGGCAAAGCCATGGTGTCTACTCGGCAGAAAACCTCCGCCAGAAAGACTGTGGGGATGCAGACTGAACCGCCACAGAAACACGCTGCAGTCCAGGTCTGTGGCTGTGGGGAGTGTCTGAGCCTCTCCATGTTACCGGGGAGTAACAAAAATAACACCTGCGTTAGGTGTGAGCAGGTGGACGACCTGCTTAGCCTGGTGGTGGAGCTGAAGGAGCAGGTGGAAAGGCTAAAGACCATCAGAGAGTGTGAGAAAGAAATACACTGGTGCAACCACTTGCTGCAGTTATCCCAGGGAGTGCACTCAGATAACCTCCCAGTTCGATCTGAACTTCCACTGCCCCCTTGCCATAGAGCGGAGGGGGAGAATTAGCAGTATCAAGCCAAGGACAAGAATGGGAACATGTCCCTGTTCGAAGTGGCAGGAGGGCCTTTTCCTGGCCAACCTCGCCCCCGCGAGTGGCCACATCCAACAGGTATGAGGCCCTGGAACTTGAGGGCCTGACAGATGAGGACCAAGGCCGATCTAGGGGGCTGCCTAGGGTGAGGCAGTCAACTCCACACCTTAAGACTGCCCCCACTAAGGAGAAAAGGAGCACCTGAAAGAGGCGACGTACGGTTGTCATGGGTGACTCCCTGCTGCAGGGCACGGAGGTACCGATCTGTAGAGCCTGACCCCTTGTCAGGGGCCTGCCAGGGGCTCAGATAAGGGATGTTGCAGAGAGACTGCCAAGACTTGTCCAAGCATCTGACTATCATCCCCTGTTAGTGTTTCATGTAGGTGCAAACAATGTCATGGGGAAACTGAGTAAAAATAAGCGAGATTTCAGAGCCCTAGGGATAGCAATCAAAGGTCTGGGTGCCCAGGTTGTGCTATCCTCTGTTCTGCCAGTGTGGGGAATAGATATGAGGAGGAAAAAGTGCATATTACCCATAACACTGAGTGACCTCTGTGTGCTGTCAGAGCCTGTCACTTGTGCAAAGGGTGAGACTGGCAGCAGTGGCATCCTTGATGGATCCTGGATGGGTTGGCCCTAGGAAGAGGTAGCTGTGGCAGGCTGGCGCTTCAGCAAAGTGCCGGGATGGAGAGCGGAGAGCGAGGCCAGAGGCTGTACTTAATGCTGGGGTGAAACGACTCAGGAACTGGCGTGGTGAAGAGACACTTCCATTTTTGCTTTGGTGTGTTTTGTTGGTGTGTTTGTGTGTAGGGCTTAGGGCTTCTTGCTGTGGTTGATTTGTCTTTTTTGAGGGACTGTCACCATGAGGATGCAGGTTATGGCTGTATCAGGTGTTCACAAATGTAGGGAAGGGGCTTGCTTTTCCCCTGGCGAAAGGCCCCAGTCCTTGTTCCTCCGGTGTCCAAAAAGGCAGATGTGCTGCCTGATGTGCACTGAGCCAGCACTAACACTCTCAGGAGAGACAATTGGTGGTTTATTCCGGAATTGCACAAGCCCAGGTACTCATTGCTTTCCCACAAATCAAGCACACCCTCCAGACTTTCCTGCCTATGTAACAACTGTCTAAGTACCTCCTTCCTTGCTGTCTAGTGTAATGATCCTCCCATGCAACCAAAGTGGAAGAGACAAGAGGAGACAGCTGTCCTGCTGGAGAAGGAGGAAGAATAGAAAGAGGCACTGATGAGCAAATCATGATTCTGGAGGTAGAGGCTGAGGAGGAAAAGGTGAAAGAAAAGGAGCAATGCGGGTTAATTAGCAGATAGTCTTGACATGGTAGGTGGAGGAAGAGGAGGGTAAGGCGCAGGGGGAGGCGGAGGGGGTGCAGGAGGAGGGGGAACATTTGTGTCTTCAGTCCTTTGTGCTGGGCTCCTTCCTTCTGGCCCAGGCTTTTGCTGGGGAGGGCCCTGCTGGCTTGGCTGGCTCTGGTTGTGGCAGGAGTAGGGGCCACCTTGGCCTAGCAGTGGGACAGCTGGTTCCCTCCTGGTGGCTCTGCCGAGGCAGGCCCAGCTCCCACAGGCACTCGGGTGGCAGCTCAGGGTATTGTGTCATCATAGCGCTCATGTAGGGTGATGTTCAATATAAGGTGATGCGCAGTGCATGTTGGTGCGGGTTGCCCCTGCCCTGGGGAGAGAAGAAGCCTCTTGCTGTGGAAGAGCTGACCTCCCTCTTGTAGGTGAGGCCTGGGTGGCCTCTGTGTGCTGTCAGAGCCTGTCTCTTGTGCCAAGGGTGAGCCTGGCAGCAGTGGCATCCTTGATGGAGCCTGGATGGCTTGGCCCTAGGAAGTGGTAGCTGTGGCAGGCTGGCACTTCAGCGACAGTGTCGGGATGGAGAGCAGAGAGAGAGGCCAGAGGCTGTACTTAATGCTGGGGTGAAAGGACTCAGGAACTGGCGTGGTGAAGAGACGCTTCCATATTTGCTTTGGTGGGTTTTGTTGGTGTATTTGTGTGTAGGGCTTTGGGATTCTTCCTGTGGTTGATTTGTCTGTTTTGAGGGATTGTTGCCATGAGGTTTCAGGTTATGGCTGTATCAGGTGTTCACAAATGTAGGGAAGTGGCTTGCTTTTCCCCTGGCAAAAGGCCCTAGTCCTTGCTCCTCCGGTGTCCAAAAAGGCAGCTGTGTTGCCCGATGTGCACTGATCCAACACTTGCACACTCAGGAGAGACCATTGGTGGTTTATTCCGGAATTGCACGAGTCCAGGTAATCGGTGCTTTCCCACAAATCAAGCATACCCTCCAGACTTTCCTAGCTACTTAAGGACTTCCCAAATACATCCTTCCTTACTGTCTGTTTTAGTGATCCTCCCATGCCACCAAAGAGGAGGAGAGTAGAGGAGACCTCTGTCCTACTGGAGAGGGAGGAAGAACACAAAGAGGCACTGATGATCAAATCATGGTGCTGGAGGTAGAGGCTGAGGAGGAAAAGATGAAAGAAAAGGAGCAATCTGGGTTAATTAGAAGATAGTCTTGACATGGGAAGAGGAAGAAGAGGAGGGTAAGGTGCAGGGGGAGGCGGAGGGGGTGCAGGAGGAGGGGGAACATTTGTGTCTTCAGTCCTTTGTGCTGGGCTCCTTCCTTCTGGCCCAGGCTTTTGCTGGGGAGGGCTGTGCTGGCTTGGCTGGCTCTGGTTGTGGCAGGAGTAGGGGCCACCTTGGCCTAGCAGTGGGACAGCTGGTTCCCTCCTGGTGGCTCTGCCGAGGCAGGCCCAGCTCCCACAGGCAGTCGGGTGGCAGCTCAGGATATTGTGTCATCATAGTGCTCATGTAGGTTGATGTTCAATATAAGGTGATGTGCAGTGCATGTTGGTGCGGGTTTCCCCTGCCCTGGGAGAGAAGAAGACTCTTGCTGTGGAAGAGCTGACCTCCCTCTTGTAGGTGAGGCCTGGGTGGCCTCTATGTGCAGTCAGAGCCTGTCTCTTGTGCCAAGGGTGAGCCTGGCAGCAGTGGCATCCTTGATGGAGCCTGGATGGGTTGTCCCTAGGAAGTGGTAGCTGTGGCAGGCTGGCGCTTCAGCGACAGTGCCGGCATGGAGAGTGGAGAGCGAGGCCAGAGGCTGAACTTAGTATTGGGGTGAAATGACTCAGGAGCTGATGTGGTGAAGAGACACTTCCATATTTGCTTTGGTGTGTCTTGTTGGTGTGTTTGTGTGTAGGGCTTAGGGCTTCTTCCTGTGGTTGATTTGTCTGTTTTGAGGAACTGTCACCATGAGGATGCAGGTTACGGCTGTATCAGGTGTTCACAAATGTAGGAAGGGGCTTTTTTTTTCCCCTGGCGAAAGGCCCCAGTCCTTGTTCCTCCGGTGTCCAAAAAGGCAGATGTGTTGCCGGATGTGCACTGAGCCAACACTAAGACCCTCGGGAGAGACCATTGGTGGTTTATTCCGGAATTACACGAGCCCAGGTAATCGGTGCTTTCCCACATATCAAGCACACCCTCCAGACTTTCCTTCCTATTTAAGGACTTCCCAAATACATCCTTCCTTACTGTCTGTTTTAGTGATCTCCCATGCAACCAAAGTGCAGGAGAGTAGTGGAGACCTCTGTCCTACTGGAGAAGGAGGAAGAACACAAAGAGGCACTGATGAGCAAATCATGGTTCTGGAGGTAGAGGCTGAGGAGGAAAAGATGAAAGAAAGGGAGCAATCTGGGTTAATTAGCAGACAGTCTTGACATGGGAGGAGGAGGAAGAGGAGGAGGTAGAGGAAGGTGAGGTGCAGGGGGAGGCAGAGGAGGTGCAGGAGGAGGGGGAGCATTTGTGTCTTCAGTCCTTTGTGCTGGGCTCCTTCCTTCTGGCCCAGGGTTTTGCTTGGAAGGGCCGTGCTGGCTTGGCTGGCTCTGGTTGTGGCAGGAGTAGGGGCCACCTTGGCCTAGCAGTGGGACAGCTGGTTCCCTCCCAGTGGCTCTGCCGAGGCCGGCCCAGCTCCCACAGGCACTCGGGTGGCAGCTCAGGATATTGTGTCATCATAGTGCTCATGTAGGTTGATGTTCAATATAAGGTGATGTGCAGTGCATGTTGGTGCGGGTTGCCCCTGCCCTGGGGAGAGAAGAAGCCTCTTGCTGTGGAAGAGCTGACCTCCCTCTTGTAGGTGAGGCCTGGGTGGCCTCTGTGTGCAGTCAGAGCCTGTCGCTTGTGCCAAGGGTGAGCCTGGCAGCAGTGGCATCCTTGATGGAGCCTGGATGGGTTGTCCCTAGGAAGTGGTAGCTGTGGCAGGCTGGCACTTCAGCGCCAGTGTCGGGATGGAGAGCGGAGAGCGAGGCCAGAGGCTGTACTTAATGCTGGGGTGAAATGACTCAGGAACTGGTGTGGTGAAGAGACACTTCCATTTTTGCTTTGTTGGTGTGTTTTGTTGGTGTTTGTGTGTAAGGCTTTGTGCTTCTTCCTGTGGTTGATTTGTCCTTTTGAGGGATTTTTATGGCTGTATCAGGTGTTCGCAAATGTAGGAAGGGGCTTGTTCTTCCCCTGGCAAAACGCCCTAGTCCTTGTTCCTGCGGTGTCCAAAAAGGCAGATATGTTGCCTAATGTGCACTGAGTCAACACTAAGACCCTCGGGAGAGACCATTGATGCTTTATTCCGGAATTACATGAGCCCAGGTAATCGGTGCTTTCCCACAAATCAAGCACACCCTCCAGACTTTCCTACCTATTTAAGGACTTCCCAAATACATCCTTCCTTACTGTCTGTTTTAGTGATCTCCCATGCAACCAAAGTGCAGGAGAGTAGAGGAGACCTCTGTCCTACTGGAGAAGGAGGAAGAACACAAAGAGGCACTGATGAGCAAATCATAATTCTGGAGGCCAGAGGCTGAGGAGGAAAAGATAAAAGAAAAGGAGCAATCTGGGTTAATTAGCAGACAGTCTTGACATGGGAGGAGGAGGAAGAGGAAGAGGAAGGTAAGGTGCAGGGAGAGGTGGTGGAGGAGCAGGTGGAAGAAGAGGAAAAGACAGAGGAGGATACAGAGGAGGTGCAGGAGGAGGGGGAGCGTTTGTGGCTTCAGTCCTTTGTGCTGGGCTCCTTCCTTCTGGCCCAGGGTTTTGCTGGGAAGGGCTGTGCTGGCTTGGCTGGCTCTGGTTGTGGCAGGAGTAGGGGCCACCTTGGCCTAGCAGTGGGACAGCTGGTTCCCTCCCGGTGGCTCTGCCGAGGCAGGCCCAGCTCCCACAGGCACTCAGGTGGCAGCTCAGGATATTGTGTCATCATAGTGCTCATGTAGGTTGATGTTCAATATAAGGTGATGCGCAGTGCATGTTGGTGCGGGTTTCCCCTGCCCTGGGAGAGAAGAAGACTCTTGCTGTGGAAGAGCTGACCTCCCTCCTATAGGTGAGGCCTGGGTGGCCTCTGTGTGCTGTCAGAGCCTGTCTCTTGTGCAAAGGGTGAGACTGGCAGCAGTGGCATCCTTGATGGAGCCTGGATGGGTTGTCCCTAGGAAGTGGTAGCTGTGGCAGGCTGGCGCTTCAGCGACAGTGCCGGCATGGAGAGTGGAGAGCAAGGCCAGAGGCTGTACTTAATGCTGGGGTGAAACGACTCAGGAACTGATGTGGTGAAGAGACGCTTCCATTTTTGTTTGGCGGTGTGTTTGTGTTCAGGGCTTAGGGCTTCTTCCTGTGACTGATTTGTCCATTTTGAGGGATTGTTGCCATGAGGTTTCAGGTTATGGCTGTATCAGGTGTTCACAAATGTAGGGAAGGGGCTTGTTTTTCCCCTGGCGAAAGGCCCTAGTCCTTGCTCCTCCAGTGTCCAAAAAGGCAGCTGTGTTGCTTGATGTGCACTGAGCCAACACTTGCACACTCTGGAGAGATCATTGCTGGTTTATTTCGGAATTGCAAGAGCCCAGGTACTTACTCCTTTCTCACAAATCAAGCACACCCTCCAGACTTTCCTACCTATGTAAGGACTTCCCAAATACATCCTTCCTTACTGTCTGTTTTAGTGATCCTCCCATGCAACCGAAGGGGAGGAGACTAGAGGAGACCTCTGTCCTACTAGAGAAGAAGGAAAGATAGAAAGAGGCGCTGATGAGCAAATCATAGTGCTGGAGGTTGAGGCTGAGGAGGAAAGGGTGAAAGAAAAGGAGCAATCTGGGTTAATTAGCAGATAGTCTTGACATGGGTGGAGGAGGAAGGGGAGGAGGAGGTGGCAGAGAGGAATACAACCTTCATACACTTCTTGGTTAATGGTTTACATACTATTATAATATTGCTTCGTCTTTTTGACCAATGTGCATGACTTTGGTATAATGAAGACAGATCACTTAAGCATTCACCAATCTTTGGTTTTCATGCTGAGTTGACAATGTGTATAAAGATTTATCCAAAATTAGGTAGTTATGACTAATTTATGTGACTTATTTACCTGCATTTGCGGGATGTCATTGTAAAAGAATGTGAACTCTCTATTTTAGTGAGCCTGCCATGCAACCAAGCTAAAGGAGATCTCTGTTCTGCTAAGTGTTTTTGCGGATGGGCTCAGGATTCGGCAATAATCATACAAAAGGAGGTGGCTACATGAAACATTTATTCAGGTGAAACAGAGAAGGAAAGTAGATAGCTACTCACAAGCTAAAACTTGCCAGCAGGATACTGAGCCCGAACATCCTCTGGAGTTGGTGGATTAGAGGATTGCTGACAGGCTCTTAACTTGATGGGCGTCCCCACAGAGACAACGTAGGCCATAGTGTTAGGAGTCCCCCCTTTCTCCCCACACTGTCTTTTTATGCCTGGTTCATCCTGCCCCATAGGGCCCATACATGCCAGGAGGCAGGCTGGGGGGAGGACACACTCCACCTTCAGTCATGTAACCTTCCCTTCTGGGCATGCAGGTGCGCATACCAGTGGGGAATCCCAGCCCTCAGTCTGAGGGTCCTGCTTTCCTCATCTTCCTCCTCCTTCTTGGGTATTTGACCTTCACAGCTAGTTTGGAGGCCATCTGCAGTTAAGTTGGCTAGAAGCCCAGTCGAGCAGCCACCTTCAACTGATTTTGGAGGCGGTCAGCTGTGAACCTGGCTGTGCAGCTTCCTCTTTGTTCCTTATTGCTCAGCCCAGGTGGGCAAACCCCCTGGGAGGGGGTTGCCTTCATTTTCAAGAAATTCTGTTTTCACCTTCTCAGGGATTATTTTGATTCTTGGCTGCCCTGTCTCAACGCCATCTAAGGTGATCCATAGGGACCCTCTTCTACTCCGGATCTCCAGCTATGGCAGTGGTTACCGCCTGGGAATCATCGGCAGCCCTTATTTCAGCCATTATGGGGATGTGAGTGTCTGGTGGAATGCACCACACTCTTCTCCCAAGAAATCCCTTGAAAAGCCTTTCGGCTGGTGCAACTTGGTACACATGGACAATGGTTACCAGTGAGGGTAAGGGGTGTCGACTCTTTGGTTAGCCCTCTATTGCTGAGTACTCTCATAGCTTCATGTGGATGATCTACCCACTTAATATATTTCCCACCCCCAACCTCCCTAACTGCTGTTTCAATAGACAGTTCATACATTCCACCAGACCAGCCCCTTGAGGGTGATACGGCAGGTGATACGTCCAGGTGATGTGATGATCGCTCATCCACTGTGTCACCTGCTTATTTTTAAAGTGAGATCCATTATCCAATTCTATCTCTAGGGGTAGGGGTACCGTAATGCAACTCTATGGTTTCTAGGCACCTAATAGTTGTGTGCACATTGGCATACTGTCTGATGGTGGCCACCATGGGGCCTAAGTAAGCATCCATTGCCACACATATGTAACGTCGTCTTTGGTATTCTGGGAGTGGACTGATATAATCCATCTGCCAAACCTCTCCTCCCACCATTGCCCATTTTATACAGCCTAAAGGTTGCGAGAACACCTCCCTCTGTTTTAACGAGGTGCACGTCTCACAGGCAGCAATTATTGCTTATAATATATTCTGAAACAACTGGATGCTTCATTGCTGAGCCCAGGATATAGTGGCCTCTCGCCCCCCCATGACCTCTTTTCTCATGGGCCCACCATGCCATGGCCTGTTCCTCTGTAATGCTCACTTCTACCCTTTGGATTTTCTGCTGCCACATTTCCAAATGCAGTTTCCGTAACCTGAGTCGTATGTGTGTCCACATGGAAAAACCATACATCCCTGTCCTGCAGGGCTTTGTCAATTCTGTCCCCAAATTCCTTTCCCCATACTTCTTTTGATCCCACTTGCCATTGATCCTTTTTCCATTTTGGGAGCCAGTGTACGAGCCCTTGTGTTACCGCCCATGAATCAGTATATACATGACAAATGTGCTTAACAGGGATAGCATCAATAGCCTACCAGACCTACCAGTTCAGCTAGTTGACTACTGCTTTTCTCTCCAGTAGTTACCAGTGGAGTCTGTGTAGATGGATTATAGGCCACTGCTTTTCACCTCCCGTGCACGACACTGCTTCCGTCAGTAAACCAGGCCATTCGCCGTTGCTCAGGTGTAAGTTGCTCATAGGGGACTCCCCACTTTCTCATCTGGAAGTTTTCTAGCTGTTGTGGGGGACTATCAGGAACTCCCTTATGCGCTGTGATACCTGCTCATGCAAGGTATGGATAGCATGGGGCCCTGGTTTTGCCCTCTCCTGTGTGCACCACCGCATCTTCATTATGGTGGCTTCTTGAGCATGCCTTATTTTATGGGTACCAACGGGTCCAGTGGCTGAGGAAACCACGGGTGACGGAGTCCATACTATTACCTCATGCCCCAATGTCTGGGCTTTGGTGTCCATGAGGGCCCAGTATACACTCAGAAGTTGTTTCTCAAACATGGTATATCTTCTGCATTGAAGAGCCATCGAGACCAGAAACCCAATGCTCTGCGCCTACCATCTTGCAGTTGACACATACTCCACATTGCCACATTGGCCTCAAGGGATATGTGCATTTCTACTGGTCCAGGTAGGATGTGGTAAAGTTCCATGTATTCCTGGATTAGTAATTTTGATTTATCAAACACTTCTTGCTGGGTTCCATCCCATTCAAACTGGGCTTTCTTCCACATACACTTAAACAGTGGCCTCAAAACATTGGCTAACCCGGGAAGGCAGGCCAGAAACCCACGGTTCCCAAATATTGTTGTATTTGCCATTTAGTTTCTGGGGTGGGCCAATCCTGGATGGAATTTCGTACTTGTTCAGGTATCTTGTGTTTACCGGAATTCCACATCATACCTAAATATTTAACACTAGTAGCTGGTCCCTGTATTTTCTTTGAATTGATAGCCCAATCATTGGCCTTAAGGGCCTGTATGGTGTGTGTTAGTTGCTCATCTACTGTTTCTTGATCTGGTCCTTGTATCAAAATGTCATCAATGTATTGGATCATCTTGATCTGGTCCTTGTATCAAAATGTCATCAATGTATTGGATCATCTGGACCTTTGCTGACCACAACATCCCAGCAGCTTCAAGAGTCCGGTGTATAGCTTGATGGCAGTAGGTCAGGCTATGCTTATATTCCTGTGGCAATCGGATAAATGTATATTGGTTTCCATTCCACGTGAAAGCAAACTGATCCTGTGCTCCTTGAGGTATTGGAATGGTAAAAAACGCATTAGCTATATCAATAACAGCATGCCAGGTCCCGCTATGCCTTTGAATTTTCTGAAGTAGTGTTGCCACTTCTGGGACTGCTGCCGTAATTGGGGGGTGGGTGGCTTTGTTCACACCTCAATAGTCCACCGTCATCCACCAATTACCATCTGACTTCTTGACGGGCCAGATGGGTGAATTAAAGGGTGAATGGGCATATCAAATCACCCTGCTCACCAATAAATCATCCACTGCAGCCTGTATTGCTTCGTTGCCCCTGGGAATTTGGTATTGTCTCAGTTTTACAATCTGAGTGGCCACAGGTATATCAGCCTCTTGTGCAAGTTGGCCTGCTCGTAGCACCCGTGCCATCCACTGTGTGGTCCCAACATTCCATAATATTCCATCAATGTCCAATGACTGGATACAGTACATCAATTCCGAGAATGTATTCATGTGTTCGGGCAGTCATGACCCAAAATGTCCACTGGGGCCAGTTGGCTATTTTTATAGCCAGATCCACATGTTTTCCCTTGGCAGGCTGGTCACCCAAACCCCGAACAGGGGTTACTTCTCCCCTGTGCTTTTCTGAGTTCCTGTGCACTATTGTGACCTCCGCTCCCACGCCCACGAGGGTACGAACCGTTTGTCTATTTTGTTCTGACCAGCGAATGGTACATGTAACGAACGGTCGATCGTGTTGATGAGCAATGTTACATTGGAACCTTCGCACACTGGATGCTTGGCAACCCCTCTATTCTTGTTTCTGGTGTCTGAGCTCCTCCTGAGGGGGAGAAACAGGTTCCAGTCCCTCCTTTGGTCTGAATCGTAACACTGCCACTTTATATCCTCCCACGGGTACAACACTGGTGATCTATTAGCCTCAGACATTATTCCTGAGTATTGCTTGGTCGCCTGAACTGCACGGACGTTATGTCAGTGTGCTAGTTGGTGTAATGCTTCTATTGTTTTCCCATCATTTTCCTGTCTATCAATGCCCTTCTGTAAAAGCAGATGGAAGAGCTGAGCTTGCTGCCTGGATTCCGACCCCGCATTCCCACTCGTCCCTCTTTTCTCACTGTCGCATTTTCCATCCACCTCTAACCCCAAACCTGGAAGGTCCCCCATCCGTTTCATTCTTTTCAGTTACGTTCTCAATAGGGTTTCCTTTTTCTGTCATCAGAACTAGAATTAGATAGGGGCTCCACACTCCTGGGCATCCCTCCAACAACTTATTTCACGTTCCAGGTAACAAAGGTTGTCGCAAATATAATTCTGGACTGTTGTATTCCACTGCAATCTTCATCGCTTCCGCCTTCAACATTTGGCAAGCCTGCCGTAACGTTACCCAGGAAGAGCTACGCGAGGGCCCCTCACAATCATTAATGTACCGATCGGAAAGCCCCTCCGCTATTGCAGCAGTAAGACTCATACCATTTTCATCTACTCTTCGCAGGGCGGACTGTACATGTGTCATTAGTTAACCCCCCCAAACTTCGAGGCATCGACATTGTCAATCCTCGCTTAGTTAGGATCATCCTCATTTAGGTTAGTTCATCCTGTCGCACCGCGTGTCCCAGCCCTGGCAGCAAAGCTTTCCTTCGTATTAGAGGGGCGGCTCGCCTTTTTGATTCATCCCACGATGGGCCCTTCTCCTCTGGTATGAGGACTTCCCCATCTGGTTCGCAAATATCCCCATCCCAAGTTTCCAGGTCCTAGTCAGGGTCGGTGATAATAGTCTGCACCCGGCTCCCCTTCTGTCCCCATTTTCTCCCTCTGCTGTTCTTTACCACTCGTACTGCATATTGTGTTGCCAGTTTAGCACATTTCTCCTCCAGGAGCTCCCTCTGATCGTTGGTCTCCAGCAGAGCCTGCCTCTACACCACTTGGGCGGCTCGAACTGCCTGTAATTGCTCTTGGAGGAGCTGATTCTTCTCCCGTTCCTCCTTTACCTGCCCCGCTAAAATCTTATGCGCATACAGAAGAGCACCTCCCATCTGACCGGCATGTTCCAGTCGGATCGAGTTGTTAGTACAGTCAGTCTCTGCAAACCAACCCCAATATACTGTAACACCACCATGGGGTCCTTCTGGGTCCATGGTTCTGGAGACACCCGGGTGCAGGTCTCCCATCGGTCCCATAGAGCATTCCATGGTTCTGGCCCCCATTCAGGACACTCTCTGGCAGGCGCAGCCTCCTTGCAGTCACCAGTGCTGCCTGCAGCTCTTCCGAAAAAGAAGCGCCGCATATCGCACACAACAAAGACCACAGACCCAAAGAGCACAAACACAATTTCTATCCAGTAGCACAACCTCACCTAGCTATGCATTCCACTAGTGGGTTCCAGCGTTTCAATTGCCGAATCCCATCCTCGTCACCAGTTATGTTGCGGATGGGCTCGGGATTCGGCAATAATCATGCAAAAGGAGGTGGCTACATGAAGCATTTACTCAGGTGAAACAGAGAAGGAAAGTACAGATAGCTACTCACGAGCTAAAACTTGCCAGCAGGATACTGAGCCCGAACACCCTCTGAAGTTGGTGGATTAGAGGGTTGCTGACAGGCTCTTAACTTGGTGGGCGTCCCCACAGAGACAACGTAGGCCATAGTGTTATGAGTTCCCCCCTTCTCCCCACACTGTCTTTTTATGCCTGGTTCATCCTGCCCCATAGGGCCCATACATGCCAGGAGGCAGGCTGGGGGGAGGACAAACTCCACCTTCAGTCATGTAACCTTCCCTCCTGGATCCGCAGGCGCGCATACAAGTGCGGGTTCCCAGCCCTCAGTCTGAGGGTCCTGCTTTCCTCATCTTCTTCCTCCTTCTTGGGTATTTGACCTTCACAGCTAGTTTGGAGGCCATCTGCAGTTAAGCTGGCTAGATGCCCAGTTGAGCAGCCACCTTCAACTGGTTTTGGAGGAGGTCAGCTGTGAACGTGGCTGAGCAGCTGCCTCTGTGTTCCTTATCGCTCAGCCTAGGTGGGAAAGCATATTCTTTCTCAAGGTCTGGATTCTGTTTTGCACAATAGTTATATGACCTTACAGATCATACAAATTTCCACCTCCTGTACATGCCATCCTGTGATCTGTAGAGGTCATAAATAGTCACAAAAACTTCCACCTCTTATACAAGTGTTAACAATGTAAATGATCCTTCAACACTGCAAGGAGGGCTCTGAAGTTGGAGGAACAGAAATCCTCATTATAGCAAGAGCCCAACAGGCTTCAGCAGCAGCAGGCTATGTCTTCTCTAGGAGCTTTTCTCCCTCAAGTAAACGCCTAGGGAGGTGGAGGAGGAGGAGGAGGAGTACATCCCTTTTTACACTGCTTGTGTAGTAATGCATATACAATTATGATTTTGTATAGTCAACATTTTCACTGTTATGCGTGTTCATGTGAAGGGTCCTCACCTGGGTGAGGGTCTTTATGACCAGTGCATGTCACTTTAACTGTTGTAATGAAGGCAGTTCACTTAAGTATACATGCTTTTTGCGTTTACTTGCCGAGTTTGCAATGTAAATTACAATTTTAATTTTGCAATTTTAAAAATGTATACAAAAAGAGGATCGTAATGACCCAGCAGTTGCAGAACGTTCCTGGTTAAAAAATACAAACTCTCTGTTGTAGTAATCCTCCCATCATATCAAAAAATAGCAGAGGTGGAAGAGTGGAAGAGGATGGGAAGGAGGCATAGAGGACTAATACACACTTGAAAGTGATTGGTTAATAGTCTGCGTAGAATTCTAATATTGTTTAATTAACATTTGTCTTTTCCACAGACACATTTGAAGGATGTTGAGCTGGGTCACTCTCTTTTTGACCAGTGTGAGGAAGGCTGTGTAATTGTCGGCAGATCCGTGGTGAGTACAGCAAGAGGCCAAGAAGCCTGAGCATGACGAGGCTGTGTCTTGTGCTGTAGGAGCCATTTTGTCAGAAATGCAAGGCTGAGGAGGCTTGGGATGAAGAAGAGGTGGAAGAAATGAAGGAGGAGGCAGAAGAGGAGGAGGAGGTGAAGGAGGAGGAGGCGGCGGAGGAGGCAGAGGCGGGGGACGAGGAGGAAAAGCCCCTTTCCAGTGGTGTGTTGGTAGTTTACATAGCGTTGTAATAATGTTTGTTTAATATTTTCCCTTTTCTAGAGAGTGGGAGCCTCCCACTGAGGCTCTTTTGCACAGGCTTGAGCATGAGCTGTCCTTGTGTCCTCCTGTAGGAGCGTTTCTCCTGGCAAGAAAAGGCTGAGGAGTGTGAGGATGAGGAAGAAGTTGAGGAGGAGGAGGCGGAAGAGGAGGAGGAGATGGAAGTGGAAGTGGAGGGAGAGGAGGAGGCAAATAGGAGGAGGACGTGGAGGAAGAGGTACAGGAGGCAGAAGAAGAGGCGTAGGAGGAGGAGGAGGCAGAGCAGTGCGAGGTGGAGGAGGAGGCGGTGCAAGAGGCAGAGGAGGGGGAAGAGGAGGAAAAGCCTCTTGAGAGTGATTGGTTAGTACCTTTGTAAGAGAGTAATAATGTTTTTTGAAGATTTTCCCTTTGCAGAGAATGTGCCAGAGGCACAGAGAATGTTTTCCACAGGCGTGAGCTTCAACAGGCTTTCCCCTCTTCTGTAGGAGCGCTTCTGCGTGCAAGAAAAGCCTGAGAAGGCTTAGGATGAGGAAGAGGTGGAAGAGGCAAAGGAGGAGGCGGAAAAGGAGGAGGTGGTGGAGGAGGAGGCGGAGGAGGAGGAAGGGGAAGAGGCTGAGGCAGAGGAGGAGGAGGCGGAGGAGGAGAAGGCGGGGCAAGAGGAGGAAAAGCCTCTTTTCAGTGATTGGTTGGTAGTTTTCATAAGTGTGTAATAATGTTTATTGAAGATTTTCCCTTTCCAGAGTGTGAGACAAGAGCAGTGAGAATGTTTTCCACAGGCGTGAGCTTCATGAGGCTTCCCCTTCTTCTGTAGGAGCGTTTCTCCCTGCAAGAAAAGGCTGAGAAGGCTTAGGATGAGGAGGAGGTGCAGGAGGAGGTGGTGAAGGCGATGGTGGAGGAGGAGGAAGAGGAGAAGGTGGAGGAGGAGGAAGAGGAGGAGGCGCAAGAGGTGGAGGCGGAGGAGGAGGGGGAAGAGGAGGAGAAACTTCTTTACAGTGATTGGTTAGTAGTTTGCATAGCTTCATATTCTTGCATAGCAAGAAAAGTCTGAGAAGGCTTAGGATGAGGAAGAGGTGGAGGAGGAGGTGGTGAAGGAGATGGCGGAGGAGGTGGAGGAGGAGGAGGCGGAGGAGGAGGCGGGGGAGGAGAAGGCGGCGGAGGAGGCGGAGGCGGGGCAAGAGGAGGAAAAGCCTTTTTACAGTGATTGGTTGGTAGTTTTCATAAGTGTGTAATAATGTTTATTGAAGATTTTCCCTTTCCAGAGTCTGAGAAAACAACAGTGAGAATGTTTTCCACAGGCGTGAGCTTCATGAGGCTTTTCCTTCTTCTGTAGGAGCGTTTCTCCCTGCAAGAAAAGCCTGGGAAGTCTTAGGATGAGGAAGGGGCGGAGGAGGAGGTGGTGGAGGAGGTGGAGGAGGAGGAAGAGGAGGAGGAGGCGGAGGAGGAGGAGGAGGAGGAAGAGGAGGAGGCGACGGAGGAGGAGGTGGCGGAGGAGGAGGCGGAGGAGGAGGAGGCGGAGGAGGAGAAGGCGGCGGAGGAGGCGGAGGCGGGGGAAGAGGTGGAGGAGGAGGTGGTGAAGGAGATGGCAGAGGAGGTGGAGGAGAAGGTGGTGGAGGAGGAGGAGGCGGCGGAGGAGGCGGAGGCGGGGGAAGAGGTGGAAAAGCCTCTTTACACTGATTGGTTAGTAGTTTTTGTAAGAGTGTAATAATGTTTATGTAGGATTTTCCCTTTGCAGAGAGTGAGGCAGAGGCACAGAGAATGTTTTCCGCAGGCCTGAATTTCAGCAGGGTTTCCCCTCTCCCGTAGGAGCACTTCTGCATGCAAGAAAAGCCTGAGAAGGCTTAGGATGAGGAAGAGGTGGAGGAGGAGGCGGAGGAGGAGGCGGAGGAGGAGAAGGCGGCGGAGGAGGCGGAGGCAGGGCAAGAGGAGGAAAAGCCTCTTTTCAGTGATTGGTTGGTAGTTTTCATAAGTGTGTAATAATGTTTATTGAAGATTTTCCCTTTCCAGAGTCTGAGACAACAGCAGTGAGAATGTTTTCCACAGGCCTGAGCTTCATGAGGCTTTTCCTTCTTCTGTAGGAGCGTTTCTCCCTGCAAGAAAAGCCTGGGAAGGCTTAGGATGAGAAAGAGGCGGAGGAGGAGGTGGTGAAGGAGACGGAGGAGGAGGAGGAAGAGGAGGAGGAAGAGGAGGAGGAGGCGGAGGAGGAGGCGGAGGAGGAGGAAGAGGAGGAGGAGGCGGCGGAGGAGGAAGAGGAGGAGGAGGCGGCGGAGGAGGAGGAAGAGGAGGAGGCGGCGGAGGAGGAGGCGGAGGAGGAGGAGGCGGAGGAGGAGGAGGCGGAGGAGGAGGCGGAGGAGGAGGAGGCGGCGGAGGAGGAGGCGGAGGAGGAGGCGGAGGAGGAGGAGGAGAAGGCGGCGGAGGAGGAGGAGGAGGAGGCGGAGGAGGAGGAGGAGGAGGCGGAGGAGGAGGAGGAGGAGGCGGAGGAGGAGGAGGAAGAGGCGGAGGAGGAGGCGGAGGAGGAGGCGGAGGAGGAGGAGGCGGAGGAGGAGGAGGAAGAGGAGGAGGAGGAGGAGGCGGAGGAGGAGGAGGAGGAGAAGGCGGCGGAGGAGGCGGAGGAGGAGGAGGAAGAGGAGGAGGCGGAGGCGTGGGAAGGGTTGGAAAAGCCTCTTTACACTGATTGGTTAGTAGTTTTTGTAAGAGTGTAATAATGTTTATGTAGGGTTTTCCCTTTGCAGAAAGTGAGGCAGAGGCACAGAGAATGTTTTCCGCAGGCCTGAACTTCATCAGGGTTTCCGCTCTCCCGTAGGAGCACTTCTGCATGCAAGAAAAGGCTGAGAAGGCTTAGGATGAGGAAGAGGTGGAGGAGGAGGTGGTGAAGGAGATGACGGAGGAGGTGGAGGAGGAGGTGGTGGAGGAGGAGGCGGAGGAGGAGAAGGCGGCGGAGGAGGCGGAGGCGGGGCAAGAGGAGGAAAAGCCTTTTTACAGTGATTGGTTAGTAGTTTTCATAAGTGTGTAATAATGTTTATTGAAGATTTTCCCTTTCCAGAGTCTGAGACAACAGCAGTGAGAATATTTTCCACAGGCGTGAGCTTCATGAGGCTTTCCCTTCTTCTGTAGGAGCGTTTCTCCCTGCAAGAAAAGCCTGGGAAGGCTTAGGATGAGGAAGAGGCGGAGGAGGAGGTGGTGAAGGAGACGGAGGAGGAGGAGGAAGAGGAGGAGGAGGCGGAGGAGGAGGAGGAAGAGGAGGAGGAGGCGGAGGAGGAGGAGGAAGAGGAGGAGGAGGCGGAGGAGGAGGAGGAAGAGGAGGAGGAGGCGGAGGAGGAGGAAGAAGAGGAGGAGGAGGAAGAGGAGGAGGAGGCGGAGGAGGAGAAGGCGGCGGAGAAGGCGGAGGCGGGGCAAGAGGAGGAAAAGCCTCTTTTCAGTGATTGGTTGGTAGTTTTCATAAGTGTGTAATAATGTTTATTGAAGATTTTCCCTTTCCAGAGTCTGAGACAACAGCAGTGAGAATATTTTCCACAGGCGTGAGCTTCATGAGGCTTTTTCTTCTTCTGTAGGAGCGTTTCTCCCTGCAAGAAAAACCTGGGAAGGCTTAGGATGAGGAAGAGGTGGAGGAGGAGGTGGTGAGGGAGACGGCGGAGGAGGTGGAGGAGGAGGAAGTGGAGGAGGCGCAAGAGGTGGAGGCGGAGGAGGAGGGGGAAGAGGAGGAGAAACTTCTTTACAGTGATTGGTTAGTAGTTTGCATAGCATTGTAATATTTTTTACTTCACGTTTCCTCTTTTTCAGTAAGAGCTTTGAAGGATATTGAGCTGGGTCACGGTCTTATTGGCCAGTGGCCATAGATGAGTTTTGTAGCGAAGAGTGTCCCTGGTGTTACGCGGAAGATGGGTTTTCCTGCCAAGTTTGCAAAGTGTAGAAAGATGTGTGGCAAATGTGTGTAGTTGTGGGGCAGGCTTTGCAGGCCGTCCTTGTTAACCAGTGTGAACTTTGTGTTTTAGTGAGGAAGTCATGGGAAGAGAGTGGAGGAGCCGTGTGTTGTGGTAAATGCAGAGGGCGTAACTGTTCGCTGCGGAGTGCAAGGAAGGCTGCGTAATTGTCGGCAGATCCGTGGTGAGTAGAGCAAGAGGCCAAGAAGCCTGAGCATGACGAGGCTGTGTCTTGTGCTGTAGGAGCCATTTTGTCGGAAATGCAAGGCTGAGGAGGCTTGGGATGAAGAAGAGGTGGAAGAAGCGAAGGAGGATGAGGATGAGGAGGAGGTGAAGGAGGAGGAGGAGGAGGAGGCGGAGGAGGCGGAGGAGGCGGAGGCGGGGGACGAGGAGGAAAAGCCTCTTTCCAGTGGTGTGTTGGTAGTTTACATAGCGTTGTAATAATGTTTGTTTAATATTTTCCCTTTTCTAGAGAGTGGGAGCCTCCCACTGAGGCTCTTTTGCACAGGGTAGAGATGAGCTGTCCTTGTGTCCTCCTGTAGGAATGTTTCTCCTGGCAAGAAAAGGCTGAGGAGTGTGAGGACGAGGAAGAAGTTGAGGAGGAGGAGGCGGAAGAGGAGGAGGAGCTGGAAGTGGAAGTGGAGGGAGAGGCGGAGGCAAGTAGGAGGAGGAGGTGGAGGAAGAGGTAGAGGAGGCAGAAGAGGAGGCATAGGAGAAGGAAGAGGCAGAGCAGTGCGAGGTGGAGAAGGAGGCGGTGCAAGAGGCAGAGGAGGGGGAAGAGGAGTAAAAGCCTCTTGAGAGTGATTGGTTAGTAGCTTTTGTAAGAGTGTAATAATGTTTCTTGAAGATTTTCCCTTTGCAGAGAATGTGCCAGAGGCACTGAGAATGTTTTCCACAGGCGTGAGCTTCAGCAGGCTTTCCCATTCTGTAGGAGCGCTTCTGCGTGCAAGAAAAGCCTGAGAAGGCTTAGGATAAGGAAGAGGTGGAAGAGGCAAAGGAGGAGGCGGAAAAGGCGGAGGTGGAGGCGGCGGAGGAGGAGGCGGAGGAGGAGGAAGGGGAAAAGGCTGAGGCGGTGGAGGAGGAGGCGTAGGCAGGGCAAGAGGAGGAAAAGCCTTTTTACAGTGATTGGTTAGTAGTTTTCATAAGTGTGTCATATTGTTTATGTAGGATTTTCCTTTTGCAGAAAGTGAGGCAGAGGCACAGAGAATGTTTTCGGCAGGCCTGAACTTCAGCAGGGTTTCGCCTCTCCCGTAGGAGCACTTCTGCATGCAAGAAAAGTCTGAGAAGGCTTAGGATGAGGAAGAGGTGGAGGAGGAGGTGGTGAAGGAGATGGCGGAGGAGGTGGAGGAGGAGGAGGCAGAGGAGGAGAAGGCGGCGGAGGAGGCGGAGGCGGGGCAAGAGGAGGAAAAGCCTCTTTTCAGTGATTGGTTGGTAGTTTTCGTAAGTGTGTACTAATGTTTATTGAAGATTTTCCCTTTCCAGAGTCTGAGACAACAGCAGTGAGAATGTTTTCCACAGGCGTGAGCTTCATGAGGCTTTTCCTTCTTCTGTAGGAGCGTTTCTCCCTGCAAGAAAAGGCTGAGAAGGCTTAGGATGAGGAAGAGGCGGAGGAGGAGGTGGTGAAGGAGACGGAGGAGGAGGAGGAAGAGGAGGAGGAGGCGGAGGAGGGGGAAGAGGAGGAGGAGGCGGAGGAGGAGGAAGAGGAGGAGGAGGCGGCGGAGGCGGCGGCGGAGGAGGCGGCGGCGGCGGAGGAGGAGGCGGAGGAGGAGGAGGCGGCGGAGGAGGAGGCGGAGGAGGAGGCGGAGGAGGAGGAGGAGAAGGCGGCGGAGGAGGAGGAGGAGGAGGAGGAGGAAGAGGAGGAGGAGGAGGAGGAGGAAGAGGAGGAGGAGGAGGAGGCGGAGGCGGAGGAGGCGGAGGAGGAGGAGGCGGAGGAGGAGGAGGCGGAGGAGGAGGCGGAGGAGGAGGAGGCGGAGGAGGAGGAGGAGGAGGAAGAGGAGGAGGAGGAGGAGGCGGCGGCGGAGGAGGAGGAGGAGAAGGAAGAGGAGGAGGCGGAGGCGTGGGAAGGGTTGGAAAAGCCTCTTTACACTGATTGGTTAGTAGTTTTTGTAAGAGTGTAATAATGTTTATGTAGGATTTTCCCTTTGCAGAAAGTGAGGCAGAGGCACAGAGAATGTTTTCCGCAGGCCTGAACTTCATCAGGGTTTCCGCTCTCCCGTAGGAGCACTTCTGCATGCAAGAAAAGCCTGAGAAGGCTTAGGATGAGGAAGAGGTGGAGGAGGAGGTGGTGAAGGAGATGACGGAGGAGGTGGAGGAGGAGGTGGTGGAGGAGGAGGCGGAGGAGGAGAAGGCGGCGGAGGAGGCGGAGGCGGGGCAAGAGGAGGAAAAGCCTTTTTACAGTGATTGGTTAGTAGTTTTCATAAGTGTGTAATAATGTTTATTGAAGATTTTCCCTTTCCAGAGTCTGAGACAACAGCAGTGAGAATATTTTCCACAGGCGTGAGCTTCATGAGGCTTTTTCTTCTTCTGTAGGAGCGTTTCTCCCTGCAAGAAAAGCCTGGGAAGGCTTAGGATGAGGAAGAGGCGGAGGAGGAGGTGGTGAAGGAGACGGAGGAGGAGGAGGAAGAGGAGGAGGAGGCGGAGGAGGAGGAGGAAGAGGAGGAGGAGGCGGAGGAGGAGGAGGAAGAGGAGGAGGAGGCGGAGGAGGAGGAGGAAGAGGAGGAGGAGGCGGAGGAGGAGGAAGAAGAGGAGGAGGAGGAAGAGGAGGAGGAGGCGGAGGAGGAGAAGGCGGCGGAGAAGGCGGAGGCGGGGCAAGAGGAGGAAAAGCCTCTTTTCAGTGATTGGTTGGTAGTTTTCATAAGTGTGTAATAATGTTTATTGAAGATTTTCCCTTTCCAGAGTCTGAGACAACAGCAGTGAGAATATTTTCCACAGGCGTGAGCTTCATGAGGCTTTTTCTTCTTCTGTAGGAGCGTTTCTCCCTGCAAGAAAAGCCTGGGAAGGCTTAGGATGAGGAAGAGGTGGAGGAGGAGGTGGTGAGGGAGACGGCGGAGGAGGTGGAGGAGGAGGAAGTGGAGGAGGCGCAAGAGGTGGAGGCGGAGGAGGAGGGGGAAGAGGAGGAGAAACTTCTTTACAGTGATTGGTTAGTAGTTTGCATAGCATTGTAATATTTTTTACTTCACGTTTCCTCTTTTTCAATAAGAGCTTTGAAGGATATTGAGCTGGGTCACGGTCTTATTGGCCAGTGGCCATAGCTGAGTTTTGTAGCGAAGAGTGTCCCTGGTGTTACGCGGAAGATGGGTTTTCCTGCCAAGTTTGCAAAGTGTAGAAAGATGTGTGGCAAATGTGTGTAGTTGTGGGGCAGGCTTTGCAGGCCGTCCTTGTTAACCAGTGTGAACTTTGTGTTTTAGTGAGGAAGTCATGGGAAGAGAGTGGAGGAGCCGTGTGTTGTGGTAAATGCAGAGGGCGTAACTGTTCGCTGCGGAGTGCAAGGAAGGCTGCGTAATTGTCGGCAGATCCGTGGTGAGTAGAGCAAGAGGCCAAGAAGCCTGAGCATGACGAGGCTGTGTCTTGTGCTGTAGGAGCCATTTTGTCGGAAATGCAAGGCTGAGGAGGCTTGGGATGAAGAAGAGGTGGAAGAAGCGAAGGAGGATGAGGATGAGGAGGAGGTGAAGGAGGAGGAGGAGGAGGAGGCGGAGGAGGCGGAGGAGGCGGAGGCGGGGGACGAGGAGGAAAAGCCTCTTTCCAGTGGTGTGTTGGTAGTTTACATAGCGTTGTAATAATGTTTGTTTAATATTTTCCCTTTTCTAGAGAGTGGGAGCCTCCCACTGAGGCTCTTTTGCACAGGGTAGAGATGAGCTGTCCTTGTGTCCTCCTGTAGGAATGTTTCTCCTGGCAAGAAAAGGCTGAGGAGTGTGAGGACGAGGAAGAAGTTGAGGAGAAGCTGGAAGTGGAAGTGGAGGGAGAGGCGGAGGCAAGTAGGAGGAGGAGGTGGAGGAAGAGGTAGAGGAGGCAGAAGAGGAGGCATAGGAGAAGGAAGAGGCAGAGCAGTGCGAGGTGGAGGAGGAGGCGGTGCAAGAGGCAGAGGAGGGGGAAGAGGAGTAAAAGCCTCTTGAGAGTGATTGGTTAGTAGCTTTTGTAAGAGTGTAATAATGTTTCTTGAAGATTTTCCCTTTGCAGAGAATGTGCCAGAGGCACTGAGAATGTTTTCCACAGGCGTGAGCTTCAGCAGGCTTTCCCATTCTGTAGGAGCGCTTCTGCGTGCAAGAAAAGCCTGAGAAGGCTTAGGATGAGGAAGAGGTGGAAGAGGCAAAGGAGGAGGCGGAAAAGGCGGAGGTGGAGGCGGAGGAGGAGGCGGAGGAGGAGGAAGGGGAAGAGGCTGAGGCGGTGGAGGAGGAGGCGGAGGAGGAGAAGGCGGTGGAGGAGGCGGAGGCAGGGCAAGAGGAGGAAAAGCCTTTTTACAGTGATTGGTTAGTAGTTTTCATAAGTGTGTAATAATGTTTATTGAAGACTTTCCCTTTCCAGAGTCTGAGACAACAGCAGTGAGAATGTTTTCCACAGGCGTGAGCTTCATGAGACTTTTCCTTCTTCTGTCGGAGCGTTTCTCCCTGCAAGAAAAGCCTGGGAAGACTTAGGATGAGGAAGAGGCGGAGGAGGAGGTGGTGAAGGAGGCGGAGGAGGAGGAGGCGGAGGAGGAGGAGGCGGAGGAGGAGGAGGAGGAGGCGGAGGAGGAGGAGGCGGAGGAGGAGGAGGCGGAGGAGGAGGAGGCGGAGGAGGAGGAGGAGGCGGCGGCGGAGGAGGAGGCGGCGGAGGAGGCGGCGGCGGCGGAGGAGGAGGAGAAGGCGGCGGAGGAGGCGGAGGCGGGGGAAGAGTTGGAAAAGCCTCTTTACACTGATTGGTTAGTAGTTTTCTTAAGAGTGTCATAATGTTTATGTAGGATTTTCCCTTTGCAGAAAGTGAGGCAGAGGCACAGAGAATGTTTTCCGCAGGCCTGAACTTCATCAGGGTTTCCGCTCTCCCGTAGGAGCACTTCTGCATGCAAGAAAAGGCTGAGAAGGCTTAGGATGAGGAAGAGGTGGAGGAGGAGGTGGTGAAGGAGATGACGGAGGAGGTGGAGGAGGAGGTGGTGGAGGAGGAGGCGGAGGAGGAGAAGGCGGCGGAGGAGGCGGAGGCGGGGCAAGAGGAGGAAAAGCCTTTTTACAGTGATTGGTTAGTAGTTTTCATAAGTGTGTAATAATGTTTATTGAAGATTTTCCCTTTCCAGAGTCTGAGACAACAGCAGTGAGAATATTTTCCACAGGCGTGAGCTTCATGAGGCTTTTTCTTCTTCTGTAGGAGCGTTTCTCCCTGCAAGAAAAGCCTGGGAAGGCTTAGGATGAGGAAGAGGCGGAGGAGGAGGTGGTGAAGGAGACGGAGGAGGAGGAGGAAGAGGAGGAGGAGGCGGAGGAGGAGGAGGAAGAGGAGGAGGAGGCGGAGGAGGAGGAGGAAGAGGAGGAGGAGGCGGAGGAGGAGGAGGCGGAGGAGGAGAAGGCGGCGGAGAAGGCGGAGGCGGGGCAAGAGGAGGAAAAGCCTCTTTTCAGTGATTGGTTGGTAGTTTTCATAAGTGTGTAATAATGTTTATTGAAGATTTTCCCTTTCCAGAGTCTGAGACAACAGCAGTGAGAATATTTTCCACAGGCGTGAGCTTCATGAGGCTTTTTCTTCTTCTGTAGGAGCGTTTCTCCCTGCAAGAAAAACCTGGGAAGGCTTAGGATGAGGAAGAGGTGGAGGAGGAGGTGGTGAGGGAGACGGCGGAGGAGGTGGAGGAGGAGGAAGTGGAGGAGGCGCAAGAGGTGGAGGCGGAGGAGGAGGGGGAAGAGGAGGAGAAACTTCTTTACAGTGATTGGTTAGTAGTTTGCATAGCATTGTAATATTTTTTACTTCACGTTTCCTCTTTTTCAATAAGAGCTTTGAAGGATATTGAGCTGGGTCACGGTCTTATTGGCCAGTGGCCATAGCTGAGTTTTGTAGCGAAGAGTGTCCCTGGTGTTACGCGGAAGATGGGTTTTCCTGCCAAGTTTGCAAAGTGTAGAAAGATGTGTGGCAAATGTGTGTAGTTGTGGGGCAGGCTTTGCAGGCCGTCCTTGTTAACCAGTGTGAACTTTGTGTTTTAGTGAGGAAGTCATGGGAAGAGAGTGGAGGAGCCGTGTGTTGTGGTAAATGCAGAGGGCGTAACTGTTCGCTGCGGAGTGCAAGGAAGGCTGCGTAATTGTCGGCAGATCCGTGGTGAGTAGAGCAAGAGGCCAAGAAGCCTGAGCATGACGAGGCTGTGTCTTGTGCTGTAGGAGCCATTTTGTCGGAAATGCAAGGCTGAGGAGGCTTGGGATGAAGAAGAGGTGGAAGAAGCGAAGGAGGATGAGGAGGAGGTGAAGGAGGAGGAGGAGGAGGAGGCGGAGGAGGCGGAGGAGGCGGAGGCGGGGGACGAGGAGGAAAAGCCTCTTTCCAGTGGTGTATTGGAAGTTTACATAGCGTTGTAATAATGTTTGTTTAATATTTTCCCTTTTCTAGAGAGTGGGAGCCTCCCACTGAGGCTCTTTTGCACAGGGTAGAGATGAGCTGTCCTTGTGTCCTCCTGTAGGAATGTTTCTCCTGGCAAGAAAAGGCTGAGGAGTGTGAGGACGAGGAAGAAGTTGAGGAGGAGCTGGAAGTGGAAGTGGAGGGAGAGGCGGAGGCAAGTAGGAGGAGGAGGTGGAGGAAGAGGTAGAGGAGGCAGAAGAGGAGGCATAGGAGAAGGAAGAGGCAGAGCAGTGCGAGGTGGAGGAGGAGGCGGTGCAAGAGGCAGAGGAGGGGGAAGAGGAGTAAAAGCCTCTTGAGAGTGATTGGTTAGTAGCTTTTGTAAGAGTGTAATAATGTTTCTGGAAGATTTTCCCTTTGCAGAGAATGTGCCAGAGGCACTGAGAATGTTTTCCACAGGCGTGAGCTTCAGCAGGCTTTCCCCTCTTCTGTAGGAGCGCTTCTGCGTGCAAGAAAAGCCTGAGAAGGCTTAGGATAAGGAAGAGGTGGAAGAGGCAAAGGAGGAGGCGGAAAAGGCGGAGGTGGAGGCGGCGGAGGAGGAGGCGGAGGAGGAGGAAGGGGAAGAGGCTGAGGCGGTGGAGGAGGAGGCGTAGGCAGGGCAAGAGGAGGAAAAGCCTTTTTACAGTGATTGGTTAGTAGTTTTCATAAGTGTGTCATATTGTTTATGTAGGATTTTCCTTTTGCAGAAAGTGAGGCAGAGGCACAGAGAATGTTTTTGGCAGGCCTGAACTTCAGCAGGGTTTCGCCTCTCCCGTAGGAGCACTTCTCCCTGCAAGAAAAGCCTGGGAAGGCTTAGGATGAGGAAGAGGCGGAGGAGGAGGTGGTGAAGGAGACGGAGGAGGAGGAGGGAGAGGAGGAGGAGACGGAGGAGGAGGAGGGAGAGGAGGAGGAGGCGGAGGAGGAAGAGGCGGAGGAGGAGGCGGAGGAGGAGGAGGCGGAGGAGGAGGCGGAGGAGGAGGCGGAGGCGGAGGAGGAGGAGGCGGCGGCGGAGGAGGAGGAGGAGGAGGCGGCGGAGGAGGAGGAGGAGGCGGCGGCGGAGGAGGAGGAGGAGGAGGCGGCGGAGGAGGAGGAGAAGGCGGCGGAGGAGGTGGAGGCAGGGCAAGAGGAGGAAAAGCCTCTTTTCAGTGATTGGTTGGTAGTTTTCATAAGTGTGTAATAATGTTTATTGAAGATTTTCCCTTTCCAGAGTCTGAGACAACAGCAGTGAGAATGTTTTCCACAGGCGTGAGCTTCATGAGGCTTTTCCTTCTTCTGTAGGAGCATTTCTCCCTGCAAGAAAAGCCTGGGAAGGCTTAGGATGAGGAAGAGGCGGAGGAGAAGGTGGTTAAGGAGACGGAGGAGGAGGCGGAGGAGGAGGAAGAAGAGGAGGAGGAGGAAGATGAGGAGGAGGCGGAGGAGGCGGAGGAGGCGGAGGAGGCGGAGGAGGCGGAGGAGGTGGAGGAGGAGGAGGAGGTGGAGGAGGAGGCGGAGGAGGAGGCGGAGGCGGGGCAAGAGGAGGAAAAGCCTGTTTTCAGTGATTGGTTCGTAGTTTTCATAAGTGTGTAATAATGTTTATTGAAGATTTTCCCTTTCCAGAGTGTGAGACAACAGCAGTGAGAATGTTTTCCACAGGCGTGAGCTTCATGAGGCTTTTCCTTCTTCTGTAGGAGCGTTTCTCCCTGCAAGAAAAGCCTGGGAAGGCTTAGGATGAGAAAGAGGCGGGGGAGGAGGTGGTGAAGGAGACGGAGGAGGAGGCGGCGGAGGAGGAGGCGGCGGAGGAGGAGGCGGCGGAGGAGGAGGCGGCGGAGGAGGAGGCGGAGGAGGAGGCGGAGGAGGAGGAGGCGGCGGAGGAGGAGGCGGAGGAGGAGGAGGAGAAGGCGGCGGAGGAGGAGGAGGAAGAGGAGGAGGCGGAGGAGGAGGAGGCGGAGGAGGAGGAGGCGGAGGAGGAGGAAGAGGAGGAAGAGGAGGAGGAGGAGGCGGAGGAGGAGGAAGAGGAGGAGGAGGAGGCGGAGGAGGAGGAAGAGGAGGAGGGGGAGGAGGAGGCGGAGGAGGAGGAAGAGGAGGAGGAGGCGGAGGAGGAGGAGGAAGAGGAGGAGGAGGCGGCGGAGGCGGCGGCGGAGGCGGCGGCGGAGGAGGAGGAGGAGAAGGCGGCGGAGGAGGCGGAGGCGGGGGAAGAGGTGGAAAAGCCTCTTTACACTGATTGGTTAGTAATTTTTGTAAGAGTGTAATAATGTTTTTGTAGGATTTTCCCTTTGCAGAAAGTGAGGCAGAGGCACAGAGAATGTTTTCCGCAGGCCTGAACTTCAGCAGGGTTTCCCCTCTCCCGTAGGAGCACTTCTGCATGCAAGAAAAGCCTGAGAAGGCTTAGGATGAGGAAGAGGTGGAGGAGGAGGTGGTGAAGGAGATGGCAGAGGAGGTGGAGGAGAAGGTGGTGGAGGAGGAGGCGGAGGAGGAGAAGGCGGCGGAGGAGGCGGAGGCGGGGCAAGAGGAGGAAAAGCCTCTTTTCAGTGATTGGTTGGTAGTTTTCATAAGTGTGTAATAATGTTTATTGAAGATTTTCCCTTTCCAGAGTCTGAGACAACAGCAGTGAGAATATTTTCCACAGGCGTGAGCTTCATGAGGCTTTTTCTTCTGTAGGAGCGTTTCTCCCTGCAAGAAAAGCCTGGGAAGGCTTAGGATGAGGAAGAGGCGGAGGAGGAGGTGGTGAAGGAGACGGAGGAGGAGGAAGAAGAGGAGGAGGAGGAGGAGGAAGAGGAGGAGGAGGCGGAGGAGGAGGAGGCGGAGGAGGAGGCGGAGGAGGAGGAGGAGAAGGCGGCGGAGGAGGCGGAGGCGGGGGAAGAGGTGGAAAAGCCTCTTTACACTGATTGGTTAGTAGTTTTTGTAAGGGTGTAATAATGTTTATGTAGTATTTTCCCTTTTGTAGAGAGTGAGGCAGAGGCACAGAGAATGTTTTCCGCAGGCCTGAGCTTCAGCAGGGTTTCTCCTCTCCCGTAGGAGCACTTCTGCATGCAAGAAAAGCCTGAGAAGGCTTAGGATGAGGAAGAGGTGGAAGAGGCAAAGGAGGAGGCGGAAAAGGTGGAGGTGGAGGAGGAGGAGGAGGAGGAAGGGGAAGAGGCTGAGGCGGTGGAGGAGGAGACGGAGGAGGAAAAGGCGGCGGAGGAGGTGGAGGCAGGGCAAGAGGAGGAAAAGCCTTTTTACAGTGATTGGTTAGTAGTTTTCATAAGTGTGTAATAATGTTTATTGAAGATTTTCCCTTTCCAGAGTCTGAGACAACAGCAGTGAGAATATTTTCCACAGGCGTGAGCTTCATGAGGCTTTTTCTTCTTCTGTAGGAGCGTTTCTCCCTGCAAGAAAAGCCTGGGAAGGCTTAGGATGAGGAAGAGGCGGAGGAGGAGGTGGTGAAGGAGATGGAGGAGGAGGAGGAAGAGGAGGAGGAGGCGGAGGAGGAGGAGGAAGAGGAGGAGGAGGCGGAGGAGGAGAAGGCGGCGGAGAAGGCGGTGGCGGGGCAAGAGGAGGAAAAGCCTCTTTTCAGTGATTGGTTGGTAGTTTTCATAAGTGTGTAATAATGTTTATTGAAGATTTTCCCTTTCCAGAGTGTGAGACAACAGCAGTGAGAATGTTTTCCACAGGCGTGAGCTTCATGAGGCTTTTCCTTCTTCTGTAGGAGCGTTTCTCCCTGCAAGAAAAGCCTGGGAAGGCTTAGGATGAGGAAGAGGTGCAGGAGGAGGTGGTGAGGGAGACGGCGGAGGAGGTGGAGGAGGAGGAAGTGGAGGAGGCGCAAGAGGTGGAGGCGGAGGAGGAGGGGGAAGAGGCGGAGAAGCTTCTTTACAGTGATTGGTTAGTAGTTTGCATAGCATTGTAATATTGTTTACTTCACGTTTCCTCTTTTTCAATAAGATCTTTGAAGGATATTGTGCTGGGTCACGGTCTTATTGGCCAGTGGCCATAGCTGAGTTTTGTAGCGAAGATTGTCCCTGGTGTTACGCGGAAGATGGGTTTTCCTGCCAAGTTTGCAAAGTGTAGAAAGATGTGTGGCAAATGTGTGTAGTTGTGGGGCAGGCTTTGCAGGCCGTCCTTTTTAACCAGTGTGAACTTTGTGTTTTAGTGAGGAAGTCATGGGAAGAGAGTGGAGGAGCCGTGTGTTGTGGTAAATGCAGAGGGCGTAACTGTTCGCTGCGGAGTGCAAGGAAGGCTGCGTAATTGTCGGCAGATCCGTGGTGAGTAGAGCAAGAGGCCAAGAAGCCTGAGCATGACGAGGCTGTGTCTTGTGCTGTAGGAGCCATTTTGTCGGAAATGCAAGGCTGAGGAGGCTTGGGATGAAGAAGAGGTGGAAGAAGCGAAGGAGGATGAGGATGAGGAGGAGGTGAAGGAGGAGGAGGAGGCGGAGGCGGAGGAGGCAGAGGAGGCGGAGGCGGGGGACGAGGAGGAAAAGCCTCTTTCCAGTGGTGTGTTGGTAGTTTACATAGCGTTGTAATAATGTTTGTTTAATATTTTCCCTTTTCTAGAGAGTGGGAGCCTCCCACTGAGGCTCTTTTGCACAGGGTAGAGATGAGCTGTCCTTGTGTCCTCCTGTAGGAATGTTTCTCCTGGCAAGAAAAGGCTGAGGAGTGTGAGGACGAGGAAGAAGTTGAGGAGGAGGAGGCGGAAGAGGAGGAGGAGCTGGAAGTGGAAGTGGAGGGAGAGGCGGAGGCAAGTAGGAGGAGGAGGTGGAGGAAGAGGTAGAGGAGGCAGAAGAGGAGGCATAGGAGAAGGAAGAGGCAGAGCAGTGCGAGGTGGAGGAGGAGGCGGTGCAAGAGGCAGAGGAGGGGGAAGAGGAGTAAAAGCCTCTTGAGAGTGATTGGTTAGTAGCTTTTGTAAGAGTGTAATAATGTTTCTTGAAGATTTTCCCTTTGCAGAGAATGTGCCAGAGGCACTGAGAATGTTTTCCACAGGCGTGAGCTTCAGCAGGGTTTCCCATTCTGTAGGAGCGCTTCTGCGTGCAAGAAAAGCCTGAGAAGGCTTAGGATGAGGAAGAGGTGGAAGAGGCAAAGGAGGAGGCGGAAAAGGCGGAGGTGGAGGCGGAGGAGGAGGCGGAGGAGGAGGAAGGGGAAGAGGCTGAGGCGGTGGAGTAGGAGGCGGAGGAGGAGAAGGCGGTGGAGGAGGCGGAGGCAGGGCAAGAGGAGGAAAAGCCTCTTTCAGTGATTGGTTGGTAGTTTGCATAAGTGTGTAATAATGTTTATTGAAGATTTTCCCTTCCAGAGTCTGAGACAACAGCAGTGAGAATGTTTTCCACAGGCGTGAGCTTCATGAGGCTTTTCCTTCTTCTGTAGGAGCATTTCTCCCTGCAAGAAAAGCCTGGAAGGCTTAGGATGAGGAAGAGGCGGAGGAGGAGGTGGTTAAGGAGACGGAGGAGGAGGCGGAGGAGGAGGAAGAAGAGGAGGAGGAGCAAGAGGAGGAGGAGGCGGAGGAGGAGGAAGAAGAGGAGGAGGCGGAGTAGGAGGAAGAAGAGGAGTAGGAGGAGGAGGTGAGGAGGTGGAGGAGGAGGAGGAGGTGGAGGAGGAGGCGGAGGAGGAGGAGGAGAAGGCGGCGGAGGAGGCGGAGGCGGGGAAGAGTTGGAAAAGCCTCTTTACACTGATTGGTTAGTAATTTTGTAAGAGTGTAATAATGTTTATGTAGGATTTTCCCTTTGCAGAGAGTGAGGCAGAGGCACAGAGAATGTTTTCGGCAGGCCTGAACTTCAGCAGGGTTCTCCTCTCCCGTAGGAGCACTTCTGCATGCAAGAAAAGCCTGAGAAGCTTAGAATGAGGAAGAGGTGGAGGAGGAGGTGGTGAACGAGATGGCGGAGGAGGTGGAGGAGGAGGTGGTGGAGGAGGAGGCGGAGGAGGAGAAGGCGGCGGAGGAGGCGGAGGCGGGGCAAGAGGAGGAAAAGCTCTTTTCAGTGATTGGTTGGTAGTTTTCATAAGTGTGTAATAATGTTTATTGAAGATTTTCCTTTCCAGAGTCTGAGACAACAGCAGTGAGAATGTTTTCCACAGGCGTGAGCTTCATGAGGCTTTTCCTTCTTCTGTAGGAGCGTTCTCCCTGCAAGAAAAGCTGGGAACGCTTAGGATGAGGAAGAGGCGGAGGAGGAGGTGGTGAAGGAGACGGAGGAGGAAGAGGAGGAGGAGGCGGAGGAGGAGAAGAAGAGGAGGAGGACGAAGAGAAGGAGGAGGCGGAGGAGGAGGAAGAAGAGGAGGGGGAGGAGGAAGAGGAGGAGGAGGCGGAGGAGGAGGAGGCGGAGGAGGAGGAAGAAGAGGAGGAGGAGGAAGAAGAGGAGGAGGAGGAAGAGGAGGAGTAGGCGGAGGAGTAGGAAGAAGAGGAGGAGGTGGAGGAGGAGGAGAGGCGGAGGAGGAGGAGGAGAAGGCGGCGGAGGAGGCGGAGGCGGGGGAAGAGGTGGAAAAGCCTCTTTAGACTGATTGGTTGGTAGTTTTCTTAAGAGTGTAATAATGTTTATGTAGGATTTTCCCTTTGCAGAAAGTGAGGCAGAGGCACAGAGAATGTTTTCGGCAGGTCTGAACTTCAGCAGGGTTTCCCTCTCCCGTAGGAGCACTTCTGCATGCAAGAAAAGGCTGAGAAGGCTTAGGATGAGGAAGAGGTGCAGGAGGAGGTGGTGAAGGCAACGGCGGAGGAGGTGGAGGAGGAGGTGGAGGAGGAGGCGCAAGAGGTGGAGGCGGAGGTGGAGGGGGAAGAGGAGGAGAAGCTTCTTTACAGTGATTGGTTAGTAGTTTGCATAGCATTGTAATATTGTTTACGTCACGTTTCCTCTTTTTCAATAAGAGCTTTGAAGGATATTGAGCTGGGTCACGGTCTTACTGGGCAGTGACCATAGCTGAGTTTTGTAGCAAAGATTGTCCCTGGTGTTACACGGAAGATGGGTTTTCCTGCCAAGTTTGCAAAGTGTAGAAAGATGTGTGGCAAATGTGTGTAGTTGTGGGGCAGGCTTTGCAGGCCGTCCTTGTTAACCAGTGTGAACTTTGTGTTTTAGTGAGGAAGTCATGGAAGAGAGTAAAGGAGCCGTGTGTTGTGGTAAATGCAGAGGGCGTAACTGTTCGCTGCGGAGTGCAAGGAAGGCTGCGTAATTGTCGGCAGATCCGTGGTGAGTAGAGCAAGAGGCCAAGAAGCCTGAGCATGACGAGGCTGTGTCTTGTGCTGTAGGAGCCATTTTGTCGGAAATGCAAGGCTGAGGAGGCTTGGGATGAAGAAGAGGTGGAAGAAGCAAAGGAGGATGAGGAATGAGGAGGAGGTGAAGGAGGAGGCGGCGGAGGAGGCGGGGGACGAGGAGGAAAAGCCTCTTTCCAGTGGTGTGTTGGTAGTTTACATAGCGTTGTAATAATGTTTGTTTAATATTTTCCCTTTTCTAGAGAGTGGAGCCTCCCACTGAGGCTCTTTTGCACAGGGTAGAGATGAGCTGTCCTTGTGTCCTCCTGTAGGAATGTTTCTCCTGGCAAGAAAAGGCTGAGGAGTGTGAGGACGAGGAAGAAGTTGAGGAGAAGCTGGAAGTGGAAGTGGAGGGAGAGGCGGAGGCAAGTAGGAGGAGGAGGTGAGGAAGAGGTAGAGGAGGCAGAAGAGGAGGCATAGGAGAAGGAAGAGGCAGAGCAGTGCGAGGTGGAGGAGGAGGCGGTGCAAGAGGCAGAGGAGGGGGAAGAGGAGTAAAAGCCTCTGAGAGTGATTGGTTAGTAGCTTTTGTAAGAGTGTAATAATGTTTCTTGAAGATTTTCCCTTTGCAGAGAATGTGCCAGAGGCACTGAGAATGTTTTCCACAGGCGTGAGCTTCAGCAGGCTTTCCCATTCTGTAGGAGCGCTTCTGCGTGCAAGAAAAGCCTGAGAAGGCTTAGGATGAGGAAGAGGTGGAAGAGGCAAAGGAGGAGGCGGAAAAGGCGGAGGTGGAGGCGGCGGAGGAGGAGGCGGAGGAGGAGGAAGGGGAAGAGGCTGAGGCGGTGGAGGAGGAGGCGGAGGAGGAGAAGGCGGTGGAGGAGGCGGAGGCAGGGCAAGAGGAGGAAAAGCCTTTTTACAGTGATTGGTTAGTAGTTTTCATAAGTGTGTAATAATGTTTATTGAAGATTTTCCCTTTCCAGAGTCTGAGACAACAGCAGTGAGAATGTTTTCCACAGGCGTGAGCTTCATGAGACTTTTCCTTCTTCTGTCGGAGCGTTTCTCCCTGCAAGAAAAGCCTGGGAAGACTTAGGATGAGGAAGAGGCGGAGGAGGAGGTGGTGAAGGAGGCGGAGGAGGAGGAGGCGGAGGAGGAGGAGGCGGAGGAGGAGAGGAAGAGGAGGAGGAGGAGGCGGCGGCGGAAGGCGGCGGAGGAGGCGGCGGCGGCGGAGGAGGAGGAGAAGGCGGCGGAGGAGGCGGAGGCAGGGGAAGAGTTGGAAAAGCCTCTTTACACTGATTGGTTAGTAGTTTTCTTAAGAGTGTCATAATGTTTATGTAGGATTTTCCCTTTGCAGAGAGTGAGGCAGAGGCACAGAGAATGTTTTCGGCAGGCCTGAACTTCAGCAGGGTTTCCCTTCTCCCGTAGGAGCACTTCTGCATGCAAGAAAAGGCTGACAAGGCTTAGGATGAGGAAGAGGTGGAGGAGGAAGAGGTGGAGGAGGAGGTGGTGGAGGAGGAGGTGGTGGAGGAGGAGGTGGTGGAGGAGGAGGTGGTGGAGGAGGAGGTGGAGGAGGAGGAAGGGGAAGAGGCTGAGGCAGAGGCGGAGGAGGAGGCGGAGGAGGAGAAGGCGGCGGAGGAGGCGGAGGCAGGTCAAGAGGAGGAAAAGCCTCTTTTCAGTGATTGGTTGGTAGTTTTCATAAGTGTGTAATAATGTTTATTAAAGATTTTCCCTTTCCAGAGTGTGAGACAACAGCAGTGAGAATGTTTTCCACAGGCGTGAGCTTCATGAGGCTTTTCCTTCTTCTGTAGGAGCGTTTCTCCCTGCAAGAAAAGCCTGGGAAGGCTTAGGATGAGGAAGAGGCGGAGGAGGAGGTGGTTAAGGAGACGGAGGAGGAGGAGGAAGAGGAGAAGGAGGTGGAGGAGGAGGAAGAGGAGGAGGAGGCGGAGGAGGAGGAGGAAGAGGAGGAGGCGACGGCGGAGGAGGCGGCGGAGGAGGAGGCGGCGGAGGAGGAGGCGGCGGAGGAGGAGGAGGCGGAGGAGGAGGCGGAGGAGGAGGAGGAGAAGGCGGCAGAGGAGGCGGAGGCGGGGCAAGAGGTGGAAAAGCCTCTTTACACTGATTGGTTAGTAGTTTTCGTAAGAGTGTAATAATGTTTATGTAGGATTTTCCCTTTGTAGAGAGTGAGGCAGAGGCATAGAGAATGTTTTCGGCAGGCCTGAGCTTCAGCAGGGTTTCGACTCTCCCGTAGGTGCACTTGTGCATGCAAGAAAAGCCTGAGAAGGCTTAGGATGAGGAAGAGGTGGAGGAGGAGGTGGTGAAGGAGATGACGGAAGAGGTGGAGGAGGAGGTGGTGGAGGAGGAGGCGGAGGAGAAGGCGGCGGAGGAGGCGGAGGCGGGGCAAGAGGAGGAAAAGCCTCTTTTCAGTGATTGGTTGGTAGTTTTCATAAGTGTGTAATAATGTTTATTGAAGATTTTCCCTTTCCAGAGTCTGAGACAACAGCAGTGAGAATGTTTTTCACAGGCGTGAGCTTCATGAGACTTTTCCTTCTTCTGTAGGAGCGTTTCTCCCTGCAAGAAAAGCCTGGGAAGGCTTAGGATGAGAAAGAGGCGGAGGAGGAGGTGGTGAAGGAGACGGAGGAGGAGGAGGAAGAGGAGGAGGAGGCGGAGGAGGAGGAGGAGGAGGAGGAAGAGGAGGAGGAGGCGGAGGAGGAGGAAGAGGAGGAGGAGGAGGAGAAGGCGGCGGAGGAGGAGGAGGAAGAGGAGGAGGAGGAAGAGGAGGAAGAGGCGGAGGAGGAGGAAGAGGAGGAGGACGCGGAGGAGGAGGAAGAGGAGGAGGAGGCGGAGGAGGAGGAGGAAGAGGAGGAGGAGGCGGAGGAGGCGGCGTAGGAGGAGGCGGCGGAGGAGGCGGCGGAGGAGGCGGCGGAGGAGGAGGCGGAGGAGGAGGAGGAGAAGGCGGTGGAGGAGGCGGAGGCGGGGCAAGAGGAGGAAAAGCCTCTTTCAGTGATTGGTTGGTAGTTTTCATAAGTGTGTAATAATGTTTATTGAAGATTTTCTCTTTCCAGAGTGTGAGACAAGAGCAGTGAGAATGTTTTCCACAGGCGTGAGCTTCATGAGGCTTTTCCTTCTTCTGTAGGAGCGTTTCTCCCTGCAAGAAAAGCCTAGGAAGGCTTAGGATGAGGAAGAGGCGGAGGAGGAGGTGGTGAAGGAGACGGAGGAGGAGGAGGGGGCGGAGGAGTAGGATGAGGCGGAGGAGGATGAGGCGGAGGAGGAGGAGGCGGAGGGAGAGGAGAGGAGGCGGAGAGGAGGAGGCGGAGGAGGAGGAGGAGAAGGCGGCGGCGGAGGAGGAGGAAGAGGAGGCGGAGGCGGAGGAGGAGGAAGAGGAGGAGGAGGAGGAGGAGGAGGAAGAGGAGGAGGAGGCGGAGGAGGAGGAAGGGGAAGAGGCTGAGGCAGAGGCGGAGGAGGAGAAGGTGGCGGAGGAGGCGGAGGCAGGGCAAGAGGAGGAAAAGTCTTTTTACAGTGATTGGTGAGTAGATTTCATAAGTGTGTAATAATGTTTATTGAAGATTTTCACTTTCCAGAGTCTGAGACAACAGCAGTGAGAATATTTTCCACAGGCGTGAGCTTCATGAGGCTTTTCCTTCTTCTGTAGGAGCGTTTCTCCCTGCAAGAAAAGGCTGAGAAAGCTTAGGATGAGGAAGAGGTGCAGGAGGAGGTGGTGAAGGCGACGGCGGAGGAGGTGGAGGAGGAGGAAGAGGAGGAGGCGCAAGAGGTGGAGGCGGAGGAGGAGGGGGAAGAGGAGGAGAAGCTTCTTTACAGTGATTGGTTAGTAGTTTGCATAGCATTGTAATATTGTTTACTTCACGTTTCCTCTTTTTCAATAAGAGCTTTGAAGGATATTGAGCTGGGTCACGGTCTTATTGGGCAGTGGCCATAGCTGAGTTTTGTAGCGAAGAGTGTCCCTGGTGTTACACGGAAGATGGGTTTCCCTGCCAAGTTTGCAAAGTCTAGAAAGATGTGTGGCAAATGTGTGTAGTTGTGGGGCAGGCTTTGCAGGCCGTCCTTGTTAACAGTGTGAACTTTGTGTTTTAGTGAGGAAGCCATGGGAAGAGAGTGGAGGAGCCGTGTGTTGTGGTAAATGCAGAGGGCGTAACTGTTCGCTGCGGAGTGCAAGGAAGGCTGCGTAATTGTCGGCAGATCCGTGGTGAGTAGAGCAAGAGGCCAAGAAGCCTGAGCATGACGAGGCTGTGTCTTGTGCTGTAGGAGCCATTTTGTCGGAAATGCAAGGCTGAGGATGCTTGGGATGAAGAAGAGGTGGAAGAAGCGAAGGAGGATGAGGATGAGGAGGAGGTGAAGGAGGAGGAGGAGGCGGAGGAGGAGGAAGTGGAAGAGGCTGAGGCGGTGGAGGAGGAGGCGGAGGAGGAGAAGGTGGTGGAGGAGGCGGAGGAGGTCGAGGAAGAGGAGGAGGAGGCGGAGGAGGAGAGGAAGAGGAGGAGGAGGCGGAGGAGGAGGAGGAAGAGGAGGAGGAGACGGAGGAGGAGGAGGCGGAGGAGGAGGCGGAGGAGGAGGAGGAGAAGGCGGCGGAGGAGGCGGAGGGGGGGAAGAGGTGGAAAAGCCTCTTTACACTGATTGGTTAGTAGTTTTCTTAAGAGTGTAATAATGTTTATGTAGGATTTTCCCTTTGCAGAAAGTGAGGCAGAGGCACAGAGAATGTTTTCGGCAGGCCTGAACTTCAGCAGGGTTTCGCCTCTCCCGTAGGAGCACTTCTGTATGCAAGAAAAGTTTGAGAAGGCTTAGGATGAGGAAGAGGCGGAGGAGGAGGTGGTGAAGGAGACGGAGGAGGAGGAGGAAGAGGAGGAGGAGACGGAGGAGGAAGAGGAGGAGGAAGCGGAGGAGGAGGAGGAAGAGGAGGAGGAGGTGGAGGAGGAGGAAGAAGAGGAGGAGGAGGAAGATGAGGAGGAGGCGGAGGAGGAAGAAGAGGAGGAGGAGGAAGAGGAGGAGGAGGCGGAGGAGGAGAAGAAGAGGAGGCGGAGGAGGAGGAGGAGGCGGAGGAGGAGGTGCAGGAGGAGGTGGTGAAGGAGACGGAGGAGGAGGAGACGGAGGAGGAGGAGGAGGAGGAACAGGAGGAGGAGGAAGAGGAGGAGGAGGAAGAGGAGGAGGAGACGGAGGAGGAGGAGACGGAGCAGGAGGAGAAGAGGAGGAGGAGGCGGAGGAGGAGGAGGCGGAGGAGGAGGAGGAAGAGGAGGAGGAGGCGGAGGAGGAGGAAGAAGAGGAGGAGGCGGAGGTGGAGGAGGAGGTGGAGGAGGAGGCGGAGGAGGTGGAGGCGGAGGAGGAGGCGGAGGAGGAGGAGGAAAAAAGCGGCGGAGGAGGCGGAGGCGGGGGAAGTGGAGGAAAAGCCTCTTTTCAGTGATTGGTTGGTAGTTTTCATAAGTGTGTAATAATGTTTATTGAAGATTTTCCCTTTCCAGAGTCTGAGACAAGAGCAGTGAGAATGTTTTCCACAGGCGTGAGCTTCATGAGGCTTCCCTTCTTCTGTAGGAGCGTTTCTCCTGCAAGAAAAGGCTGAGAAGGCTTAGGATGAGGAAGAGGTGCAGGAGGAGGGTGGTGAAGGCGATGGTGGAGGAGGAGGAAGAGGAGAAGGTGGAGGAGGAGGAAGAGGAGGGAGGCGCAAGAGGTGGAGGCGGAGGAGGAGGGGGAAGAGGAGGAGAAGCTTCTTTACAGTGATTGGTTAGTAGTTTGCATAGCATTGTAATATTGTTTACTTCACATTTCCTCTTTTTCAATAAGAGCTTTGAAGGATATTGAGCTGGGTCACGGTCTTATTGGCCAGTGGCCATAGCTGTGTTTTGTAGCGAAGAGTGTCCCTGGTGTTACGCGGAAGATGGGTTTTCCTGCCAAGTTTGCAAAGTGTAGAAAGATGTGTGGCAAATGTGTGTAGTTGTGGGGCAGGCTTTGCAGGCCGTCCTTGTTAACCAGTGTGAACTTTGTGTTTTAGTGAGGAAGCCATGGAAGAGAGTGGAGGAGCCGTGTGTTGTGGTAAATGCAGAGGGCGTAACTGTTCGGCTGCGGAGTGCAAGGAAGGCTGCGTAATTGTCGGCAGATCCGTGGTGAGTAGAGCAAGAGGCCAAGAAGCCTGAGCATGACGAGGCTGTGTCTTGTGCTGTAGGAGCCATTTTGTCGGAAATGCAAGGCTGAGGAGGCTTGGGATGAAGAAGAGGTGGAAGAAGCAAAGGAGGATGAGGATGAGGAGGAGGTGAAGGAGGAGGAGGCGGAGGAGGCGGAGGCGGCGGAGGAGGCGGAGGCGGGGGACGAGGAGGGAAAAGCCTCTTTCCAGTGGTGTGTTGGTAGTTTACATAGCGTTGTAATAATGTTTGTTTAATATTTTCCCTTTTCTAGAGAGTGGGAGCCTCCCACTGAGGCTCTTTTGCACAGGGTAGAGATGAGCTGTCCTTGTGTCCTCCTGTAGGAATGTTTCTCCTGGCAAGAAAAGGCTGAGGAGTGTGAGGACGAGGAAGAAGTTGAGGAGGAGGAGGCGGAAGAGGAGGAGGAGCTGGAAGTGGAAGTGGAGGGAGAGGCGGAGGCAAGTAGGAGGAGGAGGTGGAGGAAGAGCTAGAGGAGGCAGAAGAGGAGGCATAGGAGAAGGAAGAGGCAGAGCAGTGCGAGGTGGAGGAGGAGGCGGTGCAAGAGGCAGAGGAGGGGGAAGAGGAGTAAAAGCCTCTTGAGAGTGATTGGTTAGTAGCTTTTGTAAGAGTGTAATAATGTTTCTTGAAGATTTTCCCTTTGCAGAGAATGTGCCAGAGGCACTGAGAATGTTTTCCACAGGCGTGAGCTTCAGCAGGCTTTCCCCTCTTCTGTAGGAGCGCTTCTGCGTGCAAGAAAAGCCTGAGAAGGCTTAGGATAAGGAAGAGGTGGAAGAGGCAAAGGAGGAGGCGGAAAAGGCGAAGGTGGAGGTGGAGGAGGAGGAGGCGGAGGAGGAGGAGGGGGCGGAGGAGGAGGAGGAGAAGGCGGCGGAGGAGGCGGAGGCGGGGAAGAGGTGGAAAAACCTCTTTATACTGACTGGTTAGTAGTTTTTGTAAGAGTGTAATAATGTTTATGTAGGATTTTCCCTTTGCAGAAAGTGAGGCAGAGGCACAGAGAATGTTTTCGGCAGGCCTGAACTTCAGCAGGGTTTCGCCTCTCCCGTAGGAGCACTTCTGCATGCAAGAAAAGTCTGAGAAGGCTTAGGATGAGGAAGAGGTGGAGGAGGAGGTGTTAAAGGAGACGGAGGAGGAGGAGGAAAAGGAGGAGGAGGCGGAGGAGGAGGAAGAAGAGGAGGAGGAGGAAGAGGAGGAGGAGGCGGAGGAGGAGGAAGAAGAGGAGGAGGCGGAGGAGGAGGCGGAGGAGGTGGACGAGGAGGAGGAGGCGAGGAGGAGGAGGAGGAGAAGGCGGCGGAGGAGGCGGAGGCGGGGGAAGAGGAGGAAAAGCCTCTTTTCAGTGATTGGTTGGTAGTTTTCATAAGTGTGTAATAATGTTTATTGAAGATTTTCCCTTTCCAGAGTCTGAGACAAGAGCAGTGAGAATGTTTTCCACAGGCGTGAGCTTCATGAGGCTTTTCCTTCTTCTGTAGGAGCGTTTCTCCCTGCAAGAAAAACCTGGGAAGGCTTAGGATGAGGAAGAGGTGGTGGAGGAGGAGGTGGTGAAGGAGACGGAGGAGGAGGAGGGAAGAGGAGGATGAGGCGGAGGACGAGGAGGAAGAGGAGGAGGAGGCGGAGGATGAGGAAGAAGAGGAGAAGGAGGAAGAGGAGGAGGAGGCGGAGGAGGAGGAAGAAGAGGAGGAGGCGGAGGAGGCGGAGGAGGTGGAGGAGGAGGAGGAGGCGGAGGAGGAGGCGGAGGAGGCGGAGGAGAAGGCGGCGGAGGAGGCGGAGGCGGGGAAGAGGTGAAAAAGCCTCTTTACACTGATTGGTTAGTAGTTTTCTTAAGAGTGTAATAATGTTTATGTAGGATTTTCCTTTGCAGAAAGTGAGGCAGAGGCACAGAGAATGTTTTCGGCAGGCCTGAACTTCAGCAGGGTTTCCCCTCTCCCGTAGGAGCACTTCTGCATGCAAGAAAAGGCTGAGAAGGCTTAGGATGAGGAAGAGGTGGAGGAGGAGGTGTTAAAGGAGATGGCGGAGGAGGTGGAGGAGGAGGTGGTGGAGGAGGAGGCGGAGGAGGAGAAGGCGGGGGAGGAGGCGGAGGCGGGGGAAGAGTTGGAAAAGCCTTTTTACAGTGATTGGTTAGTAGTTTTCATAAGTGTGTAATAATGTTTATTGAAGATTTTCCCTTTCCAGAGTGTGAGACAAGAGCAGTGAGAATGTTTTCCACAGGCGTGAGCTTCATGAGGCTTTTCCTTCTTCTGTAGGAGCGTTTCTCCCTGCAAGAAAAGCCTGGGAAGACTTAGGATGAGGAAGAGGCCGAGGAGGAGGTGGTGAAGGAGACGGAGGAGGCAGAGGAAGAGGAGGAGGAGGAGGCGGAGGAGGAGGAGGATAAGGCGGCGGCGGAGGCGGGGCAAGAGGAGGAATAGCCTCTTTTCAGTGATTGGTTTGTAGTTTTCATAAGTGTGTAATAATGTTTATTGAAGATTTTCCCTTTCCAGAGTGTGAGACAACAGCAGTGTGAATGTTTTCCACAGGCGTGAGCTTCATGAGGCTTTTCCTTCTTCTGTAGGAGCGTTTCTCCCTGCAAGAAAAGCCTGGGAAGGCTTAGGATGAGGAAGAGGCGTAGGAGGAGGTGGTGAAGGAGACGGAGGAGGAGGAGGAAGAGGAGGAGGAGGCGGAGGAGGCGGAGGAGGAGGCGGAGGAGGAGGAGGAGAAGGCGGCGGAGGAGGCGGAGGCGGGGAAGAGTGGAAAAGCCTCTTTTCAGTGATTGGTTGGTAGTGTTCATAAGTGTGTAATGATGTTTATTGAAGATTTTCCCTTTCCAGAGTCTGAGACAACAGCAGTGAGAATGTTTTCCACGGGCATGAGCTTCATGAGGCTTTTCCTTCTTCTGTAGGATCGTTTCTCCCTGTAAGAAAAGGCTGAGAAGGCTTAGGATGAGGAAGAGGTGCAGGAGGAGGTGGTGAAGGCGACGGCGGAGGAGGTGGAGGAGGAGGAAGAGGAGGAGGCGCAAGAGGTGGAGGCGGAGGAGGAGGGGGAAGAGGAGGAGAAGCTTCTTTACAGTGATTGGTTAGTAGTTTGCATAGCATTGTAATATTGTTTACTTCACGTTTCCTTTTTTTCAATAAGAGCTTTGAAGGATATTGAGCTGGGTCACGGTCTTATTGGCCAGTGGCCATAGCTGAGGTTTGTAGCGAAGAGTGTCCCTGGTGTTACGTGGAAGATGGGTTTTCCTGCCAAGTTTGCAAAGTGTAGAAAGATGTGTGGCAAATGTGTGTAGTTGTGGGGCAGGCTTTGCAGGCCGTCCTTGTTAACCAGTGTGAACTTTGTGTTTTAGTGAGGAAGCCATGGGAAGAGAGTGGAGGAGCCGTGTGTTGTGGTAAATGCAGAGGGCGTAACTGTTCGCTGCGGAGTGCAAGGAAGGCTGCGTAATTGTCGGCAGATCCGTGGTGAGTAGAGCAAGAGGCCAAGAAGCCTGAGCATGACGAGGCTGTGTCTTGTGCTGTAGGAGCCATTTTGTCGGAAATGCAAGGCTGAGGAGGCTTGGATGAAGAAGAGGTGGAAGAAGCAAAGGAGGATGAGGATGAGGAGGAGGTGAAGGAGGAGGAGGCGGAGGAGGCGGAGGCGGCGGAGGAGGCGGAGGCGGGGGGACGAGGAGGAAAAGCCTCTTTCCAGTGGTGTGTTGGTAGTTTACATAGCGTTGTAATAATGTTTGTTTAATATTTTCCCTTTTCTAGAGAGTGGGAGCCTCCCACTGAGGCTCTTTTGCACAGGGTAGAGATGAGCTGTCCTTGTGTCCTCCTGTAGGAATGTTTCTCCTGGCAAGAAAAGGCTGAGGAGTGTGAGGACGAGGAAGAAGTTGAGGAGGAGGAGGCGGAAGAGGAGGAGGAGCTGGAAGTGGAAGTGGAGGGAGAGGCGGAGGCAAGTAGGAGGAGGAGGTGGAGGAAGAGCTAGAGGAGGCAGAAGAGGAGGCATAGGAGAAGGAAGAGGCAGAGCAGTGCGAGGTGGAGGAGGAGGCGGTGCAAGAGGCAGAGGAGGGGGAAGAGGAGTAAAAGCCTCTTGAGAGTGATTGGTTAGTAGCTTTTGTAAGAGTGTAATAATGTTTCTTGAAGATTTTCCCTTTGCAGAGAATGTGCCAGAGGCACTGAGAATGTTTTCCACAGGCATGAGCTTCAGCAGGCTTTCCCATTCTGTAGGAGCCCTTCTGCGTGCAAGAAAAGCCTGAGAAGGCTTAGGATAAGGAAGAGGTGGAAGAAGCAAAGGAGGAGGCGGAAAAGGCGGAGGTGGAGGCGGAGGAGGAGGCGGAGGAGGAGGAAGGGGAAGAGGCTGAGGCGGTGGAGGAGGAGGCGGAGGAGGAGAAGGCGGTGGAGGAGGCGGAGGCAGGGCAAGAGGAGGAAAAGCCTTTAACAGTGATTGGTTAGTAGTTCTCATAAGTGGTGTAATAATGTTTATTGAAGATTTTCCCTTTCCAGAGTCTGAGACAAGAGCAGTGAGAATGTTTTCCACAGGCGTGAGCTTCATGAGGCTTTTCCTTCTTCTGTAGGAGCGTTTCTCCCTGCAAGAAAAGCCTGGGAAGGCTTAGGATGAGGAAGAGGTGCAGGAGGAGGTGGTGAAGGAGACGGAGGAGGAGGAGGAAGAGGAGGAGGAGGCGGAGAGGTGGAAGAAGTGGAGGAGGAGGAAGAGGAGGAGGAGGCGGAGGAGGAGGAAGAAGAGGAGGAGGCGGAGGAGGAGGAGGCGGAGGAGGAGGAGGCGGAGGAGGAGGAGGCGGAGGAGGAGGAAGAAGAGGAGGGAGGCGGAGGAGGTGGAGGCGGAGGAGGAGGAGGCGGAGGAGGAGGAGGCGGAGGAGGAGGAGGAGAGGCGGCGGAGGAGGCGGAGGCGGGGGAAGAGGAGGAAAAGCCTCTTTTCAGTGATTGGTTGGTAGTTTTCATAAGTGTGTAATAATGTTTATTGAAGATTTTCCCTTTCCAGAGTCTGAGACAGCAGCAGTGAGAATGTTTTCCACAGACGTGAGCTTCATGAGGCTTTTCCTTCTTCTGTAGGAGCGTTTCTCCCTGCAAGAAAGCCTGGGAAGACTTAGGATGAGGAGGAGGCGGAGGAGGAGGAGGCGGAGGAGGAGGAGGCGGAGGAGGAGGAGGCGGAGGAGGAGGAGGAAGAGGAGGAGGAGGAAGAGGAGGAGGAGGAAGAAGAGGAGGAAGAGGAGGAGGAGGCGGAGGAGGAGGAAGAAGAGGAGGAGGCGGAGGAGGTGGAGGCGGAGGAGGAGGCGGAGGCGGAGGAGGAGCTGAGGAGGAGGAGGAGAAGGCGGCGGAGGAGGCGGAGGCGGGGGAAGAGGTGGAAAAGCTCTTTACACTGATTGGTTAGTAGTTTTTGTAAGAGTGTAATAATGTTTATGTAGGATTTTCCCTTTGCAGAGAGTGAGGCAGAGGCACAGAGAATGTTTTCCGCAGGCCTGAGCTTCAGCAGGGTTTCCCCTCTCCCGTAGGAGCACTTCTGCATGCAAGAAAAGTCTGAGAAGGCTTAGGATGAGGAAGAGGTGGAGGAGGAGGTGGTGAAGGAGATGGCGGAGGAGGTGGAGGAGGAGGTGGTGGAGGAGGAGGCGGAGGAGGAGAAGGCGGCGGAGGAGGCGGAGGCGGGGCAAGAGGAGGAAAAGCCTCTTTCCAGTGGTGTGTTGGTAGTTTACATAGCGTTGTAATAATGTTTGTTTAATATTTTCCCTTTTCTAGAGAGTGGGAGCCTCCACTGAGGCTCTTTTGCACAGGGTAGAGATGAGCTGTCCTTGTGTCCTCTGTAGGAATGTTTCTCCTGGCAAGAAAAGGCTGAGGAGTGTGAGGACGAGGAGAAGTTGAGGAGGAGGAGGCGGAAGAGGAGGAGGAGCTGGAAGTGGAAGTGGAGGGAGAGGCGGAGGCAAGTAGGAGGAGGAGGTGGAGGAAGAGCTAGAGGAGGCAGAAGAGGAGGCATAGGAGAAGGAAGAGGCAGAGCAGTGCGAGGTGGAGGAGGAGGCGGTGCAAGAGGCAGAGGAGGGGGAAGAGGAGTAAAAGCCTCTTGAGAGTGATTGGTTAGTAAGCTTTTGTAAGAGTGTAATAATGTTTCTTGAAGATTTTCCCTTTGCAGAGAATGTGCCAGAGGCACTGAGAATGTTTTCCACAGGCGTGAGCTTCAGCAGGCTTTCCCATTCTGTAGGAGCGCTTCTGCGTGCAAGAAAAGCCTGAGAAGGCTTAGGATAAGGAAGAGGTGGAAGAAGCAAAGGAGGAGGCGGAAAAGGCGGAGGTG